>NC_089839.1:299253954-299582704 GCF_035609145.1 Eleutherodactylus coqui
AATACTGCTCCTATGTACAAGAATATAACTACTATAATACTGCCTCCTATGTACACGAATATAACTACCATAATACTGCCCCCTATGTACCAGAATATAACTACCATAATACAGCTCCTATGTACAAGAATATAACTACTATAATACTGCCTCCTATGTACAGGAATATAACTACTATAATACTGCCCCCAATGTACAGGAATAGAAGTACTATAATACTGCCCCCTATGTATAATAATATAACTACTGTAATACTACCTCCTATGTACAGAAATATAACTACTATAATACTGCCCCCTATGTACAAGAATAGAAGTACTATAATACTGCCTTCTATGTACAAGAATATAACTACTATAATACTGCCCCTATGTATAATAATAATATAACTACTATAATACTGCCCCCTATGTACAAGAATAGAAGTACTATAATACTGCCTCCTTTGTACAAGAATATAACTACTATAATACTGCCTCCTTTGTACAAGAATATAACTACTATAATACTGCTCCTATGTACAAGAATATAACTAGTATAATACTGCTCCTATGTACAATAATATAACTACTATAATACTGCCTCCTTTGTACAAGAATATAACTACTATAATACGGCCTCTATGTACAAGAATATAACTACTATAATACTGCCCCCTATGTACAAGAATATAACTCCTATAATACTGCCCCTATGTACAAGAATATAACTACTATAATACTGCCTCCTTTGTACAAGAATATAACTACTGTAATACTGCCCCCATGTACAAGAATATAACTCCTATAATACTGCCTTCTTTGTACAAGAATATAACTACTGTAATACTGTCCCCTTTGTACAAAAATATAACTACTATAATACTGCCCCTATGTACAAGAATATAACTACAATAATATTGCCGCCTATGTACAAGAATATAACTACTATAATACTGCCCTCCTATGTACAAGAATATAACTACTATAATATTGCCCCCCCATGTACAAGAATATAACTACTATAATACTGCCCCCTATGTACAAGAATATAACTACTATAATACTGCCCCTATGTACAAGAATATAACTACTATAATACTGCCCCCTATGTACAAGAAAATAACTACTATAATACTGCCCTCTATGTACAAGAATATAACTACTATAATACTGCCCCCTATTTACAAGAATATAGCTACTATAACACTGCCCCCTATGTACAAGAATATAACTACTATAATATTGCCGCCTATGTACAAGAATATAACTACTATAATACTGCCCCCTATGTACAAGAATATAACTACTATAATACTGCCCCCTATGTACAAGAATATAACTACTATAATACTGCCCCCTATTTACAGGAATATAACTACTATAATACTGCCCCTATGTACAAGAATATAACTACTATAATACTGCCCCTATGTACAAGAATATAACTACTATAATACTGCCTGCTATGTACAAGAAAATAACTACTATAATACTGCCTCCTACGTACAAGAATATAACTACTATAATACTGCCCCCTATGTACAAGAATATTACTACTATAATACTGCCTCCAATATACAAGAATATAACTACTATAATACTGCCCCCTATGTACAAGAATATAACTACTATAATACTGCTCCTATGTACAAGAATATAACTACTATAATACTGTCCCCTATGTACAAAAATATAACTACTATAATACTGCCCCCTATGTACAAGAATATAACTACTATAATACTGCCCCTATGTACAAGAATATGACTACTATATTACTGCTCCTATGTACAATAATATAACTACTATAATACTGCCCCCTATGTACAAGAATATAACTACTATAATACTGCCCCCTATGTACAAGAATATAACTACTATAATACTGCCCCTATGTACAAGAATATAACTACTATAATACTACCTTCTATGTACAAGAATATAACTACTATAATACTGCCCTCTATGTACAAGAATATAACTACTATAATACTGCTCCTATGTACAAGAATATAACTACTATAATACTGCCCTCTATGTACAAGAATATAACTACTATAATACTGCCTACTATGTACAAGAATATAACTACTATAATACTGCCCTCTCTGTACAAGAATATAACTACTATAATACTGCCCCCTATGTACAAGAATATAACTATTATAATCTGGAAATATTTTTTCCTGTTTGAACATAAATGCTATTTCATCATTCATGTTGGGGATTCTATCGATAAAGGTAGTAGAAGTTCAATCCCCTTCTTTGAACTTTCGCCTCCATTCTGTGATATAATTTATTAGGCCCTTAATTATACATTTCCTTAGCTGCACCCTCCTGACTTTGTGTTTATGCCACTTGAGTGATTCTTTGCTTTAAGGTTAGAACATAGTTAAAACTAAGAGAATATTTTTGACAGCAGATTCACTGCCAAGAGGCCCCCTGTAGCAAGTTTCAGACTGAGCCAGAGCCCCACTCTCTGCTCACAGCAGGCTGACTCCTCTACAATAGCACTATGAGGATATCCTGACAATACTGTAATCAGAAGGATCTCCTGCAGAGCTCATTACTCACTGCCAGGGACAAGTTTGAATGGGTAATTAATATTTTGTTATTGTAATAATTCTCAGTATAGAGGTTGGAGAACAATTAGCATTGAGATATACTGTATCCAACCAGTTCTTCTGCATCTCATGAGTTTTGGAATAATAATTAGAGATGAGCAATGTTTTGAAAATGGGAAAAGACTGGTGAATTTTCTATTCTAATCTCATATTTCACATTTAATAGAGTACGAAATATCGGCCAGTATTCTATCATTTCCACCGTCATTGACTTATATTAGCCCAAAAACTTGTGAAACTATAGACACATGGGCATCACATGCCAATGAGTTGGAGAAACAGGTAAATTAAGGTCATTTATATAGAGTGGTTCCCTCATAGCTCAGAGTCTCCACTTTTCTTGCATACTTTGAATTCTGCACAATATTTTGTGGCCATAAGGGGCGACCCTAAAGGGTTAAAGTGTCACTTTGGCACTGGACTGAGAGATGAGCCAAACTTTATACCAATTATGTGTCAAACTTTGCCCAGTGCAGTTTTACCGATTGACTGAAGCCTGGCAGAGGAAAGGGAATTTTTGCTGTGCCACCAAAAAAAGCATAGGGACTGAGAGGGAGGAAGAGTAGGAGCTTGGATGCCTGGAGGACAAAGAGTGTGTGAAGGCCTAAAGCCTGAATATGATCTTGTCACAGCTAAACAGGATTTTCAGGGCATACTGCTAGCAGTACAACTCAGCAAAAGTTACTAATCGCATATCCTGTTTAGCCGGAACTAACAACGGAATGTAACATTGGAATGTGAAAACACAAGTTACCATTCAATAACATCTCTAACCAACAATGTATGCTAATATAAAAAGGAGTTTATTGGGCATAAAGCCTACCCTGCGTTATGTTACTATATAAGCTGTGATATATGTAATAAGAGTAGATTGCTTTGCACATAGACCTGTCTGTGTCACTGCTTTCTCCCGGTCGGACCTACAAACTATTTCAATTTGGAACCCGACAGCATATGAAGGAAACTATTGAATTTCCCTAACAAGTGCCAAGATGAGCCGAATGCTGGACTGTGAGGAAGGCCTGGAGATCTGCTGTCAACATTTGGAGCCAAGAGGGAGAGAGCAGCCGCACCACTGTCCTAACCTGATGGGGAAGCTAGATCGTCATAAGAGACCAAGAAAAGCTGTAGGTATGGGGTCACACTTCTGATCCCATAAATAATGACAAGGTTTTAAAAAAATACAACCCTGTCATTCCAAAAGGATATCGGACCTCAAAAAATAAGGATCTAAGTTATAAAAGATTGTTCACCACTAAGTAAAGTTCCTAATAAGGGTTAATCAAAACATTTCCGAAACATTAGGGTATTCGTAGAGGGGACCCGTTTCTGTGGAATGAGATCCAAAAAATAAACAAAAATCATTTTTCGTAGACGCTAAAAATATTTTAATACCTTTTTGCCCCAGTAGTGGACACCCAGATATCAACAGTAACCCTTCTTTGAAATCTTTAGTGGGCGCATACAGAGGTGCCCCAGCACGATGCAAATGTTGCCTTTCTATATAGCAGGGTGGAAAAGAAATTGCTTAGGATTACGAATAGAGATGAGCGAGCATGCTCGTTTAAGCCTGATGCTCGATCGAGCATTGATATTGTCGAGTAACTGATTACTCGACCAAGCATCTCCATCTCTCTCCCCATCTCTCTCTCCATCTCTCTCTCCATCTCTCTCTCCATCTCTCTCTCCAATTTACCCAAGCACCGCATTTTGTTTGGTCGAGTAATCAGTTACTTGACAATATCAATGCTCGATCGAGCATCAGGCTTAAACAAGCGTGCTCGCTCATCTCTATTTATGAACAAAGAGCCATTAGTTTAAAACAATATATGAAATGTGGGTCAAAGTATGTTATTTATCTACCAGAATGCCCATATATAGGATGGACAATAAACATGCTAAGAACACGCATAAATAAACACAGGTATAATATCAGCTAGACGAAACACAGTGTTTCTCGACACTTTTTAAAATGTACAAAACAAAGAGGCTTGGGAACGACATGTAACCCCGTTGGAGTGTGTTGGCTCAAAGTGCTTAATACAACTAAAATCCAAAGAAATGTTTGGACTGAATGAAGTGTTGGAAAAAAACTGATTTGTTTCCATTTGTATGTTTATTTAAATTTTTTTTTTTATCCCCCTTTTTGACTTTCTTATTTCAATATCCCAGAGATCACTTTAGACTTCGAGGCCTCTGCAAATAATGCTGGCTGTGTACACATCATCTCACAGGTTTTATAACATTTATAATATTTTTGATGTTTTATACATTTATATATAAGCACTAGAATGTGATGCATCAAATATTTTTATCCCTCTTTTATTGTGTATGTATTTGCTCATGTTTATTATACTATCCGCTTTGGATTTATGCTATTTTAATTTGATTCTTTAAGAGTTCCAGTTTTTACTGCATAATTTTTTTGTCTAACTGTAATTATTATAATAGCCGTTGCAGATTACATGTATATGTTTATACTTGAACTGATTTTTACTGTTCTTCAATACATTGTTGATAAAGCTGGTTGATAGCAGTCATGTGACCCCAAGCGGTTCTGGAGTGATTTGGTTACGTCACACACCGCCGGGCACATGTGCATTAAACCAGTTACAATACAGTGGAACGCATTATGCGTTCCATAGGGCAGGCATGGTCCTGCTCTACCTGCTGCATGACCACACAGGGTATCTTGGTGACGTCATGATGGCAGCCAGTGTTCCGGAGGTCGTCATGTGGGCTTGTGAGAGACTCAGGTGAGTCTCCTTAATGTTACATTATAAATATAAGCTGTCATTTGATGCTTCATACGCTTGAAGAAGACGCAGTATATGTGCTGAAACGCGTTGCACTCCTTCATTTTACCTAAGAATAAAGTATCAACCTGTCACTGTGCTCCAGGTGGCTTATTGGCCCTAGGGAGGGGATCTTGCTTGAAGATAACCCCCCTCTCCCAAAGTAAGTGACGCCTTATTTAATTATCCTGTAAGAGGCATTTTTTCTTCATATTCACTCACTTCTGACCCTAAGACAAGCTTGAGTAGGTAGTAGTAGTAGTTCCCACACAACAGAACCGTAAATGAGGCCGGTCTCAAATAGACAGTGGATGTGCATAGCAACAAAGTGTTACAATTAGTTATTTAGCAGGTCTACTACAGGGAGGGACGGAAACCAAATGGGGGAAATAACACCATTGCTCAAACCCTATTCATGGACTAAGTCATATGTTACCTGAGGTATAGAGAGAGGCTTGAAGAGACATTGTGAGTGTTAAGCTTTTAAGTCCTTTTGATGAAGGACTCTGAGTAGCTCCAAAAGCTCGCAGTAACATCATGTATTTTTGTTAGCCAGTAAAAGGTATCATATCTACAAGATTACTTGGTTTCTCTTACTGAGAACAATCACATTTGCTCTTCCAGTGACACCGGACCAAACTTTTTTCATTAAAGGGGTTGTCCCGCGCCGAAACGTGTTTGTTTTTTTTTCAATAGCCCCCCCCCCCGTTCGGCACGAGACAAACCCGATGCAGGCATTAAAAAAACAAACCGTCCAGTACTTACCCGAATCCCCGCGCTCCGGCGACTTCTGACTTACCTTGTGAAGATGGCCGCCGGGATCTTCACCCTCGGTGGACCGCAGGTCTTCTGTGCGGTCCATTGCCGATTCCAGCCTCCTGATTGGCTGGAATCGGCACGTGACGGGGCGGAGCTACGAGGAGCCGCTCTCCGGCACGAGCGGCCCCATTCAGAAGGGAGAAGACCGGACTGCGCAAGCGCGTCTAATCGGGCGATTAGACACTGAAGATTAGACGGCACCATGGAGACGAGGACGCTAGCAACGGAGCAGGTAAGTGAATAACTTCTGTATGGCTCATAATTAATGCACGATGTACATTACAAAGTGCATTAATATGGCCATACAGAAGTGTATAACCCCACTTGCTTTCGCGAGACCACCCCTTTAAGCTTTTAAAAGAGACTAAAGTTAAAGTCTCGCATCGCAGTGCGAGAAAAAAATCGGCATGACGCCGGGATATCGGCATCATGCCGAAATATCAGCAGTCTTTTAAATGGGGCCAGCGGCAGCAGCACTAGCCCCATTGAAAAGAGATGGAGAGTGCTGGGGACTTCTGCCACAGCTGTTACAGCTGTGACAGCTGTGGCAGGAGTTTCCTTCATCCCCGCGGGGACCACGGGGATGAAGGAATCCTCTGCCACCGCTGTCACAGCTGTGGCAGAAGTCCCCGGTATTCTATTCCATTGCTTTCAATGGGATTGGCACTGCTGCCGATCCCATTGAAAGCAATGGTTTCAGCCAAGCCCCGCAGAAAGATTATCGGGGAAGGGCTTGAAATATAAGCCCTTCCCTGATAATCAGCCAAAACTGGTAAAAAAATTGTAAAAATTATTACTCCCCGGCACTGCTATTAAGCTATATTTAAAAATCCCCACCTCCTGAAAGGGCTGTGCAGATTGGCTGAGGGCTCAGCCAATAGCAGCTACTGCTTAGCTATTGGCTGAGCGCTCAGCCAATCCCACATAGCCCCTAGCTATTCATTCATGAAGTCCGCGGCATTCTCCCTATGCTTTCAATGGGGCTAGCGCTGCTGTCGCTGGCCCCATTGAAACCACTTGCGATATGCCGGTTCTATACCGGCCTCTTTCTCGTTTTACCGTGCTCTCGCAGCGCAAGAGAGAAAATATTGCAAGTGTGCGTCCACCCTAAAAGTGGTCATACACACTAAATAATCATCAGCTTGTTTGGTCAACAGTTACTTCTTCTCTCCTATAAGAATGGTTTGGCTGAGCATGCACATTTACTCACTGTGGAGGGAGTAAGTGGTATCTAGATTTCAGGTTCTTTCATGCAGGAGCAAAGGATGGGGCATAATGTAATCCAGTATGCCTAATCCTCCTTTTCCCCAACATCTTCCATGGAGGAGAGTCTAGAGGCCCTCGTATGACTCGGATGGTGGTGTGACACGGCTCAGGATGGTGTGGCAATGACAGATGGAGGCAGAGGCGGCACATGTGTTTTTGTAAAAGTAACTTTACTGAACATTAAACATTAAACATAACATGTTTATTTTTCCACAAGAATATTTAGTGGTGTTTCTAGTAGTATTTCGCCTCCTGAATTCAAATCTGTTGTTAGAGTTTCTCCATCAGGCAGGGTTTTCTGGGGACACACATATTATACACAGAGTTTTATATGATTAGTAGTTATGTAACTGATCATTATGTGAAATACAGTTTACCTAGAAAGTTTTGGATGATGATTGATGGGAATATTCTGCTTGTGTAAAGTTGGTGATACAGATAAGAACGGGGCCGAACATATATATGATTTATCATGTGTTGGGCTTATTGACTGCTTGGGAAAACGGTTCACATCATATGGCATTAGCCATTCCGATAATTTAGAGGTAGCGGATTGCTATGTCTGCTTAACTAACATTAAAGGAATCACATCTAAAACAAAATATACAGTTAATAATTAGAGATGAGCGAGCACCAAAATGCTCGTGTGCTCGTCACTCGAGTCGAACTTTCAGTGATGCTCGAGAGTTCGTTTCGAGTAACGAACCCCATTGAAGTCAATGGGCGACCCGAGCATTTTTGTATATCGCCGATGCTCGCTAAGGTTTTCATTTGTGAAAACCTGGGAAATTCAAGAAAGTGATGGGAACGACACAGAAGCGGATAGGGCAGGCGAGGGGCTACATGTTGGGCTGCATCTCAAGTTCCCAGGTCCGACTATTAAGCCACAATACCGGCAAGAGTGAGACACCCCCTCCGCACTGTCAGCATAAAGATCGTTCTCCTCTGCCACAGCTGTTTAAATATATAAGCCCTTCCCTGAAATTCATCCAGAAATGTGTAAAAATAAAAAATATATATATACTCACCTGGTCCCGGCAGACGGAGTTCAGCGCGGCCAGCGGCAGTCCTGCTGAACTGCTCTGAACAGCTGTGAGTAGTATTCAGCAGCCGGGGATTTAAAATATTTAACCCCTTCCCGACAATTCATCCTGCGATCGCCGGCAGCCCATTGCTTTTAATGGAGCCGGCTGTATTGCCGGCTCCATTGAATTCAATGGGCTAACATCGTTCTGCCGGGACAAGGGGAGTATATATATATATTTTTTTTACACATTTCTGGATGAATTGCAGGGAATGGCTTATATATTTAAGCCCTTCCCAACAATTCATACCGCGCTCGCCGGCAGGCTATTGCTTTCAATGGAGCCGGCTGTATTGCGGGCTCCATTGAATTCAATGGTCAGTGCTCGTTTAATCGAGACGAGTACCGCGTGGGGCTCGTCTCGAGTAACGAGCATCTCGAGCACCCTAATACTCGAACGAGCATCAAGCTCTGACGAGTATGCTTGCTCATCTCTATTAATAATCCAATGAGGCCGGGCTTACATAGTGAAGAGCATCCTGTACCAAAGTATCCAGATTTTGTGACCATAAGTGACAGCTCTGACCCTGACCTCACTGGGCATATGACTGCTGACATTGAAAAGCATTGGTTCTTAATAAATGCGGATCGCAAACGCAAGTAATATGCGTACACAAAAATGCCCATCTGACTGAGCCCTTACATAGTGACTTTCATATGTTCCATGTTACGTCTGTGACTACAAAAATGTTAGTGTGTGTGTGTATATGTATATATATATATATGAACAACTTACTTCAAATGTAATTGTTGCCAGCAAGAGAAGCCAGGTAAGCTTGTAGATATGATACCCTTTAATGGCTAACAAAGACATGATGTTACAGCAAACTTTCCAACCTATTCAGGGTTCTTCTTCAGGTATAGTGGAATCTAAGTGAGGGCAGTCTTCTGGCAGTGATGAACCATGTCAGCAGGAGGGGTGCAAATCCTCCATCAGTTTCCATGTAGTTTCAACAAAATGGTGCCTCTTATACCTCCCCTCCCCAGCTCTGGCTGGTGGAGAGGAGGTTTCTTCTACCATGCTTCCATGCTTTTCAGACTGGTGCCGACAAACGCCAGTTTCCTCTTCTTCCCCTCCCAGGTGGGTCCCAGACCAGAGGATGGTCTGGGTCCAACACTGCCACCATCGGCCACTTCTGGCAGCAGCAAGAGCTACCCCCTTCCACATACGCATAAAATCATTGGTCAGTCTCACTTCAAAGGAGTTAGCTACCAGATAGATGTTTTCTCTAATCAAAGTAATTACGGTTCCTTAACTTAAAAGCTTATTCCCATCTCAGCAAGTTATCCCCTATCCATGGGTTCAACTGGTCAGACCCCACCAATCCAGAGAAATTGTTCCCAGCATGTCCTGAAATTCTAACAATAGTGGGGACACATGTGCTCTACCACGCCATTCACAACAATGGGACCGCCGAAGATGGCTGATTTCAAGCACTCAACGAGTTCCTGTAGCTCCATTGAAGTGTGTGGGAGTTCCTGAGATTGCCAAACTCTTGAAGTTGGCTATTTTTGGCAGTTCCCGTTGAAGTGAATGGCATGACGGGGCGCATGCATGGTCACCGCTGCCAAGCTTCAGGGATGATATCTCTGGATTGGTGGAGGTTCCAATGAGAGGACCTCCACTGATCGGCAAGTTATCCCCCATCCCATGGATAGGGGATACCTTACTGAGATTGGAATACTCCTTAATGGTAAAACTTTAGGCCCGTAATAACTGTTTTACCTCATATTTGCCTACTGAGATTACATGGCTGCATGCTTTATCATCTAATCTGAATGGCTGCTTCTCAGTTAAAGCAGTCCGCCTCAACAATGATGATTGTTGGGTGATTAACGGTCACTGCAGACATTACACTGCTTATAGGGGTTCTTACCTGCATTGAATGACTTCTAAATGCATATAGTGCCGGTCTTCACCGTAACTCTGGTATTCTGTTCTCGAACCAGGAAATCCAGGTTGAACATTTCTACAGGTCCTGCTCAGAAATAGTGGAAGCAAAAGAACCTTCAGTAACTGAGGGGTTACCAACTAAGACTTGGATAGAAATATGGTAATGCAGATAAAAGTACAGCGTGTACCGTGCCTCCATATTTACTGCTTTCCTAAATGACCCCCGTTATGTTTTACACCTTATATACACTCATTCATCTCAATGTATTTATGACCAACATAAAGCGCTGTAAATATCACAATTTATGCATAGAATAAAACATCGGCCGGCCGGTAACTGTTGGGTTTGAAGACAAGGGCATGATGGATGGCCATAAAGGATGGGCGGCACATTTACTATATGATGTTATTATCAGAGAGGGGATGGAGGTAATAAGGTGGAAAGGACTTTTGCAGAACACTGATAACCAGGCTGGACTATTATAGTATTGCAGTGACCCACGAGCCCCTTCATAGGGCAAGTGCTCATATATCCTCGAGGGACACATCACTTACTGCTTCCCCATTGGTATAATTCAGCCTCAGCTCTTACCCATCTATAATGCCTATGATCCTATAGTATAGGGGGGTCCCCTTTATGGTGATCACCAACCAATTCCAAAGAGAGTCATTCTATAGCAAGTATCAAATTGCCTCTCTCCCCATCATGGCGATGAGTTTTGCCACCCTGGAGTTATTTTTTGCATCCTTTGTACACTTTCCAGAGCAGTTCCCTACCCCCTAGTGTTACTAACAGTTCAGTTCCTCTACCTGTGTATGGGATAGGACCAATCACATCGGTGCCCCCTCTGTCCAAGGGCCCCATAGCAGCTGCAGGTTTTGCCCTTATTGTATGTAAGTCCTTCCTAACATAGAAATATAATATGTAAGGCCGAAAAGACATATGTTCATCCAGGTCAGCCTATTACCTCCCCAATATTGATCCAGTGGAAGGCAAAAAAAACCCCAATGAGGTAGAAGCCAATTTTCCCAATTTAAGGAAAAAAATTCTTTCCTGACTGCAATTTGGCAATCGGAATAATCCCCGGATCACCGACCCTTCTGAAGTTATTAATGATTTTAACATATAATATCGTATCGCTCAAGAAAGGCATCCAGACCCTATTAAAACTCTTTTAGTGAGTTCACCATCACCACATCCTCCGACAGAGAGTTCCATAGTCTCACTGCTCTTACCGTAAAGAACCCCCCTCTATGTCAGTTTAGAAACTTCTTTCCTCTAGACATAGAGGGTGCCCTCTTGTTACAGTCACAGTCCTGGGTATAAATGTTAGGACCGGCAGCTCTCGGGGTCTCCGCGTCCGCACCACCGGTCCTATCACCCGAGCTGATCGGGTGCGGCGCAGGGGAGCTCCGGTCTTGGTGACCTCCCCGGGCCGTCGGGCTCCCGGACACTGGCTCCGGGTGCGTGCTCCTGGGCTCAGGGATGCAGTCCACGTTGCCATGACATCCTGACTAGCATGATCTGCACTTGCTGCTGGATGTCTGGGATCTGCACTCACTGCCTTTTGCCTGGGTCTGGCTGCTGGTAGGCTCCCCGCCCCAATCAGCTGCTGGGGCGGGAGTTCTCACAGCATTTAAACGTGCCTGTCTCTCTCCAGCATTGCCAGTGTATGTTTGTCTCCAGGCTACACCCGCGTTATTCTTATCTGATTTCCCGTTGTGACCCTCTGCTTTTGGACCTGACTTTGACCTCGCCTGGTCCCTGGTACTGCGTATTCTCCTGTTGCCAACCCGGACTTCCTGACTTGCCTCTGTGTCTGTTTGTCTCGATATTTGTTTGTAAGTCTGACCCCCTGCCCCGCTTCCCTAGGGAGTATAGGGACCGTCGCCCAGTTGTCGCCCTGGGGCCTAGCCCAGGGGGGCAAGTAGGTAGGAACAGGGGTTGCGGATAGCTTTTAGGGACTTCCAGTACCCGAACCCCAGTACCCTGGCAGTAAATAGATGATGGGAGAGATCTCTGTCCTTGTATTAAAAGTCCTACAGCCAGCTGAAGGTATTGGTGAAGATACCCAAATCAAAGGCAAAGTGGAGTACTAAGGACAACCCGGGACATTAGGAATATTGAAGAGTGTAAGTATCACAGAACATCCGTTAATGCTTCTAGAGGGCTCATAGAAATGGGGAGCCCAGGCTCATATCAAAAGCAGTTACTTTGCCCATGGATAGTGTGAGTTGAGCTAGCTCTTGCTAAAGGAACCACAATATTTGGAACCAATGTAGGGGGAACAAGTGTAAGGACAAGTCATCAATAGATGATGGATGGGGTTCCACCGCTCAGATCCCTGGTCAGCAGCTGATTCCTGGTGCCACTGTCACAATGGAAAGCGCAGGAAGCAGAAGGCACTGACCATAAAGCGGTGGCCCGAGTTGGTATTGCATTATATTCAATGAGACCTGTAATACCAACCCAGGCTGCTATGTCCAGCGCATTCTACTCACTGGCTTTCCCTAGTGACAGTGATGCTGGTAATTAGCTGATTGGTGGGGATCCGAGCAGTGGACCTCCGCTGATCCTCTATTGATGACCTGTCATCTATTGTTCGACCCTGCCCCAGTTTTGGCCACTCCCCGCCGCTAACGTGTCAGATTTGACCCCTCCCAGTTGCGACGCTACGCACGTCAACGGTAGTTGGTGGCTGGCTTGGCGGAGGGGACAGAGAGAACGAACACAGGGGAAAAAAAAAAACTCGGCAACCTGCGGGTCCCAAACAAAAATACTCGAGTCTCTCATTGAAGTCAATGGGGTTCGTTACTCGAATAGAGCTCTCAAATTTTACGAAAAGCTTGACTCGAATAACGAGGACCCGAGCATTTTGGTGCTCGCTCATCTCTATTGAACAATCTATGGCAGTATTTACACTGTATGGCACTGCTACTCAGGATTCTGTACTGTGTATTATATTGCAGTATATTATATTCCAAAGTATAGTAGTGGTAGCAGTACTGTGTAGCATTGCAATTTAGGCAGTATGTTATGTGGCTATGCAGCGCCCCACGGTGACCAAGACACGAGGCCCACACTGAGGAACTGGCAGGGTAGAGGTAGCACTTATCACGATGACTCTACCAGACTCCTCCCCGGAGAGACGGATGGAAGCTCAGCCAAGTCACCGCTAGGCCTTTTCTAGGCAACGCCGGATGGTGGTTACCTGTATAAGTGTAGTGGACTTGAAATTGTGAAGTTATCTATGGCGCTCCGCTCCTGGAAAGGGAACATTCCAGATGAGGATGGGGAAAGGAACACTCCACTGACACTCACTCAGAACTTGGTTCGTAGAACACTGCACGGTAGACTTTCTCACTCCCTGCCCTCCTCAGAGCTGGTTCCTAGAACGCACGGAACCTCAGCCAAGTCACTGCTAGGCCTCTTCTATGCAACGCCGGGTGGTGGTTACCTGTGTAAGTGTAGTTGACTTGAAGTTGTCACGTGTGACACCACCATTCCTTTTCACACCGGCAAATCCTCTGCTGTTAAATAAGAGAGTCCACACACAGTTACACCTGAATACCTCAATCACTGGGAATGGGCAGTGACTGGAAACTATACTCTGTAGCTTCAGAAATACAGCTTGCATGTAGAGGCGTAACTTAAAGCTCCCGGGCCCAATGCAAAACCTGTAGCAGGGCCCCCAACTATAATGCTTTATTCATAGTAATGGACTCCCTATATGGAGAAGAGAGGCCTTATGGGCCCCCTAAGGCTCCTGGGCCTGGGTGCAACCGCACCCCCTGCATCCTCTATAGTTACGCCCCTGCTTGCACGTGCAGGAAGGACACTGTTTCAGTAGATGGTCAGGGAGGAGAACATAGGATGACACCAGGCCCACAGTCTAAGTTATCTTGTTCTGGAGTATGGTTTCTCCAGCAGGCTTTTGGGGTATTTTGTCGCTTCCAAATTGAGTATCGTGTGCACACATCATCGAACCAGAATCAGACACCAATGTTGGTCTAAAACTGGGAGAGTCTCTACCATGTGTAGAGGCTCAGGCTTTTTATTATAACACATGACAACCGCCCTTCAATGGGCGTGCAACAGATTACATCAGTAACATATAAGATTCTCATTTGTCGGATCATACAGAATCCCCCACCTCTCTGCCCACCCCCTCCAAGTGTTGAGGTGGTATGGACTTCGTCCTCTAGCTGAAGTCATCTCCGTGTAGTGATGACTCATTGTTTACCTAGCTTCAGGATGAGGAGTGGAAGGGGGCTAGACAAACACTCAGTATTAAACACAGGATATAAGGATATACACGACACTATGGCCCTTAACTCTTAGAAGCTGGTTGTGCAACTTGTGTAACTTCTATGTACTTAACTAACATTAGATCAGACATCCATTGTCTAGCAAATACTATGATTAGATTGTGTGTGTGTCCTTTAAACTCCTGAGCTAAAAGTCATTACAATAGCAAAATACATTTGGGTTATATTAAACGATAGACATTTTATAAATAATCATCATGTCTATCACAATCCCCCCTTAAAATGTCTATCCTCTAATTTTCTATCTAATTTTCACAGTTTTCTGCGCATGAGCCTATAACTGGAGCGCGTTGAAGGTTCGTTTTAGGGTCTTCAAGGGGGTGTAGGACTTGTCCACTCCTTCTGGGGATGCATCCAGCAAACTCATGGTGGGAGCGGCTTTTCCAGCATCAGTTTCACAGGTCTCTCTGACACAGGGAATAACACAGCAGACTAGAACAGAAAAGGTAACCATCAGTTCACATACAACAGCGACGCCCGTCTGTGCCAGCATCCTTTACCACCCGCTCATCCATGGCGAGTGCTGGTCCCAAAAGTTAGCTCTTTTTAGTTAGTGCGGTCAGCTTCTTAATGGCAAGTGCGTTTTTACCCGCGGGTCACGTGTCGTCTGGGATGTAGGTACAACAAGTCTCCCCTATCATCTTACAGACACTCCCCTTTTTAGCTAAAGTCATATCTAAGGTCACTCTATTTAAAAAAAAAGTCATAGTCGAGGTAGGTCCTATTGGTCGACTAGTCCCTATAAGGCGTCTCTAGTATAATTTATAAACCACTGCTAATTATAATAAACATAATTAATCCAGTCAACGTTTATTTACCATAATGATCAGGAAAATGGACTCGAATCTAGTTTTAACTTGGTCTCTAATTTTTAAAACTCGTCAGGTACCCCCCTTGGCTATCCTATGATGTCAATGTATACGTGTAGATCAAAACTACCACCAGGGGTCTCTCTTCTCGCTCTAGCATAATGTTACAATACTAGTAGCGTGAACAGGTACGCACGGCGTGGGACTCCCTAATCTTCACCCACACCAATGTCCCTCCTGGAGATAGTCCTAATGGTGAACACGTCCAGGTCGCCTCACCCTTGCGTCAGGGTTTTCCCACTGCCCGTAAGTCCCTACTCCTAGGAGGGGGGGGATCCCTACCTTACCTCAGAGGGAGGCCATGGATACCCTGGGCTCATTTCCGGGCATCCATACCCTCTATCTGCACAAGTTAACACCCCACAGGGTGTGCCCTCGCCGGAACCTAAGGTCTTCTGCACTATCCCTAGGCAAATGGGAATTCCACTGACAATCCATCTTAGGAGATCGGGGCAGGCGCAGTACTAGTACATTTCTCCTTTTTCTTTGGTAGCGTATGTGTTTGGCATTATCGGAACTGGCTCTTCATCTTTTTCAAACAAGGGAAACGTTAGTGTCTGACAGGATGTGGAGGAGCATAAGGGCTTTACTAAGGCACACTCCCCTGTCCAATTACCCTCCAGGCGGGTCCTCTACCTCATGTCTCCACAAAGCCAGTAAACGTCTCCTAAGGACTGGACCTGATTCTGCATCTATTCCCCTCCTATCATACTGTAGGAGGAGCAATACCCGTTGGTGAGTTCCCCAAAAATCTCCCTCCACCCTGCCTATTTGCCTGGCAGGTGTAGTTTCCAGGGTAGTCAGTAATACTCTCTCCGGTGCAAAACACTTAAGTAGTTATAGAGTATTCCTTCTTCCATTTCTCACGGACAGTGTAATTAGCGGAAATGTTCGTGAAGAGACTAATAAACCACTCTTCAGCATCTACAGGGAGATTTAGGGGGACCATCCCCGAGTGTGGTCGGGCACTACCGCACACGCAACAGTTAGACTTGTTGCTCCTGTTAGCATTGTACCTCATCAACTCCAACCAGAGATTCTGGTCAGAGTAGCCAGTCGCTACTGTCAAGGTGTCCTCAAAGGGTAGGGTCGGCTATGATCATCATGTTCGTCAAGGTCTTTATCTTACGGCGGAGGGGGTTAATTATGGGCACGGGACTAAGTGAAGGCTTCCATTCGGCTGCATCTACCATATCCCTTATTTTAAACTTCCCTAAGGGATCTGTCCTCCCGTACCGGTATGTCCCCAGACTATAAGTCTCCCCGTCCCCCGGGCTTGGATCTCCCATGGTTAATGTAAAAACCGCATTAAAACCAAGCAACATACTAAGTTCAGCCTTCCAATACCTGCTGTCCTTATTATTCTCAAGGAGGGTTATACGACTAATTAGGGATTTCCCGCTCTTATTTTTCTTATTTAAGGCACTTCGCGGTTTATAGGACCAGTCTATTCCTGTGTTACATCCCACTAATCCCCAATAACGGCAGTCTTCTCCCCAGACGTTATCAGTGGCGCAAACATATTGTATTCCCCGGGTATATAAGTCATATAACCAGCTGGACTGAGCTAAATCTGGCCTGCGGTGGGATCTTGCACCTAGACACGGGACCACAGTACAATAGTCGAAGGAATATGCGGCTACTTGAGCATTGGACGAGTTATACTCGAAGGTAACCATACCCCCATATTCTTCCGACTAAGGATTCCAGTTGCCACCCTCCTCTCTCACTAGCCCTAACCAGAGTAACGTCTTTGGCACAACTAAGACTGGTCTCCCGGATCTGAAGCTTTCTTACAGTATGAAGCGTGGATCCATGTAAGTCTTTCGGCTAGTTTCACAGCTGTGGCAGTAGTCAGAAGCACCTGGTAGGGGCCATCAAATCGGGGCTCAGGAGGGTGCTTCCTGAGGAACTTCTTGACGCACACCCAATCCCCAGGCTGCAAGATATGTGTCCCAGTGTCTGCCTCTGAGTCTGGAAGAGAACACCTGTGCATAGGCTTTGGTTAGTTCTTTAACAACGGAAATCACATACTCAGTCAACACATCAGATTGTAATTGTAACCACTGAGGATAGTAACAACCTAGCCTTGGGGCTAGCCCAAACAATCTCGTAGGGAGATAATGTATAATCCCCCCTGGGTTCATATCTAACACTGTATAAGGCTATTGGATGACAGTCTTTCCAAAGTGGCGTCATTTTTAAGTATCTTACTTTTTAGCGTGCCACTACGTCTCTCCACCTTTCCACTACACTAAAGATGGTAGAGTATGTAAAATGCCTGGGATACACCCAGAGCAGACATGACATGTTACATTCACCTGCGAAGTTTATACCTCTGTCTGACTCTGAATCACCTCTGGTACCCCATATTCACAGATTACCTCGTTCATGAGCTTCTTTGCGGTTACCTACTTGTTTGCCTTGGTAACAGGGTCGACCTCCAACCTGCAAAGACATCAACAACAACAAGCACGTAGTCATACTTCCCAACAAGTGGGAGCTGAACGTAGTCAATTTGCAATCCCTGAAATGGGTAGAGTGGTCCCGGCAAGTGTGATGTGGCAAATTTACTTCTGCCCTGACTTACCCATGGCATAGATCATGCTAAACCGGACAAATGATGCAGCAGCTACAGAGAACCCAGAAGTCGCCCAACCTCTTTCAAGCGTCGTCGTCATTACTGCTTTACTAGGTGGGTCTTTCCGTCCATCAGCTGGGCCATCATGGGATACAGGAACTGTGGTGGGCAAGTGCTGTTGACCGTTCACCACACGCTGTCCTGTTTCTGCTGCTCCCATATTAGTCCATTTATTCTTTTCTTCCTTGCTGGCTTGTAACTGTAAAAGTCTTTTAGCATATCAAAGTCCAAATTTTTGTCAATGTCCAAAGTTTTTTTTTACCACTGACTCATGCTGTCAGTATCTTTCTTCTTTCTTCCACGGCTTGAGGGCCGCTGCCTTTGCTGCGCTGTCAGCGAGGGTGTCGTCTCTCGCCTCTCCAGTGTAGGAATCGGTGCGAACTCTCAACTTTGTCAGGTAGAAGCAGGGCCTCCATGCGACTCTGTACCGCTGCACCATTCTCAATTGGTTGTCCTGCTGAGGTAAAAACTGTCTGGCCTTCCATATTGGGCCGTAATCATGAGCTATGCCAAATGCATACCAGGAGTCAGTGTAAAGGATTGCCGGTCTTACCTCTCGCCACTCTACACGCCTCAGTGAGGGCCTTCCATTCCGCTTATTGTACTGTGACATGCGGAGGCAGAGCTTCTGCTTCTAGGACATCTTGTTGTGTGACCACTGCATATCCGATGTGGAGTCATCAGTCCTCACCCTGGTACCATCTGCAAAAAGCTCAACATATGCATTATCAACAGAGGTTCTGATAACTGTTTGCATATCTGCAGTTTCTTACTGAATTAGTACTAAATAATCGTTCTGATGTTCTATTTCACATGGCTCGGAATCTTGTAGCACAAAATCATTTATTTATTTTTTTTCAAACCCAATAGCTGATCTACAACACCTAGATCATCTATGACCCAGATCACCTATGCCTCCCCCCTTTTGAACCGCAATACTCAATGGAAAAAGAGTCATTGCGTTCAAACTAGTAAACCAAGAGGCACAAAAACAAGCACCTTGTAGGTCAAGGTGACATTGTATGCAGCGAAGTCTGAGCGAAAATCTCCTTAAAAAAATTTTTTTATTTATTTCAGGTCGCAGTTAGCATTTTTTAACACAAGGGGGCGCAACACAAGTAAAATTTTACGTCACCCAGTGTAATAGTATTTCAGGGTATGGCCAGCGTTTAGCTTTTACTCTCCTGTCGGAATATAATTATAGCTTCAGTGTAGACTGACACTAGAATATACAAAAGACTTAAAGAAAAAACTAAAGAATACGGATGAATTAACATCCTACTCTGGGCAATTCAGTCCCTCTTTCTTCACATAAAAAGTAAAATTACTTCACCAAATTGCATGAAAAAGTTTGCTGGGTGACTATAGGGAAATTATTTCATCTGTAGGAGCCTTCCGTAACATCATCTGTCTGAGCATCCATTGGAGAAGCGGGCAGTGGAAAACAGAGCCCCTGGGAACATGAGAGAGCGTCCCCTGTCATGTATTCCCGGCCTCTGCCCCCCATGCCTCAACTCCAATCTTCCATGCACTATAAACCAGCTTAGTCATCTACTATGTCCCAAGCTGCATCTCCACAAAGGTTTGTTTCCCTGAACTTATCACACATCCAAAGTGGCCACATCTTGGAGTGTAACAAAGTCTGGTCAAACAAAACCTTACTTCAGACAATCATGATGTTAGCACTGGATACAGTGGCATTGGGGAATATAGGCCTCCCAAATGCAGCAAAATGGCCGCCAGAGGCAGAAAGGGGCGGGGCTACAAATCTCCCAGGTGAGGCAAAATGGCTGCTGAGTAGCAGCACTTCCAGGTGAGGCAAGATGGCTGCTGGAGGAGGAAGGGGCGGGGCCAGGTCCTGTCCCGGATGGGGAGGGACCGGAAGTAACATCACACACCCTGAAAGTGAGCACATGGGGGGAAGTAACTTCAGGGTGGGGGCAGGCCTCACTACATTTACTGCAGAGTCACACTATGTTGGATTGTAAACATTGCAAGCACGGCCGCCATTACAGGGAGGGGCCGCAGTCAACACAAAGACATTACATTGTTCATAAGCAATGCACATACCCCCCTACATGCTTTCTCCTCTTCAATCTCTTAACTACATTATACCTCCTCCTAGCAATCTAAAAACACCTTTCTTTCTGCTAGGCTTCCTGCTCATCTTCTGAAAACTTTCTACAACCTATCTTATCTGTCCATGACCTAACATTTCTTTCTGCAACTTTTCCCGGTCCTTCTCTTTGTATAACATTTCTACATGTTCAGTAAACTCTGCTGCCTTCAGCAACCAGATGACAAGCTCTATGACCTTTGTCCTTGCTCACTTTGCTCAACTCTATGCTACCTGCTTATTCTAGCCTATTCGAAGTTTCTGGACACAATAGTGTTCCTCTTGTAAAATCTGCTTTCTTCAAATCCTTCCCATATAACCCCTCTTTCCCACTCAGAAAAGACAAAGGAAACAGAAAGGGTTAATTGAAAAAGCTTTCAGTTCACTCTCTTACCAGCAGCCCTCCCCCCAACAATAAACACTGCACATTCTTTCTATAATACCAGACAGACGGGATTACTGGAGAATACCCACAACGGCTCAAGGTATATATATATCTCATCCACCTTTATATCAACCCAAGGTATATATCTCATCTACCTTTAGAACAGCCCACCGTATACTAGTAATCCCCAAGAGCACTCCTTGTACACGATCTAGACAGGACATTTAGCTATACACAGAGACTGACGATTATTTTCAATGACCAAAACCTCAATAATATTCTGGAGAAATCAGCCGTCACAAAGCACGACTATACTTCATACTATATACCTTTCCACATATGAGAACATAACACGCTCAATCATAAAGTTAAGTATACGTATCATAAATCTTCCTAACCTCACACTAGTTTTACCTAGGAGCACGTGTCACTGGCGTGTTCCCTCAGACTTAAACAGCCGAGTCCGCCCTCCCGACACATTAACCCTCACAGAATTTATCTCTTGGTCTTGTATACACAATTTTTAACCGCCTCAGACATAACAGACACAGCATACAAAATACCCCTTAAGCAGGTTAAAACGGTGGTCTTTTTCGAGTAAGAAAGAACTATATTACCTGCCTTTCATTGATTTATCACTCTGGATCAGGAACAGGCAGAAAAGCAGTCAGAACCCAGATCACATCGGTAGATTTACATAAAGCAATCTTACCGTGTTCTGTAGATTTTCGGGCCCCTGAGTTCTGCGTGCCATCCGCCGATCTCTGTATTTTTCCAGAATGAAAGAAATCAAAATCTCTTAACTCGGTCCACCCAGAGACGCCACTGATCTGGATTATGATTTCTCCAGCAGGCTTTTGGGGTATTTTGTCGCTTCCAAATTGAGTATCGTGTGCACACATCATCGAACCAGAATCAGACACCAATGTTGGTCTAAAACTGGGAGAGTCTCTACCATGTGTAGAGGCTCAGGCTTTTTATTATAACACATGACAACCGCCCTTCAATGGGCGTGCAACAGATTACATCAGTAACATATAAGATTCTCATTTGTCGGATCATACAGAATCCCCCACCTCTCTGCCCACCCCCTCCAAGTGTTGAGGTGGTATGGACTTCGTCCTCTAGCTGAAGTCATCTCCGTGTAGTGATGACTCATTGTTTACCTAGCTTCAGGATGAGGAGTGGAAGGGGGCTAGACAAACACTCAGTATTAAACACAGGATATAAGGATATACACGACACTATGGCCCTTAACTCTTAGAAGCTGGTTGTGCAACTTGTGTAACTTCTATGTACTTAACTAACATTAGATCAGACATCCATTGTCTAGCAAATACTATGATTAGATTGTGTGTGTGTCCTTTAAACTCCTGAGCTAAAAGTCATTACAATAGCAAAATACATTTGGGTTATATTAAACGATAGACATTTTATAAATAATCATCATGTCTATCACAATCTATGGTACTCCGCTCCTGGAAAGGGAACACACAGGAGGAGGACGGGGAAAAGGAACACTCCACTGACACTCACTCAGAACTTGCTTCGTAGAACACTGCACGGCTTACTTTCTCTCTCCTAGCGCTCCTCAGAGCTGGTTCCTAGAACAATGGTGATTTGGATACCTCTCCTCCTCTTCTATCACGTCACCTCATGTAACCTGCACTCTCTCTCCACTCACAACCATTGGAGATGACAGAACCCTCTAAACTCGCTCAATCACTCATAATTGTAAAGAACAGACATCATGTGACTAGACAGACTTTGATAATTTTTCCAGACATATCCCAGCTACTTTCAGACATTAACCTTTCATATGCTGCAGCTGTGCAATGCACATAACAGAAACAAGACACTTTGCACCGTGCATCCACATTGAAGACATGACATGTATGACAATTATGGAGGGGCCAGAAATAGGTGTTTCGGGCCACTACAGCTAATGTATAGTACTGTTAGGGACAGTCTTGTTATCCTATATGTCTCCAGGTTGCATTCAATGGTTACATCTGAATCCAGGAAAATGGGATTCAAATGGAATCCTGTAATGTAACCATTGCCTTCCACTGCATAAACCAAATGTCCTTGCCCAGCCTTAGCTACATGCAACCTGGTCGAACAGGGCACCGACCACCAGTTTGTAGGGGGGGGGGGCAACAGCTGGATGTAGGCTGGGGGCAATCATCCAGCTTAGGTCCGCCTGGCCAGATGATTTTTCACTCCGTGCAGCAGCATCTTATGGAGGTCTTTATAACAATGACTAGCAATTATTAGGACATTATAGTCCCAGTGTTTCTGGTGGCACATCACACTCACAGTACCTTGATTACCACAAAAGACAAACACAGCTTGACTCCTCCCACAGCAGTGACATCACCACAAAACCTTCAGCCCACCGGATCTCTGTGGTGGTGGTAGGTCAGTGTCTTCTGTCAGGACTGCTGAGTTGGGTAGGAAATTATAGTACGAGTGTGCCACACAGGACAATGTGCCACACAGCTCTGCTACATGGAACATGCATTATGATCCCCACACATCACACACACAGCTCTACTACACCCGGACACATCACACACACAGTTTGGCTCCTCCCACAACAGTGACATCACTACAGGTCCTTCAGCACACCAGATCTCTGTGGTGGAGGTAGGTCAATGTGTTCTGCCAGGACCGCTGAGTTGTTTCTTCTGAGATAATAGTGGCTTATTTGTATTCTCATTTTGTTATTATTATCTTCCCCTTCCCAGAGCCCTAACTGTACTGTTCTTCCGTCGGTCAGACTCTGTGTTCTATATATGTTGTAGGACCTTCGATTGCGTGACTAGGGGGCAGAGCGATGATGTTACCAGGGGCGGAGCATGAGAAGCACTCACACACAAACATACAGACAAGTGGTCATTAGTGGTTTGATAGGGAATAGGAAAGTAAGCCACAAATCCATCCACAGACAGCTGTTTCAGGGTGTTTGCCCCTCATCAATGTGCATAACTAGATATAACTACGGAATGGGACCCGGGATGTATAGAATAACAATATGTGAAGGGCTTCTATTTGGGGACAATGTTGTCTGGCACTATATGACAAGACACCATAAGGCCGTGATCAGATAGGCATGCTTAGAAATCAGCACTATTAAAACCAATGCTTTGCAATGAAAGCGGTTACAAGTACATTTTTTTAGACACGCTAAATAAGTGCACCTGCAAAAGATAGGATAGCGTTTAAAAAAGCATGACTATAGACCGTGGTGCGATTAAAGATCGGACCTGAACTGTGTTTTTTTCTCCAAAGCGCAAGAGTTCCCATTGACTCCTATTGGGAGCCTTAGAACAAGCAGCACGGGACTCCGATCATGTGAACGAGTGCATAGACTCCTATGTGATCTCAAGCTCTTGCAAATACACACGAGGTGTTTCCGCTGTCCTTTTTGTGGCTGCTGTAATTATGGCCATGCGAATGGGGCCGTAATGAATCATTGCATTACTAGTAGAGATGAGCGAACGTGCTCGGCCCCGCCCCTTTTTCACCCGAATGCCGCGATTTTCGAGTACTTCCGTACTCGGGCGAAAAAATTCGGGGGGCGCCGTGGCGGCGCGGAGGGTTGCAGCGGGGAGTGGGGGGGAGAGGGAGAGAGAGAGGGCTCCCCCCTGTTCCCCGCTGCTACCCCCCGCACCGCCGCGCCTCTCCCCGCCCCCCGAATCTTTACGCGCGAGTACTGAAGTACTCGAAAATGGCGGTACTCGGGTGCGTAAGTACTCATTACGAGTACGTTCGCTCATCTCTAATTACTAGCCCTGCTCATGGCAAAAGCTCATAGGCGCGTGCGTTTGAGCGGCGGTTTTTCTTGCTAGAAAGGTTGGTCACTATGCACCTCCTCCGGAGTATCATGCTGCTATGTTGCGATGCGTGCATAATTCCATCGTGTGACCGCACTAAAAAGCGGAAATGAAAATCGCATCTTTAACTTCGTTCACGCGTTTCTTACACATGCGCCCCGCGCTTTTTTTTTGTGCACCTATTCATGCGCTGAAAAAAGACGCTGGTCTGACCGAGCCCTAAAGGGGATCCAACCTAAAGTAATACAACGGGGAGCATCTAATGTAAGGCCCATCCTGGTCTTCATGGTCTTTCCTTTACTGGCAGTAGACAAGTGTTCGTTCATTAATATTAGTTTTCTATTTCGCACCCAAAAAGTTGAACACTTGCCTGATGTGACATCTGATCTCCTCCCTGACCGCTCGGGTGTTTCATTATCACATATTAACATTATTGAAATGAACAGCATTGTTAGAAAGAGGTCTTCTGAATCCGCTTATTGTGTTACATAGGGGAATATCGCGGTTAGGAAGAGTAAAAAGCAATTATGTTCCATGAGCGTCTATGAACCAGGAAGTGCGGAGCGGCAATCATCCCTCTAGTTACTTAGCATTTCAAAGCTGGAAATATCATGAAAACCCAAGAAAATACGGTAAAGGACTAAAATTATAGTAAAAGCAAAGTCATGTATTTCATTGTTTAACCCCTTAATAATCGTCCATAAGCATTTTTACGGTGGTCGTTAAGGGGCTTTATTCTCATGTATGCAACTTTTTACGGTGCTGCCTTATAAGCCTGGCATCGGACATCTATGACAGGGGATCGGGGGCTTGGCTGTCTAATGACAGACTGGCACCTGCTTTAACAGCAGGGATCGATGGTACTACTGACTCCTGACTCCTGCTTAAAGGAGATGTCCCGCGCCGAAACGGGTTTTTTTTTTTTTAAACCCCCCCCCCCGTTCGGCGCGAGACAACCCCGATGCAGGGGTTAAAAAACCCACCCGCACAGCGCTTACCTGAATCCCGGCGGTCCGGCGTCTTCATACTCACCTGCTGAAGATGGCCGCCGGGATCCTCTGCCTTCGTGGACCGCAGCTCTTCTGTGCGGTCCACTGCCGATTCCAGCCTCCTGATTGGCTGGAATCGTCACGTGACGGGGCGGAGCTACACGGAGCCGCTCTCTGGCACGAGCGGCTCCATAGAAGACTACAGAAGACCCGGACTGCGCAAGCGCGGCTAATTTGGCCATCGGAGGCCGAAAATTAGTCGGCACCATGGGAACGAGGACGCTAGCAACGGAGCAGGTAAGTATAAAACTTTTTATAACTTCTGTATGGCTCATAATTAATGCACAATGTATATTACAAAGTGCATTATTATGGCCATACAGAAGTGTATAACCCCACTTGCTGCCTCGGGACATCTCCTTTAAGGGTGGCTTCACACAAGCGTGTTTATGTGCGTGCATACGAGCACGCAAAAACACATCTCGATTACAATCAATGCATTCCCTATGGTGTGTGCAAATGTCCGTGTTTTACAGACGTAAAGATAGGACATGCCTGCACCATAGGGAATGCATGCATTGCCTTCGATGGAGCCAAGGCTGTTGCCGGGAGCTCCAATGAAGGCAATGGACTGCCGGCACCCCTGAAGTGATTTTTCAGGGAAGAGCTTTAAGTATAAGCTCTTCCCTGAAAATAACCCCATTTAGTGTACAAAAAAAATAAATATATATATATATATATATATATATATATACTTACCTGTCAGCCGCTGCCGTGTACCCCGCATGTGGCAGATGTTTTCTTCATCCCCACAGGGAATAAAGGATTCCCTAATGTAGCGGTCACAGATGAAAGCTGCGGTAGGGGATCCAGCTGCCGACACCCGTTAATTGTTTTTCAGGGAAGGGCTTTAAATATGTCATTCCCTGAAAAACAAGCCAAAGTAGTGTTAAAAAAAAAACAAAAAACACTAACTCACCTTTCTTCAGCTGCAGGGGCTCAGCAGCACCTGTCTACACTTTCTCTAGCTCTGCAATGAAGTTCTTTGAGCAGGTGGGGAATTAAAATCCCCGCCTGCTGAAAGAGCTGCTTCTGATTAGCTGAGGCGCTCAGCCAATCACAGGCAGCTCTTGCCTGTCATTCATCCTAGGCCATTCTCTTAGTGCTTGGACATTTGCAGATGATGAGCAGTCTGGATGAGCAGAAATTACATACTGTATACAATGGAACAAACGGATGATAAAAAATTATAACAGCAGTTGTAGTTGTCTGCAACTTGACCTTGCACTTGGAACTGAATAGAGCGCTCCTGAGCTCCTGTACATGACCTAATGAATTTAATTGGGCACCGCAAAACAACTTAAAGGGTGATTCCTATTGTGTAAGGTGATGGTATATTGCTAGGATATGCTATCCCTTTATGACTGGTGGCACATTGACAGAACCTGAAAATTAAGGGGCCCCACTACTGACTTAGCACTGTATCTCTTTCTAAGTTTTCTCTGCACAGCGGCGCCAAACAGAGACACCCCTTGTGGCCTCTTGTTAACCATCTAAATGGTTCTGCCTCTTGAACAGCCTATCACAATGAGATTTCTAGATGAGTTTTGAGTGCCATGGCAGCATGCAGACTTGGGAAGGCCCACAGTTGTTATGTCTGCAGGGCGCACGTCGCCTCAGCACAGATGCAAGGATGCTATCACGTCCAAACAGGATGCACTGGCTAGAGACTTAACATACTACACAAATGTACACTGGAACACCAAAGGGAAGAACTGCGTACTGGACTAACGAGCAGACATAACATAAGTACTGAACTGGGGAGCAAAAAATGCACCAAGCATACCTGTACACATAACCAGACGGAATAGCTATAGAAGTACGAGGTACTGTGTTTCCCCAAAAGTAGGTCCTACCCTGATAGTAAGACCTACTAGGTTTTCGGGGGAGGCTTGAAATATAAGGCACATGACCTCGCCTCCCTAAAAAAACGGAGACCGAAGACGGAGACCACCTGGATGCCGCGGACCAGGTGAGTATAAGCCCCTCGAAAATAAGACACTGCGCCTCTTTTTGGGCAAAAATTAATATAAAACAGTGTCTTATATGTCTATGGTATTAGTTCTTGAATTGACCAAGTCATTTAAGCCCATGAGCCCGCTTCATGGGTGCTCGTTATCTCGTGGGTCACTACTTTCATAAGACAACTACCACATGAAACCTGCCTGCATGTGGGGCAATCGTCTCGACAAGGACGGCCGCACGCTGGAACCTAGGGACCTACCTTGCTTTAGATGACAAGCGATCCACAGCAGAACATGATGCAGCTCACACTAACATGCCAGGGATTTGTACGGAAGACAGAACAGGACTGTTCATGCACCTAGTCTGGCCACCTGCACAGACCTAATTAACACATCACTGTTCACAAACAACACAGACAGGACTGTGCATACACCTAGTCTGGCCACCTACACAGACCCAATGAACACTTCACTGTTCAAACCTCATGTCTGGCCACCTGCACAGACATAGAGAACACAACACTGTTCACACAAATTCAAACAAACACCATGCATGGAGCAAACACTAAGGTATTGGGAAACCAGCTTCCTCTAGCAGAGGAGCTGGTATATATGTGCAGCAGACCAGGGGGATTGGCTGGCTGGAGAAACTCCACACCCACCCAGTTCAATTATTCCCCACTTGTGAAGCTGTGCTGCTGAAAACCCATATAGAACAACAGATCGCAGCAGCACAACCTGACATAAATCCTGCCTGTGTCAGAGCTTAATAAATTACCTGCAAAAATACACTATACTGCAATATTGAGGTATAGCAATATATTGTCTAAGCGATCTAACAATCACTAGTTCAAGTCCCCTATGGAAAGTTAAAGGGGTTGTCCCGTGCCGAAACAGGTTTTTTTTTTTTTCAATAGTCGCTGCGGCGACTTCTTCCTTACCTTACTAAGATGGGCACCGGGATCTTCACCCATGATGCACCGCGGGTCTTCTCCCATGGTGCACCGTGGGCTCTGTGCGGTCCATTGCCGATTCCAGCCTCCTGATTGGCTGGAATCGGCACACGTGACGGGGCGGAGCTACGAGGACCAGCTCTCCGGCACGAGCGGCCCCATTCACCAGGGAGAAGACCGGACTGCGCAAGCGTGTCTAATCGGGCGATTAGACGCTGAAATTAGACGGCACCATGGCGAGGGGGACGCCAGCAACGGAACAGGTAAGTGAATAACTTCTGTATGGCTCATAATTAATGCACGATGTATATTACAAAGTGCATTAATATGGCCATACAGAAGTGCTGAACCCCACTTGCTTTCGCGGGACAACCCCTTTAAATATAGTTGTTGCCACGTCAATAAAAATCTGATATATTTATCCCACACGGTGAATGCATCAGAAGAAAAATATACAATACCTGCATTTTTTTGGATCACACCATCCCCAGGGTAAAGTTGTGTAAAAAGAAATCAAAAAATTGTATAGACCCCAATACCCCAAATGGTATCCAACAAAACAAGTGAGCCTTCCCACAACCTCATTTGTAGTGGCCCAGTAGATGCTTTTCTGGCCCCCTCCATAATGCCATACAAGTCTTGTCTTATGCAGATGCTCTATGCAAAACCATTTTGTCATTCTTATATGTGTATTACACAGCTGCAGAAATGAGAGGTTAATGTCTGCAAAGTGTGAGCTGACTGTCTGTAAATTTATCAATTTATGTCCTGTCACGTGATATGAGTGAGGCTATAAATGTGAGTGATTGAGAGCTGAAAAGGAGTTCCATCTTGGCTTCTATCTTGAGTCCCATCACAGAGGGTAAAGCACAGAGACATATGAGGGCACTGTCAGCTGGCAAGATGGAAGAGGAGGAGAGTTTTCCCGAGTGCCTGTATCTATGAACAAGGAGTGAGCCCCAAAAGAGAGTGAATGAGCAACAAGTGAGCATTTCATCCCAAGGCCTAGTGCAGAGGTACTCATCTTGTTACGATCGTGTGGGCAACCTAAGCACGGGAGCCCACACGATCGCACCCAAAAATTGGGAAGATGTAATGGATGCACACCGGTAGCACCAGGGTCACACAGGATTCACACAGGTTACAAACAAACTGACCCTGTACTACCGGGAGGATGGCCAGGCCCTACCTAAGCGGGGAACATTGCCCCAATAAGGGCAGCCCAGCGGTCTTCGGAACTCGGCCCTAGCTGATCCTAGGAACCACGCCACCGAACAGGAGGCATACACATGCCACATGACAAAGACAGAACAGGATACACGGCACACAACATGCAACCACTAGAAACAGATAAGCTGAACGTAAATACCAGGTATTAGTTGACATGTTGTACAATATGTGGAAGCTAGCGGGCCACTTCACGGCTCCTGGTTATACCACTAGTCCCTACACTAACCAGGAGTCCAACAGAACCAGACAGAGTTCACACAGAACGCTGCAACAGGACAGGACACAGATAGCAGGCTGACAAGAAACTGACAGAATTTAAACGTACAAACGGACATGAACCAGCAAGACAGAAATCACTCAGCAAAGCTTGCAACAGGACAGAACAGAGCACTGGACACACAGCCAGCTGCATCAGGAACAGGACAGAGTACAGGGAACAGAACCTGACAGACTCCACTCAGAACTCACGTGCACACACAGCAAGTCTATGTGTCCTCATACCAGGGGGGGGGGGGACAGTCAACTACACAAGCTGACATAAGGGAGTGTCCAGTTACACCAACTGACACCCGGAGTAAGACATAAGATTTCTGGAGGCTGCACCTGAACAGGGGGAAGGAAACGGGGGCTGCATGTACTGCAGACTAGGACGACAGGTGTCCAGACAATCTTGGGGAAGCAGAGCCACACAATAGACTTACTTGCTAACACAGATCCAAGTGGGAACAAGCAGAACAAGACTGATAACAAGTTACAGGACACAGAACCAACATGAGTGCTCACTAGAGATGAGCGAGCACCCAAATGCTCGGGTGCTCGTTACTCGAGACGAACTTTTCGCGATGCTCGAGGGTTCGTTTCGAGTAACGAACCCCATTGAAGTCAATGGGCGACCCAAGCATTTTCGTATATCGCCGATGCTCGCTAAGGTTTTCGTTTGTGAAAATCTGGGCAATTCAAGAAAGTGATGGGAACGACACAGCAACGGATAGGGCAGGCGAGGGGCTACATGTTGGGCTGCATCTCAAGTTCCCAGGTCCCACTATTAAGCCACAATAGCGGCAAGAGTGCCCCCCCCCCCCCCAACAACTTTGACTTCTGAAAAGCCCTCATTAGCAATGCATACCATAGCTAAGCACCACACTACCTCCAACAAAGCACAATCACTGCCTGCATGACACTCCGCTGCCACTTCTCCTGGGTTACATGCTGACCAAACCCCCCCTCCCAACGACCCAGTGTCCACAGCGCACACCAAACTGTCCCTGCCCAGCCTTCAGCTGCCCTCATGCCACGCCACCCTCATGTCTATTTATAAGTGCGTCTGCCAGAGGAAAAGCAGGCACACACTGCAGAGGGTTGGCATGGCTAGGCAGCGACCCTCTTTAAAAGGGGCGGGGCGATAGTCCACAATGCTGTACAGAAGCAAGGAGAAATGCAATCCTGTGCCACCTCCATCTGGAGCTGCACACGTGGGCATAGCAATGGGGAACCTATGTGCCACACACTATTCATTCTGTCAAGGTGTCTGCATGCCCCAGTCAGACCGCGTTTTTTTATAAATAGTCACAGGCAGGTACAACTCCGCAATGGGAATTCCGTGTGCACCCACAGCATGGGTGGCTCCCTGGAACCCACCAGCGGTAGATAAATATATCCCATTGCATTGCCCATCACAGCTGAGGTAATAAATTCATGTTTAATGCAGGTGGGCTTCGGCCCACACTGCATGCCCCAGTCAGACTGGGGTTCTTTAGAAGTGGACACATGTAGTTACAACTCCCTGTGGACCCACAGCATGGGTGGCTCCCTGGAACCCACCGGCGGTAGATAAATATATCCCATTGCATTGCCCATCATAGCTGAGGTAATAAATTCATGTTTAATGCAGGTGGGCTTCGGCCCACACTGCATGCGGCAGTCAGACTGGGGTTCTTTAGAAGTGGACACATGTAGTTACAACTCCCTGTGGACCCACAGCATGGGTGGCTCCCTGGAACCCACCGGCGGTACATAAATATATGCCATTGCAGTGCCCAGCACAGCTGATGTTACGTCAGCTGTAATGCAGGTGGGCAAAAAATTAATTGGATTACACTTATGGCGAGGGCCCACAAAAATTGGTGTACCAACAGTACTAATGTACCTGAGAAAAATTGCCCATGCCCAACCAAGAGGGCAGGTGAAACCCATTAATCGCTTTGGTTAATGTGGCTTAATTTGTAACTAGGCCTGGAGGCAGCCCAGTTAAAATAAAAATTGGTTCAGGTGAAAGTTTCAACGCTTTAATGAGCATTGAAACGTATAAAAATTGTTTACAAAAATTATATGACTGAGCCTTGTGGCCCTAAGAAAAATTGCCCGTTCGGCGTGATTACGTGAGGTTTCAGGAGGAGGAGCAGGAGGAGGAGGAGGAATATTATACACAGATTGATGAAGCTAAAAGGTCCCCATTTTTGATGGTGATAGAGAACAATGCTTCCATCCGCGGGTGCAGCCTACGTATTGCTTACGTATCGCTGCTGTCCGCTGGTGGAGAGGAGAAGTCTGGGGAAATCCAGGCTTTGTTCATCTTGATGAGTGTAAGCCTGTCGGCACTGTCGGTTGACAGGTGGGTACGCTTATCTGTGATGATTCCCCCAGCCGCACTAAACACACTCTCTGACAAGACGCTAGCCGCAGGACAAGCAAGCACCTCCAGGGCATACAGCGCGAGTTCAGGCCACGTGTCCAGCTTCGACACCCAGTAGTTGTAGGGGGCAGAGGCGTCACCGAGGATGGTCGTGCGATCGGCTACGTACTCCCTCACCATCCTTTGACAGTGCTCCTGCCAACTCAGCCTTGACTGGGGACCGGTGACACAGTCTTGCTGGGGAGCCATAAAGCTGTCAAAGGCATTAGAGAGTGTTCCCCTGCCTGCGCTGTACATGCTGCCTGATCTCTGCGCCTCCCCTGCTACCTGGGCCGCGGAAATGCGCCTTCGGCCACTAGCGCTGTCGGATGGGAAGTTCACCATCAGTTTGTCCACCAGCGCCCTGTGGTATAGCATCATTCTTGAACCCCTTTCCTCTTCGGGAATGAGAGTGGAAAGGCTCTCCTTATACCGTGGGTCGAGCAGTGTGTACACCCAGTAATCCGTAGTGGCCAGAATGCGTGTAACGCGAGGGTCACGAGAAAGGCATCCTAACATGAAGTCAGCCATGTGTGCCAGGGTACCTGTACGCAACACATGGCTGTCCTCACTCGGAAGATCACTTTCAGGATCCTCCTCCTCCTCCTCCTCCTCTGGCCATACACGCTGAAAGGATGACAGGCAAGCTGCATCTGTACCCTCAGCAGTGGGCCAAGCTGTCTCTTCCCCCTCCTCCTCATGCTCCTCCCCCTCCTCCTCCTCCTCCTCTAGCCATACACGCTGAAAGGATGACAGGCAAGCAGCATCTGTCCCCTCAGCAGTGGGCCAAGCTGTCTCTTCCCCCTCCTCCTCATGCTCCTCCCCCTCCTCCTCAACGCGCTGAGATATAGACATGAGGGTGCTCTGACTATCCAGCGACATACTGTCTTCCCCCGCCTCCGTTTCCAAGTGCAAAGCGTCTGCCTTTATGCTTTGCAGGGAACTTCTCAAGAGGCATAGCAGAGGAATGGTGACGCTAATGATTGCAGCATCCCCGCTCACCATCTGGGTAGACTCCTCAAAGTTTCCAAGGACCTGGCAGATGTCTGCCAACCAGGCCCACTCTTCTGTAAATAATTGAGGAGGCTGACTCCCACTACGCTGCCTATGTTGGAGTTGGTATTCCACAATAGCTCTACGCTGCTCATAGAGCCTGGCCAACATGTGGAGCGTAGAGTTCCACTGTGTGGGCACGTCGCACAGCAATCGGTGCAGTGGCAGATGAAACCGATGTTGCAGTGTCCGCAGGGTGGCAGCGTGCGTGTGGGACTTGCGCAAGTGTGCGCAGAGCTGGCGCACCTTTCCGAGCAGGTATGACAAGTGTGGGTAGCTTTTCAGAAAGCGCTGAACCACCAAATTAAAGACATGGGCCAGGCATGGCACGTGCGTGAGTCTGCCGAGCTGCAGAGCCGCCACCAGGTTACGGCCGTTGTCACACACGACCATGCCCGGTTGGAGGCTCAGCGGCGCAAGCCAGCGGTCGGTCTGCTCTGTCAGACCCTGCAGCAGTTCGTGGGCCGTCTGACTCTTCTCTCCTAAGCTGAGTAGTTTCAGCACGGCCTGCTGACGCTTGCCCACCGCTGTGCCGCCACGCCGCGTGACACAGACTGCTGGCGACGTGCTGCTGCTGACACATCTTGATTGCGAGACAGAGGTTGCGTAGGAGGAGGAGGAGGAGGGTTTAGTGGAGGAAGCATACACCGCCGCAGATACCACCACCGAGCTGGGGCACGCAATTCGGGGGGTGGGTAGGACGTGAGCGGTCCCAGGCTCTGACTCTGTCCCAGCCTCCACTAAATTCACCCAATGTGCCGTCAGGGAGATATAGTGGCCCTGCCCGTCTGTGCTTGTCCACGTGTCGGTTGTTAAGTGGACCTTGGCAGTAACCGCGTTGGTGAGGGCGCGTACAATGTTGCGGGAGACGTGGTCGTGCAGGCCTGGGACGGCACATCGGGAAAAGTAGTGGCAACTGGGACCCGAGTAGCGTGGAGCCGCCGCCGCCATCATGCTTTTGAAAGCCTCCGTTTCCACAAGCCTATACGGCAGCATCTCCAGGCTGATCAATTTGGCAATGTGCACGTTTAACGCTTGAGCGTGCGGGTGCGTGGCGGTGTACTTGCGCTCGCGCTCAAACAGTGGCGCTAGCGATGTCTGGACGCTGCGCTGAGAGACATTGCTGGATGGGGCCGAGGACAGCGGAGGTGAGGGTGTGGGTGCAGGCCAGGAGACGGTAGTGCCTGTGCCCTGAGAGGGGGGTTGGATGTCAGTGGCAGGTTGGGGCACAGGGGGAGAGGCAGTGGTGCAAACCGGAGGCGGTGAACGGCCTTCGTCCCACCTTGTGGGGTGCTTGGCCAACATATGCCTGCGCATGCTGGTGGTGGTGGCTCCCCGGCTGATCTTGGCGCGACAAAGGTTGCACACCACTGTTCGTCGGTCGTCAGGCGTCTCTGTGAAAAACTGCCAGACCTTTGAGTACCTTGACCTCTGCAGGGTGGCATGGCGCGAGGGGGCGCTTTGGGAAACAGTTGGTGGATTATTCGGTCTGACCCTGCCTCTACCCCTGGCCACCGCACTGGCTCGGCCTGTGCCCACACCCTGACTTGGGCCTCCGCGTCCTCGGCCGCGTCCACGTCCTCTAGGCCTACCCCTACCCCTCAGCTTGCTGTATTACCGGTAATGCAGAAACAGAACACTGTAATTAAATGTGCCGCTTATTGGCCTGTGGTTGGAGGCTGACTTCGCTTATGGAACGCCAGGAAAAAATTTGGCGCAAGCCTGCTGTAACACTTAGCTGGCTGCGTATGATTTTGTAGAACTACTACACCCAGCACACACAGACCCAGAACACTGAGCACAGTGACAGGCAGGCCAAATAGATTTTTTGCCCAATATTTTTTAGAAAAGGCCCACTGCGTATATTCAATCAATAATTAATATGTCTTCTGTCCCTGCCTAACCACCACTTCTGTCCCTGGAGTATTACTGCAGGGCGCAATGCTCTGCACAGCCGATATACCAAAAAAAAAAAAAAAGTGCAACACTGCAAAAAGCAGCCTCCACAGTACTGCACACGGTTAGATGTGGCCCTAAGAAGGACCGTTGGGGTTCTTGAAGCCTAAAATACTCCTAACGCTCTCCCTATAGCAGCTCCAGCATCAGCAGCACTTTCCCTCCTCTATGTCAGAATGCATCTGTGGCGAGCCGCGGGAGGGGCCGACTTTTATACTCGGGTGACACCTGATCTCGCCAGCCACTCACTGCAGGGGGGTGGTATAGGGCTGGAACATCACAGGGGGAAGTTGTAGTGCCTTCCCTGGCTTTCTATTGACCAGAAAAGCGTGCTAACGTCTCAGAGATGAAAGTGAAAGTAACCGGAACACTGCGTGGTACTCGTTACGAGTAACGAGCATCTCGAACACGCTAATACTCGAACGAGTATCAAGGTCGGACGAGTATGTTCGCTCATCTCTAGTGCTCACCCTAGGGGACCCAGGCAGAGACTGACAGGAGCTGGGTTATATGTGAGCACAGATCCAGGAAATTGGCTAGCAGGAAGTACCACACCCAGCCAGCTCAATTAACCCTGAGAGTGCTGCTAGGAGTACATAGTACAACAGATCCCAGCAGCACACGTAACACATCTATCATTGTCTTTCACACCCGAGCGTCCTGTAGTCTGCGCCTGCTGTGTGGAGGTACTCTAGCTTATCTATTGCCTGCACTTTCTCAGTCTATAATTTGTGCCTTGTGTATTGTGGAAGTTTCCTTCAAGTAAAGTTATTCCAGGCCCTGACTGTTCCCAGGGACCTGAGGTATTATATCACTGACTGTGGCTCATTTATTTCCCCGCCGATGTTCATACCGGTGGGTACCGGAACGGTGGCGTCACACGTGACAACCACAATCCCTGTTCCATCACCTATTGGGCATCCCTATGCCGGGGGTGTCTGGAAGAGGCCCAGCGCTGCCCTGGCCTTGGCTGTGTGTCCCCCTCCGGGAAGGAGTGTGGTAAATGCCGCCATGACAAGCCAGCATCTTACCCTCCCAGCTCCTCAGCGTATGCCATGTGTCCAGGGTCACCCTACGGGATGCTGCAAATTGCAAAGGTTGAAAGGGTCAGCATATGAAGACAGAAAGCATTCAATTTAGCGTAATCCTCTTAAGACATTTGTCACATTTGGTGGCACCTCCCTGTGGTAGGTGAAAATCTACACCAGCTAGAAGCCGGCTTAGGTTTCTGCCATAATGCACACCAGTTTCTGACATATGTCATAGCAAATGTGTTGAGCCATGTGTAGCCATGCCTATTAACCCAAGACCCAGCACATTTTTTTGAAAAAGTGGCAGGGCACAATGTAAAAGCCCCAAAAATCAGAATTTGTACAACGTTGTACTCCAGAAAATACAGGGCATAATACATATGTCCCGATGTGTAGTGAGTCTAACATATGACTGCCGCAGCCTCAGTTTATACGTGGTGTATTTGTAGTCTACAATCATAGAGACACATATTTTTACCTAGGAGCTGCATACACCATATAGGAGATTTTTAATCAACACTGTATACAAAATTGCTTAAAGGGGTTTTCCACTGAAATACTATTGCTGTCCTATCATCAGGATAGGCCATCAATAGTTGATTGGCTGTCTCTTGAGACTCCGACCGATCAGCTACGTGGACGCATGCTGTCAGCGCCGCAATAACACAGAGGTTCGAGCGGAAGTGTAGTGGCCGGCGCTTGTAACTGCAGGCATGGCCCTCATTGAAATCAATGGGAGCCGTGCCTGCAGTTACAAGCGCCGGCCACTACATGAGAGGTTGGCGCGGAGACCTCCGCTCCAAATACACGGAACGGAAGCCACGCGCTGACTTCCCATGTAGTGGCCAGCACTTGTAACTGCAGGCTCATTGATTTCACAGCTGATCAGTCGGGGTTCTGATGATAGGTCATCAATAGAATTTCACTGGAAAACCCCTTTAATTTAGTTTTTAGCTGTATCATAATAATTACCTATAATTGCAAAAGTACTCATACCTCCTTTTAAAATGTTTTTTTTTGCCATTGACGTTAATAATAAAAGTCACTTTAGTCAAATTACAAAGAAATGTAATAATTGGATTTTCTGACAAATTTTCCCTTCTACTACCAAAATTTCAGTCATCTAACATTCACCCCGGCGCGGGGTCTGTTGTACATTCCGCTATGTGTGGCTACCTCTTTCACCTCTGTTTAAGCCTTCATAAGAGGAAAAAATCCGCTAAAGCTCAGGTGACGGCAACAGAAAATTGAAACGCTTGTAACCATCTGAACTTGTGCCCCGCGATTAAAACAGAATTTTTGCAGCCGTCATGCTGAGTGAGTGTAAGGTCCGGTACTTCTATTGGCTGGGGGAGGCAAATACAGCGCCGGCTCTTTCAAAGCATTAAACTATAACGTCCTGGAGGCTTATTAATGTATAATTCATACCGGCCGAACAAAAGCAATACAACGGCGTTAGGAGAACAAAGGAAATATTGTTTAATTCATAGCGCAGCGGATAATGTTTATGTGTTTAACAATTATACTCTACAAGGGCCGGAACTGCAGGAAAGTCTGACCAAAGTCTCCGGATTTGATCTTTTTCCCAATTATAGAGAAGGTTGGCGTCATCGGTGGAGGACCCGCCCGCTGCGACATTTGTCCTAAAATAAACTCCAGAGGAGGAGAAATGAAATACTGATGTGTTAAATGAAATGAGAACGATCTTTTATCACCCTTGAAAGGGTGAAGAAGAGAACGGAGTCTTTTATAGAAATCTATAGAATTGGGGATTTTAACGTATTCCATCATTCCAGTAGAGCCTTACCGAGGGCTGAAAGCTTTGAGGGGAGGCAAGCATGACAGGGTTGGGCGGGAACATAGCTAGGACTTTTTGGGGAGGTGGGAATGATGTCTTACGGAGTGAAGGGTCCTAGGGGAGGGGCTATATAAAAGGGCTGACACTTGGAGGAGTATCGGTCATTTTAGGTACCACTGGTATCATCTCCCAGCTGCCCTCCCTTGTCATTTTGTGCCTTTGCTAGACGGATGAGGATGATGATTTTTAAATAATGCTTATTGCTTTTGATGCTTTAGAGTGAGGGGTTGGGTTGGTGTCGTTCTTCACTTGTCATGGCAGTATAGTGTTGGGGGAGATACATTGGTCCTCTAAATTAGTGTTTTGAGATCTTTGTTGGAGTTGGAGGGGGGCAGAATCGCATTGGTTCCAAACTCCCCAGGTGGATATAATATTGTTGACTGACCATGAGGGACCCCAAGTTGATGGTCTAGTGACCTCTGAGTTGTAGTTGAAGAAGGGCCGCTAAGTCCAGTAATTGGTGCCACTGAGTTGATGGTGATCGGCTGGTGGTGCTCAGAGAATTTTGTTGAGGCCAGATTGCTGAAGCTTCGAGGACCACCTATTTGCTTTGTCAGGTTGTTAATTGGCTCATATCAATTTTGTTCGTAAAATAAAATGGCTGCTGTGGCCAATTTAACCCAGAGGGGCAGGGGAGTCATACGCTGGGTAGAGCAATGTGGAGTGAATCGCCACTACCCTTGTCATGTTACTAAGGATTAGGTTAATCTAAATGGCTGCTATGTAGTGGGGCCAGATTCTCGCAAAGAAATTGACTCTAAAGTTACCTTTACACAAAGCAACGTTTGTTCAGATAGTCGCTCAGAAAAGTCGCTGAAGCGTACGGATGGCAGTCTTCTGTTTGCTTTTACACAGAGCAATGATTGTTTATTAGTTGTTTGCCGACATTATTTGTATGGGTGATCTCCTTGCAAATTACTTCTCAGGTCATTCAAATGCGGATGACTGTGATGTCACACCAGATCACTTTTTATCAACCTGTGAATATTTTTTTTGTAAATTGAAGCTAAATGGCAACCAACTAGTGAGAAACTTATCGCTCAACACCCTGGTGGTGGCCGTGTTTACACTGAACAACTATTTGAATTTGCTCCTGTGAGCCATTCTTTGGCTGATCATCTTGTGTAAAGGTAACTTTAAAAAAAAATGTTTACTGATTGTCCGTAATTAACAAAATAATAGTAATGCTAATAATACTAGTTTTTTCAAAGATGTTTCATATTTTTGAAAAAGCTATATCACAGAATGGTAGAGTTGGAAGGGACCTCCAGGGTCATCGGGTCCAACCCCCTGCACAATACAGAATTGCTAAATAATCCCAGACAAATATATTTTGAAAAGAAGTCACCACCTCCTGTGGCAACATGCTCTACTCACTGTCAGAAAGTTTTTTCTAATATCTAATCTGTGTCTCCTCCCTTCCAGTTTCATCCCATTGCTTCTAGTCTTTCCTTGTGCAGATGAGAATAGGGCTGATCCCTCTGCACTGTGACAGCCCTTCAGATATTTGTAGACAGCTATTAAGTCTCCTCTCAGCCTTCTCTTCTGCAAGCTAAACATTCCCAGATCCTTTAACCATTCCTGACAGGACATGATTTGCAGACCGCTCACCATCTTGGTAACTCTTCTCTGAACTTGCTCCAGTTTGTCTGTCTTTTTTAAAGTGGGGTGCCCAGAACTGGACTCAGTATTCCAGATGAGGTCTGACTAAGGAAGAGTAGAGGGGGATAATGACCTCATGTGATCTAGACTCTCTGCTTCTCCTAATACATCCCAGAATTGTGTTTGCCTTTTGGCTGCTGCATCAGGCCTTAGTCAGACGGGCGTTTTTTCGCGCGATTTGCGGATCGCATGACGGATGCGCATCCGCAAATCGCGTGACCGGTGCGCGCAAGTCGCCCGCAAATCGCCCGAAAATCTGCTCCTAGCCGCGTTTCATTAGAAACGGGCCGGAGCTGTCCAGCGCATTGCATTCAATGGAGACGGCAATACAGCCGTCTCCATTGAAAGCAATGCGCTGCGGGCGAGCCCGGGATGAATTGTCGGTAAGGGCTTAAATATATAAGCCCTTACCTGCAATGCATCCTAAAATGTGTAAAAATAAAAAATATATATGTAGTTACCTTCTCCCGCTCCAGCTGGAGCTCCGAGCGGCCGTCCTGCAGTGGGTGTGAAGGGGGTGTGAGTCAGACCTGCCCCCTGATTGGCTCAGCGCTGAGCCAATCAGAGGCATGCCTCACTCACACCCATTCATGAATTCATGAATGGATGTGAGTCAGACCTGCCCCTGATTGGCTCAGCGCTGAGAGGCAGCAGTCACTCACCCATTCATGAATTCATGAATGGGTGTGTGAGTGAAACCGGCCTCTGATTGGTCAGGCTGTGACCAATCAGAGCAGATCATTCAGCAGGCGGGGATTTTAAAGCCCCGCCGGCTGAATAGTGCCGAGAAGCAGTTCAGGAGAACTGACAGCGGCCGCGGCTGGACTCCGGCTGCAGCGGAAAGGTGAGTATAGAATTTTTTTTTATTTTAACACATTTTAGGTTGAATTGCAGGGAAGGGTTTATATATTTAACCCCTTCCCGACAATTCACCCCGCGCACGCCGGCAGCCCATTGCTTTCAATGGAGCGGCTGTATTGCCGCTCCATTGAATTCAATGGGCAAACATCGTTCTTCTCTGCCACAGCTGTTACAGCTGTGGCAGAGAAGAATGATTTGTCTTCTATATGTTCTCAATGGGGTCGGCGCTGCTGCCGCCGGCCCCATTGAGCGCATATACAGAAGAGAACAGGAATCGCAGATCGCAGTTAGGTGCGATCTGCGATTTTTTGTTCTATAATTTATCGGACGAGCGCATAAAAAGCGCTCATGTGTCCGATACCATTGCAAAGCAATGGTTTTAAAAAATCGCCGGACGCATGCGCATGCGCAAATCGCGCGAAAAAACGCCCGTCTGACTGAGCCCTCACATTGTTGACTCATGTTCATGTCTATGATCTATTAGTATACCCAAGTCTTTTTCACATGTGCTGCTGCTTAGCTCAATTCATCCTATTCTGTATGTGCTGTTCTTCATTTTTCTTGCCCAGATGTAGGACTTTGCAGTTCTCCCTGTTAAATACTATTCTGCTATTCATGGCCCACTATTCCAGCTTTTTTAGATCTTTTTGAATCCCCTCTCTCTTCTCTAGTGTTAGCTCTTCCTCCTATCTTTGCGTCGTCTGCAAATTGTATCAGTTTCCCCTCAATTCCCTCATCTTTACCCACTAGGCTGTACAGCTCAGAATGAGCAGAGATATAATTGAATTAAATACAAGTTATACTGAATCTTCCCTCATAAAACTATATATCAATCTGCTCAGCTCCTCCTGCTCTATAACATCATGCCTGCGGTCCGGACAGCGTGTTCAAGCTGACAGATTGCTTTTAATTCACTTGATTCACTCATTGTTAATTTAAAATATACTATATAAAAAATAAAATCAATTTACCATCCTATCTGTCTCGCTCTCTCATATCTATATAACTATCAATCTCTATCTCATATCTCTCTATCTAGCTAAGCATGTGTAAAATGGCACTTAGGAGCTACTTACCCCACTTATATGAATCCCCTACAATGTCCATACTGTATGTCATAATAAGACTTATATGTCTTCATGAGATACTTTACCAGGTCCATTTTCAAGATGGTGTCTATCTATCTACAGTATCCTACCATAAACAATTGGAATCCTGAGCAGGAATCAAAAGTAGTATTTATTCCCATATGTTAGAACTTAGTGGGGCTCCTTTGGCCCCAATGACATCAGATACTCTCCATGGCATACTTTCTACTAATATCGAATACACTTCAGCTGGTATTTCCCTCCATTCATCCTGCAAATGTCTGGCAAAATCTCTCAAAGAAGATGCAGTGACCAGTCAATGATGCTGTAAGAAGCGTTGTCATTGGACAGTTGAACAATGAAGGAACATTCTATAGAGTGATGAAACACCCCATCTTCAAATCAATTCTTAAAACTTACAAAAAACAAAGTGCTTCTTTAACTCAGAATTAAGGTGTATGAAAATAGGTTTTCAAAAATAACCAACCACTTTTACATTTTATTTCCATGATTGTGAATCCCAACATGCAAATTCGATATACTTTTTCATGACTTCAATAATGATGTTTTTCAGTGACCCCCTCCCAGTAATAGTGACTGAAATTCACTCTACAAAAATGCAACTCGACGCGGCCCTTTAGTAATGAATAAGCCACACTGCTCCATTTATGTTTCACACAGTCCACTTCATATGCCACACCCAGAGGCGTAACTTGAAGCTCCCGGGCCCCAATGCAAAACCTGTAACGGGGCCCCCAATTATAATGCTTTACTTATAGTACTGGGCTCCCTATATGGAGAAGAGAGGCCTTATGGGCCCCCTAAGGCTCCTGGGCCCGGGTGCAACCGCATCCCCTGCACCCTCTATAGTTACGCCCCTGGCCACACCATCCCCTCCATAAGACACATTCCCCTATCATATGCTATACAGTGCCCCTTTAATGTGCCGCACAGTGCAAAGGCATACAGTGCCCGATTAATATGCCACACAGTCCCCCCATTTGTTAATGCCACCAATGGAATCCTTTTTATTCCTCCATCGATGCGACGTTTCGACCCCTTGGGGTCTTTGTCAAGCTTTACCGTCAAGCATTGATGGAGGAATAAAGAGGATCCTATTTGTGCCCCTTGTATGGTGTCACGTCTCTCTCAGATTGTGGACCTTATACTTGAGTCATGGGCTCTGACTCTTTTTGTGATGGTGCATATGAATTTTAGATGCCATCTATTGTCTATATGCCATTTGAGAGCTGCTGACTAATATTGTATTATTCAAGATTAATGCCCCTTTAGTATGCCAGTCCCACTTTAACCCCTTAAGAACCAAGCCTTATATTTCATATCTGACATCTGTCACTTTATGTGGTAGTAACATACCAACACGATTCTGAGACTTTTTTTTGCGACACTGTGGGCCGTCCTATAGACATATACATTTATGATGTACTATAAAAAAAGGACAGCAGTTTTTTTTATTGAGTGGGTAACCACAGGGACAGGGGTGGCCATGTGACGGGGTCTGTAACACAGTAGGAACTTTGGAGTTTTGTTGGTTTCTTTTTGTCCTGCATCCGCTGCCTTGGTCTCTTTTTTGAATCAGGGGCTCGCCGAAGAACACAGATGATGTAGTGGTTGCCTGCATCTCAAGGAAGGCGCCGGGCGACAGAGTTAGGAGTCGAGCGTGCCTTCATTCACTTTCTCTGTCACTGTCAGTTGTGTCCATATTTTAAAGGCGTAGATGCAATTGACTAAAGAATTAGGTCTGGATCTGGGTTGGCGCTTTGCAAGCATCAGCGACCTATCGCTGAGGTAAGGCGGCGCGGCCTACTGGGAATCAGCCCGGTCTGGCAAATTGCCAGTTCAGCCCTGACTGAGGAGGTGTGTGTGGTGGGGGGGGGGGGGGGGTACAGGACATGCCTCCTGCTGCCCAGGACTGTGGGGCAGCGTCCCAATATGGGAATGTCCTACAGGATCCGGGATGGTTGGGAGGCATGGATTCAGGCATCCATAAACCTATGGATGAAGTGGATTCATTCAGACCAGATCAAGACATTAGGCATCACCCATCTGACAGAGGAACAGGCCTCAGACATCACCCAGGGGAAACAGATAAAACATGAATCAAACAACTAAGAGTTTCAAACTGCATGCATACACCAACAACCAGACAGACAGAGCTCAGGACAGCAGGCAGACAGAAAACATCAGCAAAATAACTGGCACACATGTTAGGGTGCAACTGGATTTTATATACTTACAGGGGGAGGACAAAAATATGACTGTACGAAATGCATGGGATTTAATCATTAGCACTGAGCTGTCCTTTTAACCCCTGCTTGGCTGAGGTCTTTCTTGACGCCTCCCTGTCCACCAATCATTCCATGCCGCTAAGGAGATGTTACAACAGAGAGAAGGGACTCATGAGCATGTGAACCGAGAGCAAGGCAATAGGCTTGGTCTCCGCAACCAGAAAGGACGCACACGGGGTGGTCAAGTTAAGAAAAATGTATTTACTACAGGTTAATAAAGGCAAGTTAATGGTAAAAGAACAGGAATAAGGACAAGCACAATACACAGTATAGTTGGAACAATTCAAGTAGGATTTCACAATCTATTCCACGTTTACTATGTCCACCTCCACAGTACGGACACCGAAAGAACAATAGTCCCAAAACTATCCCTAACTGACCCTAACTTCACATTTGGGTGCGCACCCCTCTTACCAGTGGTCCGGGTGGACTGCTTACAGTGTGTAGAAGTGCGCGTTGGGGCCCAATGTCGTTCTTTCCTTGTATAGCGAAGCGTCCTCTCCTCACGGTTATCACAACATCCGAGGCAATAAGATCCTTCTCAGCAGGCAGGAAAACAAAATGGAGGCAATGAAATCCAACAGCAAGTAGCTCAGCACACTGACAGTCCTGCAGAATCCATACACCGCGGTGTGATATAAGCCAGGGTTGTGCAGTTACCGTCCGGTACTCAACAGCACTGCCAGTCTTTAGCTTTGGTGGCAATGTCCACAGCCACAATGTCAGTATTACTGGTTAGCCACTGGGCACAGTCCTTTCAGCATGGCTCCACTGAACATACTGTCTCTTTACCCTCTGTCTGCCTCTGGACTGAATTACACACAGGTTAGCTGCACAGAAAGTCCTCTAAGATCTCCACACACTCTCCATGCAGCACAGACACTTGGTTCTCTCTCTGCAAAGATGGCTGCTGCTCTCTGTGTGTCGTCACATCCTGCTTCCTTCTCATACTGTGTCTGCAGACAGGCAGGCTGACCTCATAGGGCTGTGTCCCTCCAGCATCACATTCCCAGTGCAGGGGCTGCTGACCAGAATCACACAAACACATATACACTCAGCTTTAACACCGTTTAAACAAATGGAACTTGGCACATCATTGGGCTGTATATTAGGACAAGTATATGCACAGAAGCAGCACTCCTATTGCCATAAGGCTGGGACACAGTCTGTATATTACAAGCACCCAAAGAACCTCTTTACAGTGACGGGTCACCAAGGGAATTATGAAAGATGATCCTAAGAGCATGTCTGCAATGACAGACCTGGAGCATACCGGTTACGGACAGCATATGACAGATCTGGGGCATACCGGTTACGGACAGCATATGACAGACCTGGGGCATACCGGTTACAGATAGCATATGACAGACCTGGGGCATACCGGTTACGGATAGCATATGACAGACCTGGGGCATACCGGTTACGGACAGCATATGACAGACCTGGGGCATACCGGTTACAGACAGCATATGACAGACCTGGGGCATACCGGTTACGGACAGCATATGACAGACCTGGGGCATACCGGTTATGGGTAGCATATGACAGATCTGGGGCATACCGGTTACGGATAGCATATGACAGACTTGGGACATACCGGTTACGGACAGCATATGACAGACCTGGGGCATGCCGATTACGGATAGTATATGACAGACCTGTGGCATACCGGTTATGGATAGCATATGACAGATCTGGGGCATACCGGTTACGGATAGCATATGACAGACCTGGGGCATACCGGTTACGGATAGTATATGACAGACTGGGGGCATACCGGTTATGGATAGTATATGACAGACCTGGGGCATACCGGTTATGGATAGCATATGACAGACCTGGGGCATACCGGTTATGGACAGCATATGACAGACCTGGGGCATACCGGTTATGGACAGCATATGACAGACCTGGGGCATACCGGTTATGGATAGCATATGACAGACCTGGGGGCATACCGGTTATGGATAGTATATGACAGACCTGGGGCATACCGGTTACGGATAGCATATGACAGACTGGGGGCATACCGGTTATGGATAGCATATGACAGACCTGGGGCATACCGGTTATGGACAGCATATGACAGACCTGGGGCATACCGGTTATGGGTAGCATATGACAGACCTGGGGTATACCGGTTATGGGTAGCATATGACAGACCTGGGGCATACCGGTTATGGATAGCATATGACAGACCTGGGGCATACCGGTTATGGATAGCATATGACAGACCTGGGGCATACCGGTTATGGATAGCATATGACAGACCTGGGGGCATACCGATTATGGGTAGCATATGACAGACCTGGGGTATACCGGTTATGGGTAGCATATGACAGACCTGGGGCATACCGGTTATGGGTAGCATATGACAGACCTGGGGCATACCGGTTATGGGTAGCATATGACAGACCTGGGGCATACCGGTTATGGACAGCATATGACAGACCTGGGGCATACCGGTTATGGATAGCATATGACAGACTTGGGGCATACCGGTTACGGATAGCATATGACAGACCTGGGGCATACCGGTTATGGACAGCATATGACAGACCTGGGGCATACCGGTTATGGGCAGCATATGACAGACCTGGGGCATACCGGTTATGGGTAGCATACCACAGGAATGAAATTGGTTTACAGATACTTTACTTGCAATTTTTTTTTTTTATTAAAAAAAATTAAACATTTCTGACGTAAACCTTAAGTACATCGTAAACAATATAATTACACACCCCTTTCGCCTCTGCTCCCTATGTCTCTGGATTTTTAATCTATATTCTAAACAATGTCGGGTGGAAAAACTATTTTTTAATAGAGCAGAAAATATATTTTGCCATTACCCGGATATGGCGCCTGATCCGAGGCGGTGCTAATCATTATACTAACAACTAAGGAGCAGGGCCGTCATTGTCTACATCCCTTTAACCTTGAAGGAAGTATAATAATCTACTTGTACGGAGGGCGAACCTGCATTTGTACCTATTGTGCTGATGGTAGTTTTACTGCTACTCCAGAATTACTTAAAACACTATCATTTAGTGCAATTACAGTATTCTAAGAGCAAAAACACCTGCAGACAATAGGCTGATAAATAAGGGGTCAGTCAGTTTGGGCTAAAGGGGCAAAAAGAAAAAAGAAATCATATGAATACAAAGTAAAAACAAGTATTATTTAGCTTTTTTCCCCTCAATAAAATGACATTTATTACTTATAATATTAGCAATTCTGGGTATTTGGTGGATGATAAGGATATTTGCACCCTCGTCATTATCTGCCTTATTATCGGTAATATCATAATCCATAGAAATTAATAATAATATTAATGATAATAATAATAATTATTATTATTAACCCTATTGCAGTTATTTTCTGTTTTGTATTCACAGTGTAGTATAAATCACATGATTGCTTTATTCTGCGGGTCATTACTCATTACCATTACTGTAATATCAAATTTTTAGAGTTTTTTTTTTCTTAAGTTTTAGTACTTAAGAAGAACTTTTTTTCTCTTTTTTTTTCTAATGATTTTATTTCCATTGTCTGAACCCCAAACCTTTTTTTATTGTCCTTTGCTTAGTCGGCACGAGGATTTCTTTTTTCTTGGCCAAATGAGCAGTATTTTGGCTTCCATATGGCATTTTGATTGCTTTTTCTTCAAATTTTTTTTTTTGGGGGGATGAGTAATGAAAGAATTACAATTCTGGCATATTGTTTTTTCTCATGCGTTGACCGTGTAGAGTGAATGATTACATTATTTTAATAGATGGCACTATTATGGACACAGTGATACCAATTATGTTTTTTTTTTAATATATATGAAATATTGTAAAAGTTTTTTTTTAAACTTTAACTACTTTTTTGGTCATAATAAAAGAAACTTCATTTACTCAATGTTTAAGTCCCACTACAGGACTTGAATTTGCGGTCATCTGATCACTTTACTGTAAGAGCAGTGACTGTGGAATTTTCTGCCTGAGAACATGGTGAAGGCAAACTCGATAAGAGTACAAGAGGGTCTGGGTGTCTTTCTTGGGTGTTGCAAAATTACTGATTACTTCTGAAAGGTCAGTGATTAAGGGATTATTCTGATTGCCAGTTGGGAAGGAATTTCTTTTCCTTAGGCTTCTTTCCCACGAGCGTATATCGGCCTGCCATTTTCGTCAGATACATTAGATTCCAATGCATTAGATCACATGGCCGTATTCACGTGACGTAAAAGCGCCCGGCTGGCCAATATAGCGCCGGGCGTTTTTACGTCGGGCCCAAAAGATAGTCCTGGAACTATCTTTTGGGCCGTAATATGTCGGCCGCTGCATGGGCTCCTATGGGAGCCCATGACAGCGGCCGCAGGTGGGAGGGAGTTTAGTAGCATGGCTGCTAAACTCCCTCCCTCTGCTCTCCTCCCCGCTCGCTCTTTGCAATGGGAGGGGGCAGGACGGGGGTGGAGCTAAGCCCCACCCCATCCCCCTCCTTCGATTGCTGGCTGTGGACAATGGGCGGGACTGGGCGGGGCTAGGCTCCCCAATTCCCCCCGGGGAAAGGGGCGATGGCATGGTTGCCTCGGCGTATATGTGCCGGGGCCCATGTTGTGTGAATGGGTGCACAAACATTAGATTTGTGCGCCCGTTCAGGAGTTTTAATGCCACATATGATAGCGTATATCGTCTGACCGTGAAAACGGCAGCCGATATACGGTCGTGGAAAAGAAGCCCTGAATAGGGAAAATTGGCTTCTACCTCCTTCAGTTTTTTTGCCTTCCTCTGGATCAACATTGCGAGGAGGTAATAGACTGAACTGGATGGACATAGGTCTTTATTTGGCCTAACAGACTATGTTATATGTACAATATACTGCAATACTTCAATATTGCAATTTTAACAAGGGCAATCGAGCCTTGTGTGCGCAGAGTGTAAGCTTTCAATCACGACCTGAAGGTTGCAAGTTCAAATCCTGAATGGTTCAGGTAGCCAGCTCAAGGTCAACTCAGCCTTCCATCCTTCCGAGATCGTTAAAATGAGTACCCTACTACCGTGGTAGTGGTGGTGGTGGTGGGGGTAATAAATAAAAATTACCTGAAAGCGCTTTGTAATAAGTTGGCGCTATACAAATAACAAGATTTATTTATTTTATAGAGGAAGCCTCTTCCTTTGTCTTGCAGGCCACTTAAATGCTGCCATCAGCATTGATCTTGCATGTAAATGGTTAAATGACCAGGATCAGATTTGCCTTTGATTCTGGCTTCCATACTCTGCTACTCAGCATCCACCATCCATGTTTGGCTGATGTAGGGAAGCGGTAAGGGGAAGGAAGAAAAAAAGAAAAATCAAAATAAGCAGAATGAAAAAGGAGGAAATGAAGGAAAATGAAAGAAGAAGAAGGAAAACAAAGGAAAGAGAAGAAGGTAAAAAAGGAGTCGAAGGAAGAAAACGAAAGAATGAGAAATGAAAGGAAGAAGAATAAGGAAAAAGTAGGAGAAGAGAAAAGAAGAAGGAAAAATGAGAAGGAAAAAGAAAAAGAAGGAGAAAAAAGAAAAAAAAAAAAGGAAAAACAATCTTTTTCCTTCCTTTTCCTTCTTCTATACATTGGGGTATATCCTGGTATTTATCTCCTATGGAAGGTTCCAATATATAGGCACACGGTGGCATACCTTACCCGTGGACTGTTATTAAAATGAAGTGACTACTCTACTTCTTTGTACAATGTTGCTGCATAAATAAGCGTAGTTGACTGCCCAGTTTTAAATGATATACCTCAGCCGGTCACAGGTCTCCGTTTAGCAAGTGGGAGTCTAACTTTGATGTATATGCCAAGGACTGTCACAGTGAATACAGGAGATATGCCCTGCAAACTGCATTGTGAACATGGCCTTACACATGGAGGATGCCCCGCACACAGTCATGTGCCTGAGGCGTCAAACTCTATGTATGTGAAGGTGATGTGCAAAACGCAGAACTGTGCTTCTTGGAGAACACATTAATGACCTATTGCTAGGGTGAATGTAGCCGAGCTGCAGTGCCAGGATACAGCATTATGTCTGGTAATGGCACCCCAATGAAGAGTCTGTGCCAGGCATTCCTCACAAAACCTCTTTTATTTTAAATGTTGACCTGTCAGGAATACTTGCAGTCTCGTACTTAGGCCCATAATTTGGAATTAAAGGCAATGAGAAGCCCAACAATTACTTTTCCAATTAATCTAGAATGTAAAAAATAAACAAAAAACCAACTTTGCTAACAATCGTGAGAGAACATATACTGTAACTTGTAATTTGGTGTACAGTGCATAGATTTTGCACCAGGTTGATCTAGTTACATTTCCATGGTTACAGATTGCAAACAAACCCTGTATTTAATCTGATGGTGCAGTCATGTAGTATTCCCTTGCTTCTTGCTAACCTTCTCTTTAGCAATGTATTGGTGTTATAGGAGGTCAGTACTATTTACACATAGCAGATTATATATCTGTAAGGAGACTTCTGAGTTGCTTTGTTTTCTTTCAATAAATCACAGCTTGCACAGCCAGGTCGATGTGAGAGAGGCAGGAAGGAGGAGACACAGGCACATAGGCTTGAGTACTGAAAGAAGGAAGAGAAAAGCAAGAGATGGAACACCCACAGAGCTCTGAAATTGCAGCTGCACACTTATACATGTGAGGAAATAGGATGAGACACAGGAGTGAAAGAAGGGTAAGCAAGCTAATACATAAAATGGAATACTCACTGAGCTCTGAACTTGTGGCTGCACAAGTAGACATGTAAGTGGGTTAGTGAGAAAGAAAGGAGGAGATACTGTATTAAGGGGCTGTCTGAGTATAAGAAAGCTTTTTAAATGGCTGGGTATGCTATAAAGCAGCAAACAAAATTATACTGACCTGTTTCCACCCCCCCACTCCCCCTTCCCCAGGAAGCAGCGGAGAAGCTCTGATGAATTTTCTGCTATCAGCACTGCCAACACCTGGTGACAGTTGCAGACAATTAAAGGTTGCAGCCTCCCATTTCGAACTCCTGGGATCAACATCATGACTTCCTGGGGAGAGATGGGAGGAAATTATTGATTTGTTTGTTGTTTTATAGCATTTCAAGCCATTTAACATACTTTTTTAAATACAATCTCTTTAAAGAAAAGGAGGGATGAGTGAGAGTGCACAACAAAAGGAGTGCCCATTGAGCTCAGAACTTGTGGTTGCACAAGCAGGCAAGGAGAAAAGAAGGAGGAGACACAGCATTAAAGGAATTGGGGGAAGAGTGAGAGTATACATCAGATGAAATGTTTGCTGAACTCTGAACTTGCAACTGTACAAGCTGACATGTGAGAGAAGGAGGAAGAAGGAGACACTGCATTAATGAAAATGAAGAAAGAGCGAGAGTATACATCAGAGGGAACACCCACTGAGTTCTTTGCATGCAGTTGCACAAGCAGACATGTGACAGGGGGACGAAAGAGAGGACAAAGCATTAAAGGAAGAGAGAGAGGAATAAGAGTATCAGAGGGAATGCCAACTGAGCTCTGAACTTGCAGATTCAAAAGCAAACCTGAGGGAAAGTAGCTTTTAAAAGGAAAAAAAGCAAAACAGGAATCTGACAACATACAGCGACTTGAACCTCTCAAGCTGCACAGATACATATCTCAAAAACCTTTTTTTTATGATAATTCTTAGGTTCAAATGTCCTTTCAATATTGTATATATGGCTCTGATATTTGCCATGTATTGCATGTTTTAAAGAATTGAGTGAAATATCTGCCCATTCTACTGTATATTTCATGCTAAGCATCTTTATGAATCTGAATGGCAGTTTCAATGTATGTACGCTCCCTACCAACATAAATTAGTTCCCTCTAATTAGGAAATTAAAGAACACATAATTTGTAATTAGAAAGTCACCTCAATTAAGAACATTAGTGAAGAAGTGGCTGTCTGATGTCTAATTACTTTACTTTCTGTGATATTCAAGAAGTAGGTGTGAACAAAAATTACTGCCTGTCAAGTATAGGTTAAAAGTTTCTCAGATCTCTAAAAAAAGTATATTGACTTATCATCTTTTCATACATAGCGACACCCCAAATACTATTATTACTATACTATATACTGGCCACTTTATTAGAGACCCTCCATCTAGTAGCATGTTGAACCTCCTTTAGCCCTCAGAACCGTAACTATTCTTTGTGGTGTCCATCCACAGGTATCAGACTCACGGTGTGCTAAGAGAACATTCCCCATATGATTTACTTCCACCGACCAGGTGATGTTTCTCCGCTGCTCAGTGATACAATTTTTGGGCTCTTTTGAACACTGAAGTCCCTCCTTTCTGTTTCTCTTAGACACAATGGCGCTGGTTGTCTATTGTCATTGCATTTCTATGTTAAGAAACGACGAATTATACATATGGACACAGTTGAAGCACCCCGTTGCGTTTGGCTGCACTTTGCATTGTTTATTAGTCAGAACAATTCCTGACATCCTCCTCTGACCCCTTTCAATGATGAATTGTTTCCATCCATAGGATTCCTTTTGGCTGGATATTTTTCCTGATCACGCCATTCTCGGGATACTCTCTAGACTGTTACATGAGAAAACCCCATGCGGTTGGCACTGATATCCTGGCCCCGGCTAGTCTAGCACCGATGACCCGTCCTTGTTGGAAGTCACTCAGATCGCTGGATTTTCCCATGCAATGTGGATTCACACTAAAATTGATCCATATGAAACTTGTCATATGATTTTATGCTGCACTCTGGGGTCACAACTCAAATTTCGATACAGGAAAGTACCGTCTGAAAGCACCAATCGTGAGAGGGTTGGAAGCTCTAATACAGTGGCCATTCATCAACAGCTCCTCAGCTCCAGCACTAATTAGCACTCATTGGCAGCCATCACTGGAGATTAGTCTGTCTGTGTCACCCTGGGGATCTTCGGGTTCACTGGAGGACAGGGTTCTGAGGTCCATCCTCTATCTATAAGACCCAACCTCACTGGAAGTTCCTCAAATCCCTGGATTTTCCCATCTAATGTGGATTCACACTGAAACCGATCCATAGAAAACTTGTCACAGCTCTAATCGTGAGAGGGCTGGTGGCCCTAATAAACTGCCTATTCAGTGTAAATCTTTATAGGGGTAGGATCTTTGGGTCAACCAAAGTGGTAGGTCCTCTTTACATCTCCTACCCACTCTGGCTATATAACTATTCATACCACAATGTAGCTTCTGCTTTATCTGTGGATTTAAAGGGCTAATAAGAAGCTTCTGGGCCCCAGAACCAAATCTATACCAAGGTCCCCAACTATAATTCCACACTATGCTCAATTTTCCATACCAGGAATCTCCAAACCTGAAAGTTCTGGTGTCTCTAATAAAGTGGTCATGAGCAGAAAATTATTATATTCAGAATTTTGGACCTAAAAGTTAAATGGTGATCAAAGCCTCAAATAAGTCTTGACTGTTCCTTCTTGTCAAGATAAAAGTCTCAGAATCATGAACGTTCAGAATTTCATAAGGTTTCCCAAGGGTCCTGTTAAGAGTTCCATTCTTTATGGACATGAGGAACAAATGTCATATATCAACAAAACACTCTTCAACAGTTTGGCATAGAATTTCCATCCCTATTTTCCTTCTGTCCCTCTGAAGTTGTAGGGTAAGCGAAAATTTTAACTTATTCTATTCTCAAGTCACTAAAGGGCCAGCAATTACACATATTTAATTCTACTAAGACGTATCGTGTCTGAAATGTTTCTTTACGAGCGTGGTTAGAGGGAATTCATTATAGATAGGCATCAGTGTCAAACACAATATCATTTGTGATGGGGGGGAGGAGGGAGAAGGAGTTTGCCTGGATATTTGCCACACTGAAGTGGGAGTTACTGAAGCATAATTAACGGCTTCTGTGAAGGATAATTGAGACCTATAACTCATCTGCTTTTGCCTCATTGCTACATAATAAATTTCATCTCCTGGCAGTGGATGATGTCATACAAATTAATCGGAGATGCCATTTTTGAAAAATGCCATTAGGGATGCTGTAAAAATGCCAACGAGTCAAACTTATGGCTTCTACAATGATCAGTGAATTGTGAAGAGACATGTCCATTAAACTGTAACCTACAAGCAGTAGCCTTTTTTACATCATCGTTCGATTGGGTCATGTGGGAAGAACATCTTAAGAAGGGTTTATAACACTTAAGAAATCGAAACTTAAGTCCTTGGGATTACTCCCAACTGTCTATTATGTAGCTATTAGCTTTGAATTTGCCCCTTTAAAGGGGTTGTGCCAAGTTATAAAGTTATCCCCAATCTATAGGATAGGCAATAACTTTATGATTAGTGGGGTTTTGACCACTGGGGCCAAACAGGGGTCTGGTCGGTCTCCGAATCAATGGAGCAGAGATCATGCAGACACGCAGCAATTCCATTCACATAAATGACAGCACCGGAGATTGCACAAGTGCTTGAACTCAGTTATCTCCGGTGCTCTCATTGACCTGAATGGCTTGGTAGCGCAACTGAATGACCTTCTTTCCATTCACTTACGGACTGACCAGACCCCCATTTTTGGGATCGGTCAAACCTTTACCAATCATAAAGTTATCCACAGGATAGGGAATAATTTTATAACTTGACACAACCCTATAAGGACTTAGGGAACTTTGTTGACAGATAGGTCCTCCCACGCCTTTCGGCACATTGGGTGACAAAAGAATGCAATGCCATCATTGGAAATAAGAGGCAGCAGTTTCTGCATCATCATGAAAGGTCAACTATATGCAAATTTCTATAAATGTATGTCGGCAGGTGATCTTTCACCTTCTCGGCCGACGATTCCCATTTTTTTGGATTCCATGAGATAGCAATTCTTGCCAGTCTTGATTCAGGAAGGTGTGGAATAAGTCTCACAAAACAGAGTCCGGCCTTCAGAGAATCAGTAATGGAGTGGCCAAGCACCAGAGAGGTGGTAGATTTCATCATTGGTAACCTAATCGTGATAAGTGACCTTAAACAGGTGATGAAGGCATCGCTGTTGGAAAACATCAAGTCGCCAATTTATACGTGTGGTCGCTTACCATGTTTCAGATGCATGTAACACAGTTAGGATCACTAGTGTTCAGAAGTCGTATCTTCATTTAGAATGGAAGTGAAGTGATAGTCCATATAGGATGTAGACGTTGGAAAGTCACCTACACCTTCCCGATACGACACTGGATATCATGTTCAGCATCCCCATCAATGGTGATTGTACCGCCTAACTAGACAAATCGGCAGACCTCTTCCAACCGCTGTTGTTGGTTAACCACGATTGAAGCATTTGCGAATGTGGTGTGGAGTACAAACAAAAGTCCAAGTCAGCAAACCATTGCAGTGGGTTATGTCCCACATTGCCAAATATATTCAGCCCAATTGCTCGTTTCATCAATTGGTTCAGCACTAAGTTGAAAAGGAATGGTAATGGAGTGGCTGAAATTTCTGTCATCTCCATAAAGGGGTTTGGACAAAATGTAGCTGAGGGCTGGGGAGGCTACAAAATAATAAACTATTTCTTATTATATCTAAACCTTTTACCATTGGGTGCCATACATGTACGGCGCACGTTGGGTGTCACTGTATGAACAGGTCCAGGAGTCGAACTTGCTCCATACACAGAGGGTGTTGGCTGTCTTTGACAGCTGACTCTGCCTTTCCCAAAATAGCCGCATTCAGAGTTCCCTCCGATCACGGCTGTTAACCATTTGAAAGTTGCTATAACAGTATTTAAATGTCCCAATCAGGACTGAAGCGTCTTGAATCCCCTTCCATGATGAGATGACAGATTGCAGCAGTCTGAAGGCCCCCCATGAATGTCAGCCTATTAAGACATGCCTGTGGCAATGCAATACTATAGTTTAAGCAATCAAACAATCATAAGTTCTAATCCCCATGGGGGCTCAAAAAAATTAGATTTTTTATTTATTACTTTAAAATGTATTAAAACTGTAACCGCCCCCCCCCCCTGTTTCCAGTCATTGCATCAAAAAAATTAAAGAAATAAAAATGTATTATTGCTGCATCCATAAAAGTCCAATCCTATGAGATTAATCATGTGATATTTTAATAAATTGGACTTTTATGGATGCAGCACTAATCCATTTGAATGTATTTTATTTTATTGATGCAATGACACAATAATAAGAATGCTGTAAAAAAAAATACACACAATGCCAAAATTGTAATTTTTTTTTTTGGTCTCCGCATCTCCGAGAACAAAAATTGAAATAAACAGCGATCAACCATTGAAGCGAATGGGAGCTACAGGAATAGCGTGCCATGCTGTTTCCGTAACTACCTGAGAGTCCTGGTTGTCTTTGTTGTGTATTTTTGGAATTAAAGGAATGAAAGTCCAAAAAAAAAAAAGTTGTATGTACCTCAAAAAGTATTTTCGCACCTAACCACAGGGGGTCCGACTTTAACCTAATAGACCTCTGCTTTATATCAGGTTCAATCGAGGTGTGAAGCAACCAACGTTACTTGTGGCGCAGATTTGCCTGCTGCCAAAATGTTTTTGCGAGCCCTAATTACGGTCGTGGTAACGGATGGATCTGATTTTGACCACTTTTTCGTTGATGATAAGTGGAGCTAATGAAATAAAATGATGAATGTACCTTCTGAGCAAACAGTCCGTCCACTGCAGGAGAAGGAAAGTACATGTTAAATAAACTGGCGAATCAGTATTTCATCAACGCGGGCCAAAAAAAAATGGTATTTGAGGGAAAAATGCAAATTAAATGGCGATGGGTGGAATATATCAGGCAATAATGAGACGGTAATTGCTTTTAACAACAACATTTTCAAGTCTCCCTGGTATTTTTAAGAGTATAGCTATTTGTGAAATCGGAGTACTGTAATGACTTAGATTACACGGAGACAGAATCCAGCCCATTGACATTTTAATGCCCTTTTTGACAAACATTAAAGGGTCTGACTCGCAATCGCAGTCTCGTAATAGATTTTTTTTTTTTTTTACCGTCTTTTACCAGTAGCGCGTAAAACTTGGAGTGAGATAACGGGAACATAACAAGCAGATTCTGCTACTTTGTTGTATTTTGACAGGAGGAAATTTGTTTATTACAAACACAAACTGGCGACACAGATTTAAAATTCAATTTGATACATACTGTGGGAAGCGTGTTAACATTTTTGCTTAGCGAGGAAATTGCCGACATTGTAAAAATACACATGGGGGGAGGGGAGGTGTGATTAACTGGCGCCCGTCATTGGTTTTAATTTAATTGGGGCTTTAATTAATTGTCGATTCATTTTCTATGTGGCACAGCAGGCTGGAACCCATTGTGCCAGTGGCTGCTTTGGCCTCGTGTGGCGTAGAGTGTTAAGGCAGTAGAAATGCAGTTCTAAGCTCTCGCTCACAACCTGAAGGTTGCAGGTTCAATCCCCACATGGTTCAGGTAGCCGGCTCAAGGTTGACTCAGCCTTACATCCTTCCGGGGTCGGTAAAATGAGTGCCCAGCTTGGTGGGGGGTAATAAATAAATTAACTGAAAGCGCTGCGGAATAAGTTGGAGCTATACAAATAACAAGATTTAATTTTATTATTTTTGCTCCTGTGGGTTGCTAGAAACGTATTGCTCAGGCACCGTCTAGTGGGGTAAGGTACCCTTAAAATCTGAAAGAGCCAGGATAGGCTGGGGACAGGAAAGCTGGATGCACATGTTGGCCCCTTTGGGCATGTGGAGGGAAAGAGCTGTGTCTGGTACACAGGAGACATGGAGGATGCTGATGACTGGGAAAGAAGGAAGGTTAGCGGAGGAGGCGCTGATGGGTATTAAATTATATGATAGTTTTATAGGGTCAGAGCTCAGAATGTTCTATTTTTATCACATGGTGTTAAGTGCTATAATTCTGAAGGTCTGCCGCCACCACTAGAGGGAGTTCACTGCTAATGCCTTATAGTGCTGGAGTACTGAGTTCAAATCCAACCAAAGGCAACATCTCATGGAGATTGTATGTTAATGCTGTGGATGACAGCATTCCTTCATAGCAAGGTTAGACCCTTTATACAGGTTTTTATAACAATGATTGGAAATAGTAAACCAAGCCAGAAAACCATACACAGACAGCTGTTTTGGGTATGCTGCCATCCAATAGGTGGTGCTGCAGAGGCCTTATTCCATCTTCCTTATTTGCATAAATTACCCAGAGGCCATATAAGTCTCCTCACTCACTTTTCAGGTGTCTTTTCACACCCCATTGGGTGCTCTTCTTGAGGAGAGACCATGCCATCCCCTGACCCACTCACCCCCTGGTTGTCCCTACACACTTTTTTGGGTGCTCTCCTTAAGGATGACACCCCTCTTGACCCAGGAAACGTTTGAGAGAAGGGTCAGCAAAAACAAGCACAAAAGTAAGAGATATATGAAATGAAGGACCTTGTCTTAAACTAGAAGTACTATGGCACTGAGTATTAGGCCTATGACCAATATTGTCCATGTGGCCCAGACCATTCTTAGTCCACAAGTAATCAGTTATTGGCATTATAGGCAGTCATATCGGGACATACTGCAACCATATACATCAATGATCTCTATCGACTGGTAGGTACCATTCCTTTAGTGTCCACCCAGTCCTGAATATGAACCTACCTCTGGTATAACACAGGTTCTGTCACATTTGCCAACCTTCTGAACTATACCCTCAGGATATGTGAGAGTGCAAGGCTTGAAATGTTGGGGTATATTCACGCTCTATTTTTACAAGCTATACCTCTTTTCAGTCCAGGCCTGGGCATTTAAACATCAGGACTGAGTCTTATGATGCCGTATCCTGACACCACGGACAATAAACGTTCATGGAGTGTTGCTTTCTAGGAGGTTTCTGTGGTGCCAATTCTTCTGGCAGTCCGGGATGTCTCCTCTTTTTTCGATAGCCTCCCATACATTCTGGAAGAGTTGTCAAGTATGGGTTCTGCTTCTGACATAAAAAGATGGATGTGACCACGTTCCACTGAAGCATGAGAGGTCGACAACATCTGCGTCTTTAGTAAGCTCTGCAGTCTGTTTCGCAGAACTTTCAATTGGGTTGATTGATGTTATCATTATGTTCTGGTGACAGCTGAGTTCCCCATTCACCAGCATGAATTTCTCCACAATATGGATTGCATCGGAGAAGGTAATGCATTTTACAAGGGCACAAGTTCCCTGCTGAAAATCAACAGGATGAACTTGAAAATCCTAATCAAATCTGCCGCAAGTTGAGAAATCCGTCTTACAATGACATCAAATAGCTTGTAAGATGCTTAAAGGGGAAATCCAGCTAGAATAATCTTCTGATCTGTCATAGATGCAGGTGAGAAGATCCCATTGGTGAAGGTTGTCATCTTAGATGACCACTGATTTCCATAATGAAAAGTCTCTACCGAGTGATCAGACACTCAGACATTTCTACCACGAGGATCATTGATTTAAATTTCCCTTTGTGCTAAAGGCTGGGGTGTATATAGAAAAAAGTGGGCCCTATAGCAAAGATCAAACTGGGTCCCCATTATGGTGCAACCAAAAACAAAAGTGCCTGGTATTTGCTTTCTCCTCCATGACCATTGGATAAACTCTCCAATCCCATGTTTGTTGAATGATTGGTCTGGTATGGCAAATGCAGGGTGAGGCCCTGGTACACAAAAGCCCCACAATATTATACAATGCACGTGAGGGGCCCTGGTACAGAGTTTGCATTTGGTAGCAAGTGAAAGTTTTTTGGTGGTTGCATATATTGACCCCACCACCTCTCACATGTTAAACAAGTGATCGGCCTATTGAGCTAACTATCCTGTATGGTGGTGAGGTGGGTGGTTTCAGCAGTTGAGCTAATCCCCTATGCACAATGGATTAGCTGGAAGGGTAGAGTGCTTGCTTAGTAAGGGAGAGGTAATGGGATCAAGAGGTAACAGATTGATGTCCAGAACCTTCAGAAAACTTTCAATTGCTAACTAAATTTTGCATTTGTCTAGAGAAGAGTCTTGCAAAGGTTCTCAACATCCAATAGCAAAAGAGATAAGGTCAACTAGGGTTGATATCCCCTTTCTCCAAAGCAGCCACATGGTCTTTATTTATGGTCTTAATAGTGGTCTATGATCTGGCTCCTGTCCTAGGGGGTTTGAGAGTTCTTTGGAGCCCCTTCTTTCTTATTCATATTCTGCTCTACTAGAAAAGCTCATTGTGCGATCTGAAATCTGAAGTACAATGTGGGTACATACAGTAACAGTCCATGGGGATCATATTACTGATCCGTACAACACAAGTCTAAGCCTTTCGACATAAACATGAAAACCTCATTAAAGGGATTGTGCCAAGAACATAAGTCCTGTTAGGGTATATGAACGTCATAGAATGGGCACCCTCCTCCATGACCCAGAAATTAGAGTGTCTCTGTAAGAGAGTCTCCCATTTAGGCGGACTTTGTGTCATTCTTTTGTTAAAGGATGGCCATTCATCTGAATGGCTGTCCTGTAATACTATATTCCTGCTGCAGAGGAAACGCCTCCATTTCCATGGCAAAATCAGCTGTTTGTCAGAGTGCGTTCTGAAAGGGGTCATTGCAGATGATTTTCAGTCTATCCTCAACTAGAACAGACAGCTTTCTAATGCTTTGTTTTGGGAACCCTGCATTAGGGTGCCACTTCCGTAATACCCAGACAGATCGCAGGAGCTACACTGCTAATTGGCATAGATTTCTTCCATGTACCCTGGTAACTTTGTTATAGCCATATAGGCCACATAGGCCTGCCGGTCACATTGATGCGGAGGACTGGACCGACCTACAGGTAAACAAGTCGAGTTGTGCCACATCTATCTTTTTCCTGATACTTTAATAATACAAAGTCTCTTGATACTGTCTTGTGTTCCGCCCAGATGATCAACATCTCATCGAGGATAGGAAGGAGAAGCAATTTCGTCACTGAACACATTGAAGGTCCTCACTAGGTAGCATCCTACTCTTTTGAGTGTAAATCCACTCCCGCAGACTTGTCTGAAGCACAGATGGGAGCCTTTCTCTTTGTGCTCTCTTACTCTTAACCCTTTCCAATCCACTGTCTGACGTCTAAAGACATTCTGATTGAAGGCTGTACAGCTTCCGATGTCAGAAGTCGTCTGGCAGGGTATTCTTACTGTATATTACTGGCCGCTCTGTTGTCAGGGGACCTCTCCGGCATGTCCAATACCACAGTACTGGCTCTAGCCAGCAGGTGGCGCCATTGTATAATGGAAGAAAGAGAAAGCCTCCTAGGAAACCCTGAATCCAAAATTGGATTGCAAAGGGTTAATATAAGGGTGGGTGGGGTTATTGCTGTTTTCTGTTAAATATTATAATGTTCTTTTACTGTATTTTTAAGAGGGGGTGGAACAAGTTGTAGCAGGAAAAAGACAGGAAGTGTGCCGGTGCAGAGGAGCAGACCGGTGTCGTAGCAGGAGCGCCTCCTGAGTACGCGGTGCGTGTGATCTGCACTAGTCCTACAACTGTGACCTTGTGAACAGTATTTCTAATCCTCCAGTGTTAACGGATTGCCATGGGAAGGTCAGCTAATCAAACCGTTCTCTCTGTTCCTTGCCTTCATTTCAGCAAGCCGGCATCCACAGGCTCAAGAGACTCAGACACAAGTTGGCCATTTGCTATTGAAGTAAAAACAGGTAAGGTTACGCAGAGATGGCTTTGCCTCCAGGTTTTGTCTTGTATCCACGGATCCTCCGATGCTCACTAAATAACCAGGCCTTCTTTCATACACGGTCCTCATTGGAAGCTGTCCATCCAGAACCCGGCCTTAAGCCACTAATGACCCCCTACCCATAAGGGAACCATGACTTCTTCAATGAAGTCAAGCCTCTGACTCCCCTAACAATGCTTCCTTGCCTACTTTACTCACTCTCTGCAACAGCTTGCATGCAGCACCATATGCATGCTTAGACTTTGCACCTCACGAGACCCTTCAGGGACCTTACTTTCCCCTCCTGTACAAAACATCTTAAAGAAATAACTTGAAAATCAACAATCAAACAAAACCTTTTTAGAATGAACCTGATTTACCATTTTAACCCCTTACACTCATCTCCCCTGTCCTGGACTTCTATACTTCCAATCTTTGTCCCATGCCAGATTACTGAAACTTTTGTACCATTGATTTCCAGATGAAAGGATGTCATATTTTGCTATCATGTCCTTGTCATTGTAAGATCCTCTATGGCGTCATTCAATCATTCATCGAGCCGGGGTGTAAGTACAAATGGTTTCACTATGAGCAATCTGATTTGCGGAAGGGAAGTTTTATGCAAATGTTTGATTGAACTGTTAGCATTTGGCGGTGTAGTATTAAGTTTCTGAACTGATAAATTATCTCGGTATTCTCACCATGATCTCTAATGCCTTTTTGACCTGATTTGCTCTTAAGTAGCTCAGCTCTCAAAGACTATAATTCTACTAAATGATTTCCCAAATGTGGGGGAGTCATACTGTGCAATCCTAGACAAACTTCAAACTGTGCCACATTATATTACATACAGACGTTAGTGTGGAGAATTTGCATTTTGCAGCACACACAGAGCAGACTTATAATTAAGTAGCAGATATTTGCAGGACAAATGTCAAACCATTTCTCTGTTTTTGCATAAATAATGCATATGTTACGATATCACTGATAGCGGCGGATCCGTATGGTAATAAATCCTCAGCGCTGACTGACAGAAATATTGTAATTGCATAAAAAGGAAAAATATGGGAGCAGAATGCTTACTGGACTAGGTAGGGCAATGCAGTAGCTCCCGTGCCCTCCAGTAATTCGGTATTGCAATCATGGCCAGCTACAGGACAAGTATATAAGGGCCTAGTTATAAAGACAGATAGTGGGCTGTCTATAACCACATAGATTGGTGCAGTCTGGGTGAAGAATGTAACTCAGCTCTTATCTTTAGGTTTTTACTGTAAACTACTCACCGGGATAGTGTTACTATCAGCAGGAATGCTTCTGTACTATCCTGCCTTCTAATTTGTTGTTGGGACAGGTGCTGTGTAACTGTTTCACTGCTGATCTAACAAACCACACTGCTTCAGCTCAGACGTGTTTGGAGAGGAGAGGAGTTCCTCATTGGTTAGCCTCTCTTTAAATATTCTGGCTTCTGCAGTATGTAGCTGGTTATAGTACGGGCTATGTGCATTTAAATCCTCTGATCCTTGTAAGCCTCTAGTATCTTGTTCCTAGTCTAGCTTTGATTTTTTGTCCATGTCTGTGGTTATTTCTAATCCAGTGCTTGATTCTCTTAAGGTCCATTTAGACCCAACGATTCTCGCTCAAAATTCACTCAAAGCCGTCTTTTGAGCAAGAATCGTTGGGTCTAAACGCACCGCCATCATGCAGTTTTCATTAACGATTCAGTCATCGTTGTCTTTCAGCAAGCTGAAAGACAATAATGAGTCTTGTCAGGACTGCGCACTGAGTTCTCAGGGGGATACTGCTGATACTATTGTTTTAGCTGGTATCCCGCTCAGAGAACACAGCAGAAGTATGCAGAAGACAGTGCTCCAGCTGTCTTCTGTATACCCCACTCGAAGCACTTAGCTGTATACCAGCTGAGCGCTCTGTAAACACAGCAGAAGTATGCGGTAGTGAACTCTTAAAACTCACTCATACTGCCGTTTGAGCGAATTTTGAGCAATCATCTTGCCGTGTAATGCGCACAATGATTATCGCTCAAAAGATGTCTTTTCAGTGAATTTTGAGCGATAATCCTTGTGTCTAAATGGGCCTTCAGTGTCCTCTCATTGTTTGTCAGAATAAATTTCTCAGATAGAGTTTTAATTAGGGACATCTTTAGGCATAGTCAGGGACAGTGGTGCCTGGTGTTAGGGTCAGCATCGCAAAAAGACTTAGGGAAAGCTAAAGTTTGGGTCTATATTGTCTGTTTGTTATTTATGTGCACTCATCTGAGCCATTTTCTGACTACAATCACCATTTTGTTCCTGTCACCCAGTCATCTGTTGGTGAGTTCCTATTCTTGCATCGTTGTTTCCTACTAGTGTTACTATGTGCTTCATATTATCACTCATTCAACTGTGTAGTTGTTACATAATTTGGCACCAGTGTAAGTTGTGGTTGTATTTAAGTACTGGGTGACACTATAAATACCTGGGAAATATGACTGCTATCAGTGAAGTCTAATTTTGACACCTTGAGTCTTGCCAGCATTGTTACAGCTTCACCGCCAGATGCACCACCAGTTGTACAAAATAAAGGTCAATGCACAACCAAAGATTAAGTGGTTGGCCTACCGGGGATCCATAAGCATAGCCAAGAGTTGGAATCAGAAGTTAGAAGGCATCACAACTAGAGAGAAACACTGGAAAAGGAATACATTGTGGGGCAACAGTCAACCAGTTATGGTGGGAATTGTGGCCAGACTCACAAAAACAGTCCAGCAGTGAATGTTTGAATCTGCATGGTTTCAACTTCCCAGCAAGGTTGACCTCATTGGAAAGCATTAAGAAGGTGACACTGAAGATAGAACGAGTGAGTAACAAGCGCTTTGGTAAAATGGGTATCCTATTTACCTAATTCCTGAAAAGGGTAGAGCTTGTTGCCAAGGGTCAAGCCCAGTGAGCCCGAGCTATTACCCAAGCTTGCTAGATACTTTGAATGGCCCCAACTGCAGTTTAGACACAAATTTAGCATTGTACAGATGTAGCAGGCATTATCCTGACCTGTGAGACATCCACACTTATTATCCTAGTATCTACTTTATAACATATGCTTGAGGTGCTACAAAAGTTTAACAATTGTATCTGTTAACAACAGCAATAATGAAGGCAACTGTTATGTATTGTCATAAATCTAAGATTTCTAACCCTTTCTGAGGGCCAGACCGTCCCACCAAAAATACACAATGATGGACCCCAGAAGACAGCATTTGGAGGAGTCTTTGAAGCTCAGCACTTACCAATAGGGTATATTTCTTATGGGATGATCACAAATAACCTATTAGATCTTATTGATAATCTGTTCTGTGTGCGCGACGTCACATGTTCTATATAGATAGAGGATGGACCTCAGAACCATGTCCTCCAGTGAGCTCGAAGATCCCCAGGCTGACACAGACAGACTATAATCTCCAGTGATGGCCGCCGATCAGTGCTAATTAGTGCTCACTGAGTGCTGGAGCTGATGAGCTGTTGATGAATGGCCACTTTCTTAGAGCCTCCAACCCTCTCACGATTGGTACTTCCTGTATGGGAATTTGAGTTGTGACCCCAGAGTGCAGCATAAAATCATATAACAAGCTTCATACAGATCAATTTCAGGGCTCGTTCAGATGAGCGTATGTTTTGTGCGCGCATAAAGCACGCTTCTAAAAGAACCAATGGGTTCTTATAGAAAGGGTTAATATGCACGGAATTTAAAACACAAAACGGCGCGCACCTAAAAAAGATAGGACATACACTATGTTTGGTGCGCGTTTTGCAGGAGTTTCCATTGACTCCTATGGGAGCAGGAGTTAATGGAAGCTCCTACACATGAAATAGCTTTCCCGCTGCTTAGAGGGGGGCATTTAAAAGGTGCTTCTGGCCAGAAGCACCTTATAAGTGTCCCAGTGTTAACTCCTTAGTCCCCGCAGGGATGAAGGGACTCCCAAGGGTTCCGTTAATCCTTGTGGGGAGTCCCCTCATCACTGAATATTGTGACAGAAATTGCAGGGTGTCAGCAGCGGCAGTGTTCAGTGATGAGGGGAATCCCCACGGGGATGCAATAATCCCCTGCCACAACTGTCACAGCTGTGGCAGAGGACCATGATGCTATCCCATTGCCATCTCATTGAAAGCAATGGGATGAAGACAACCCTCGCAGGGATTTTCAGAGAAGGGCTTGAAATAAAAGCCCTACCCCAAAAATAACCACTAGCTGCATTATAAAATAATAAAAAAAATACATCACCTAGAAACACTGTCCGGTGGCCCTTGTTCTCTCCCTGACACTGTTCTTCATTTCTTCTGGCCGGGGATTGAAAAATCCCTGCCTCCTGAAAGCTCTGCCTCTGATTGGCTGAGTGCAGGGACCAATCACAGCCATTTAATCATTTTCCAAGCACAGCTGCTCCAGTGAACTGGCAAAGTTTCATGTGCTGCGCATATGAAATTTGGACCGTTCGCGCGCTTTCTGCTTATGCGAGCAGTGCATTTTTTTTGCGTCTGACCTCGGCCTTGGGAAAATCCAGCGAACTGAGTGACTTCCAACGACGCCTGGTCATTGGTGCTAGACTAGCCGGGGCCAGGATGCCATTGCCAACCCTGTGGGGTTTCTCATGTAGCAGTGTGGAGAATATACCGAGAAAGGCGTGATCAAGGAAAAATATCCAGCCAAAGGAAGTCTTATGGATGGAAACAATTCATCATTGAAAGGGGTCAGAAGAGGATGTCAGAAGTCGTTCAGATGAACAGGCACACACAGTCAAAAGCAACTGAATGCAATGCTGGTGCTCCAGCTAACATGTCCGAACACATAACTAGCTGTTCCTTAGCACAAATGACTATAACAGCAGATGACCAGTTCTAGTGTCATTGCTGTCGAAGAGAAACAGAAACACAGGACTCCAGCGGGAAAAAGAGTGCAAAAATTGTATCACTGAGCATCTCCTGGTCAGATGGATCCAGATTTCCGTTGCCCCGTGCTGTTGGGAGGGGAAGAATTTGGCGCAAGCAGCATGACTCAATGACCCCTTCCTGTCAGCTGGCCAGAACACGTCAGCGCCTCCATCTAATTTGCAGCAACTACAAGAAGCATCCTGTCCACAGGGGCCGATATTCCTACAGAACGATGTCATCTACACCACGATGAATGGCTGCAGTTCTTTAAGCCAAAGGAGTCCAACGCCCTACTAGATGCGGGCTCTAAAAAGTGGCTAGTGTATAATAGACACTGAATTGTGGGGTGGTGCTTGTGAGCCTTTTTCACCTTGGAAGAATTTAGCATTTTATATGGGTATTTTCACGAAAATGCTTCCATATTTCACCCCAAATCAAACCGCCGGCGGCTCGATAAACAGCAGAATATCAGGTGGAATATGTTGTTCTCCATTTGAAGTGTGATACAAAAGGTGCTCAGAAGCGTCCGTCGCCGCATCCTCCTCCGATTCTTTGTGCATAATTACAATAATTTAGCTATCGTTGCGCACGCACAAAGCTGTATGGTAATTGGGGAAGGTAACAATAGCAGAGAATCAATAAGCATTTTTTAAGAAATGTAAGAAATATTAATGTCATTCTCTCCAGATGCTCAGGAGACGCAGATCTGTTAATGCATGTTCTCCCGAGTAAGTTTTTTAAAAGTGGTGAAAACCTCCGAGTATTGTGACAAAGAATGCGAGATGTCTATGTGCAGCCAGAAGGAGAAACATTTAATTTAGGTTTTTATCTTGCACATTTTGACAAATACAATTTACTTGTCAGTAATTGAGAAATGAAAGAAGTTTTTGTCTAAGAAGAAATGCAGAAAATCTGTTGTTATTAAGTTCTATCATCCAGCCGGGGACTGAGCTCAACCCACAGGCAGCTGCCGACACCAAACGGGCGCAGTGCAGATAATTGAGGCTCCAAACCCGTTACCATCAGTGGTCTACGTGTCAATATGCTACCAGGGCCTCAGCTTAGTTAGGAGGGGCACCGGGGGTTGGCCTACAATTACTAAGCAGTTGATGCTGGCCGTTGGCATAAACATTTCTGATAAAAGGGCCACTTGCTTTAACGTTCTGTTAAAATTTTTGACTTTCCTCCTTACTTGCCACACAAATCATCGATATCAATATGAAAGGGGTTGTCCGGTTGTAAACTATTACTTGCCTATTCTTAGGATTGGCTATCAATAGTAAATTGGGCGGGTCCATCTCCTGGGACCACAGCCAATCTACTGTTCACCCAGCCGATGTGCTTGTACGCTGAGTTGATTTCAGCAGGAAGCAGACAGCTCCTTTTCCTCTGTAGTGGCCAGGTTTGGTATTACAGGCAATGTTCCCATTGAAGTGAATGGAAACATTGCCTGTAATACGCCACTAGAGTGAAAATGGGGTTGTCTGTTTCCTGCTCAAATCAGCTCAGTATACAAGCACATTGGCTGGGTGAACAGTTGATTGGCGTCAGACCTCCACCAACTTACTATTGGTGGTCTATCCTGAGAATAGGCAAGTAATAGTTTACAACTGGACAGCCCCTTTAACCCCTTCCTGTTGCAGCCATTTTTTTGATTTCATACTTTCGTCCCCACTTTCAAAAAATCATAGATTTATTTTTCTCCAGTCACATTCCGGTAGCTACATGAGAGCCTGTTTATTTGTGGGATGCATTTTAGTTTTCAATGATACCATTTAAAGGGGTTGTACCACACTTGCATACACAGTTATGGGGAATTACTAGGTGGGAACTTTCAAAACGTTGATCCAGGGATTATTCTGACTGCAATTATGAAGTTGGAAAAAAAATTTTTCCTCCAAATGGGCTAAATTGGCTTCTGCCTCATTGGTTTTTTTTTTACCTTCCTCTGGATCAACAAGGAGGGGGGGTGGAAACTTAACTAGATGTACATTGCCCCCCTTCAGCCTAGCATACTATGTTACTATGTTACCTGTTGATCCATCGTGGTTTCAAAGCTGAGACCCCCGCCAATCTGGACAATGGGGGTCCCATGTCCCCCTCACTGAGAGGCTACTGCATCCCCTACAGTGAGGAGAAGACTGAATGGAACGCTGCTTGTGCAAGCCCACTAGCACTCAATTCACTTTCAATGGGAATGTGGATATATTCGAGAGGGTGCCATTCAGGTATTTTCGTCAACCCCATTGAAATGAATGAGCACCGACTGCGCATGCGTAGATGGCACTCCATTGAGACTGACATCACTGTGGCTGAAGAAGTGACTCTGCAGTGACAGGAGAGTGGGACATGAGAGTCCCGCTCTCGAATTTCGCAAGGATCTCATCAGTGCCACCCCACGGATCAGCAAATTAACTTGCAATTATCATAAACCCCTTAAACTTCCATAAAGTAATGAATTGGAAAGCGTAGAAATTTTAAAATGGGGCACAATGGAAAAAACACAATTGCATCATTTTTGGAGATTTCATTTTTACAGCATTCACGGTGTAGAGAAATGACATGTTATCTTTATTCTGTGGGTCAGTATGATAACGGCAATACCAAATTTATGAAGTACTGCTTAAAAAAATAAAAAATTCACTTTCTGTCACCATATTTGACCTCCATAAAAATTTTTTCCCCATCGATGCAGTTCTGTGAAGGCTCATTTTTAGTGAGGGATTCTGTCCTTTTCATTGCTATCATTCCAGGCTACATACAACTTTTTGATCAATTTTTATTCTATTTTTTCCTCGGAGATGGGATGACCCAAAAAAGTGCAATATTGTTTTTTTTTTACTTTTAAAACTCTACTTTTCTCATTTTTTTAGTCTCCATAGGGGACTTGAACTTGTGATTGTTTGATCATTTATATAGTATCATGCAATAAAGTGCATTATATTATATTTTTACAAGTGTTCTATTAAGACATGCCCCAAGCATGTCTTAACGAACAATCATTTCTAGCAGCCCTGAGGAGCTTCAGAAGGTTCCCTACTGCTATGACACCCATACTACACTCGTGATCTCATCGCAGGGGGCCATTCGGAACAGCTCAGTCCTATCGTTATATTTAAAGGCCGCCCTCAGAATTAACATATTTCTGGGTTGTAAGCTGCGATTGGAGTTATCTCCGATTTAAAAATGGATAGCACGCCAAACTGTGGAAAGAAGCAAAAGGAGTTTTGAATGAACTCACCTGGTGTGGAACGCCCATCAGTTGACAGGTATCCACACCGCTGGTCTAAGGTTGCCTTTAATGTGGGTATAAATCCAATCCACCACCAAATCTTTTTTTTTTTTTAAGTAAAAAGTTCCCACGCTCCTGGTGGGTTAGTAATGAAAGGAATATCAAACGAACAGTGGCCAACAGAAATGTATCACTTTCTTGGTAGATGAGTCCACTAGGTCGGCGGAACGCCTCTGTAATCTAGATCAGCTCAAAGTAACCCAAATAGCCTGATGTGCGAGTCCAAGATTTTCAATGTACTGATAGAAGAGGGCAGATAGAAGCACCACAACCCTCAACATGCAGACAGCCAAACTGCTAGATGAAGGCTGTTACAGGTGGTTGTTGGCTGTCAAAGATGATGGACAATGTAATCTTCAGACTACCTAATGCCCCACAGTGCATTGGTAGTGTTAGACCACAGTCTTTGGACTTCAACTGATTACTCGCTTCTGCAGCCTCTTGTAGCAGTGAGCATTAGCTAGATGACTGCCCACACTAATTAATATGTGTACACTGGACTTGGCAACCTATGAGTGTGTGTTGGAGAGGGGTCAAAACTTCAAACACACCAGCCAAAGAACCTCACTGCTCCAACTAGTTGATGAACAATATTCTGGTCCATGTATATGGTCCCAACAACTTGTTCAGAGATCGTGAAATTGAACTAATAAACAAAAATCGCTCTGTGTAAAAGCACACAAGAAGCAGTCATTCACACACTTCAGAGACTATTTTCGAGCAACTCAAAAAGTTGACCACCCTAAGAAGGAAGGATGGGAGTCGTTGGTCATTACTTGAGTGAACACACCAGGTATATGCTCATCTTGTTCTCCAGACTCCCGGATTTCCAACACCTCGTTCCTAGCAACGGTCGGACCCCCAACTAACTTAGTACAAATAGATAAGCAGTTATTGCGTGTGTGTGGGGGGGGGGGTAGAGCTCCACTGTAAAGGGGTTGTCCAATTGTAAATTATTGATAGCCTATACGCAGGAATTAAATATCAGTGGGTTTCTGCTGCCTGGGACTCCTATGGAGCAGCTGTTCATAGGGCAGTATGCTCTTGCACTGAGATGATTTCTACAAGAAGCAGACAGCTCCATGTCCACTGCAATGGCTAAACTTGGTATTACAGCAAAGTATCCATTGAAGTTGATGAGAACTTTGTCTGTAATAATAAGCCTGGTAACTGTAGTGGGAATAGAGCTGTCTGCTGTGGTAAAAGCGTATCGTGAGTGGAGAAATGGTGCCATTGGGCTACCAGTTGTGTGCCTAAAACAACAGTTCAGTGAACCCAACTGTGTATGGGGCTCGGAAGAAGACGGATGCTCACTGCAGCTATGCTAACAAAGATGTATCGGAAGAAAAGGCTTAAATTTGCACGACAGTATCAGAATTGGACCACTACTGATTGGCAAAGGGTGGCCTTCTCCGATGACTCATATTTCCTGCTTTATCGAATGGATGGACGTTGGCGTCTCAGCTGAGAAACATCAGAGAACAAACACCCTACTACAACCATTGATGAAAGACCATAAGCTGGTGGCAGCAGTGTTCAGGTCTGAGGAATTTTTCGCAGTGTTCTCTGGGCCATTCATCCATGTAGAAGGCACTCTGAACTGATTTGGTTATGAATTCATTCTTGCAGATCAGGTTAGCTAAAACATGTTCTTTGTCTTCCCTGGGGCAGATGGGATCTTCCAGCAAGACAATGGAACACGTCACATGGCTAAAAATGTTCAACAGTTGTTGGAAGAGCATGACCAAGACTTCCAAGTACTTTCCTGGCCCTTAATTCCCTAAACTTGAACCCAATTGAGCATCTGTTGGACCACTTCGATTGTCATATTCGCTCTATGGATCCCGCACACCCTCCAGCAACTGTGGGACGCACTGCAGTCAGCATGGCTCCAGATCCCTGAGACCACCTACCAGCACCTTACTGAGTTACTCCCGGCCTGTCTCGCTGCTGTCCGTGTGGCACACGGCGGTTACTTTGGATATTAGCTATATGTGACATGGCTCCATATATCCGTGACACCCTATAGGGAGATATACTGTAGACAAAAGACATATAAATGCGGGTTTCTGTCGGGTTTTCGGCATTGTGCCAAGTTACACAAAAACATTTATACAGATGTGATTAGAGCATTTTCTAAATATTCCAGTCCTGTACCGTGCCGCTGATCTCACCTCGCTTCCTTCAGAAATACTAACAAGATAAGTAATTAAGCTTGACATGCTCTTTACATAAAGCAAAAGTTCATAATTAAGGTAAGCACCCTTGAAATTGTCAGAGGTATCATTATTTGGGAATTATCCAGAAAATTAGTATTAGCAAGCTATGATTAAGCACTGTGGTGTGATGTTAATTCACTTGTAGTGCATTTCTCTGATTTTATACAGTCTTACTAAATGAAACACAGCTCTGGGGATTGTACAGCGATGACATTAGTATTTACTCCAATCAAATGCTTTTATTTTTTTTGATTTTTTTACATTTTTTTCCTTATTTACATCGGCTTTCGTTAACAATGTTGTGTTTTCCGGAAAGACTCTGGAGATTGTTTAGTAACCAAATGGACCTCAATCATCTCTAATGAGGTATTTACTGTACAGTTACAAAAATGCAGTTTTGCAAAAATTGCAAACGACAACAAGTGTTCGGGGACAAATTAGAGATTTTCAGCTTTTTGAAATTTTGGACTGAAATTAAATGATTGCTAGGTTTGTAGAAAAAGGTGGCAAAGTGTTCTATGGAGTGAGTAGAAAAGGCTTGAATATCTATTTAAAGGGCTTCTCCTACTTGTAGGATTGATGATGTAATCTCAGGGCATGTCAATAATTGCTGATCAGCAGATTCCTTGTGGAACCACTACCAGCATGTAGGGAGTCATATGCCATGCAATGCTCTCTGGGAAAAGATATGCAAATGAGTGATGAAATATTACTCCGCCACCTATTGGAAGGTGTCCCTATGACCTTTTAATCAGCCTTGCAACATGACTAGGAATGTATTCTGGTGTGGGTTATATCCATAGTCATATTGCAAGGCCTGTTAAAGGGTTCCTGAGTTGACAACAAGTTTTCTAAAATTCCCTGAGGTTCTCCTTACCCACTTATTTTCTGCTGTTTGCACCCTGTTTCATGACTAAATTCTGATTATCAGATGGTCTTCCCCATTTTTCTTTTGCCCTGCTATTTGCAATCCACTTTCATGCAAGGAGCATTCTGCCAGTAGTTCACTGTCCTGCACTTCCTTGCCCTTACTTGCTGCATTGCACATGTGGTTCTATCAGCAAAAGGTCAGTATTTGAATGCCCGCCCCAGGATGATTCAGGCCCATCCTCAGGAGAGGCAGAGATTGTATAGATTGTTATCACAGTATCTTTCAGCCTGCAACGTCCCTGTGAAGCTCCTTCCCCATTGCAAAGGAAGCTTTAATGAAAGACAATGGATTGCAAAGAGATATTGCAAGGGAGACACCTAAAGCAGCAAAATTTGTAATGCAAGTATATTGCAAAAATCATGAGTCTAACACAAGCTAGTAGATGAGCATAAACTGTCTGTAAAGTTAGTGCCCCTTTAAAAATGTCACATATTGACTCATAGGCTAGCTACCTTTTAATAGGTGGCGCTGTGATGGATTATTCCAGCACTAGAGATGAGCGAACGCGTTCGTCCGAGCTTGATATTCGTGCGAATATTAGGGTGTTCGGGATGTTCGTTATTCGTAACGAACACCATGCGGTGTTCTGGTTACTTTCACTTCCTTCCCTGAGACGTTAGCGCGCTTTTCTGGCCAATTGAAAGACAGGGAAGGCATTACAACTTCCCCCTGTGACGTTCAAGCCCTACACCACCCCCCTGCTGTGAGTGGCTGGCGAGATCAGGTGTTCGCCTAATATAAAAGTCGGCCCCTCCCGCGGCTCGCCTCAGATGCGGTGTGAGTTAGATGAGGGACAGTGCTGTTTATACCGGAGCTGCTGTAGGGAAAGAATTGGTAGTTAGTGTAGGCTTCAAGACCCCCCAAAGGTCCTTATTAGGGCCACTGATAGCTGTGTGTTGGCTGCTGTTAGCAGTGGGATTTTTTTTTCTTCTCAAAATCGCCTCTGCAGACCGTTGCACCTGGCATTAGGGACAGAAGTGCTGCATAGGCAGGGAGAGTGTTAGGAGTGAGTGTAGCCTTCAAGAACCTCAACGGTCCTTTCTAGGGCCATATTTATCCGTGTGCAGTACTGTCCAGGCTGCTGTTAGCTGTGCTGCATTTTTTGTGGGCTTCTCAAAATCGCCTCTGCAGAGCATTCCACCCTCCATTGATACTGCAGGGAAAGAATTGTATAGGCAGGGCCACAACACAGTTATTATTCATAGAATATACGCAGTGCTGCCTTTTGGTGGGAAAAAACTGAAAACAAATCTATTTGTCCAGCCTCTGTCCGTCCTTACGGGCGGTGGACACGTGTGAGCTGCGTGAAAAACATTGCTAAATCAGACGCACCCAGCTACGCTTTACTGCTGGCTTCGCCATTTGCTTTCCTTAATTGGGAAAAAAAATACCTGCTCTGCCAGAGTTATAATAACTCTGCTACCCTCACGTTCTGTGACACATAAGCAGGGACACAGCACAGTTATTAAACTTCTCCTGTTCATAGAATATACGCAGTGCTGCCTTTTGGTGGGAAAAAACTGAAAACAAATCTATTTGTCCAGCCTCTGTCCATCCTTACGGGCGGTGGAGACGTGTGAGCTGCGTGAAAAACATTGCTAAATCATACGCACCCAGCTACGCTTTACTGCTGGCTTCGCCATTTGCTTTCCTTAATTGGGAAAAAAAATACCTGCTCTGCCAGAGTTATAATAACTCTGCTACCCTCACGTTCTGTGACACATAAGCAGGGACACAGCACAGTTATTAAACTTCTCATGTTCATAGAATATACGCAGTGCTGCCTTTTGGTGGGAAAAAACTGAAAACAAATCTATTTGTCCAGCCTCTGTCCGTCCTTACGGGCTGTGGACACGTGTGAGCTGCGTGAAAAACATTGCTAAATCATACGCACCCAGCTACGCTTTACTGCTGGCTTCGCCATTTGCTTTCCTTAATTGGGAAAAAAAATACCTGCTCTGCCAGAGTTATAATAACTCTGCTACCCTCACGTTCTGTGACACATAAGCAGGGACACAGCACAGTTATTAAACTTAGATAATTCATTCACTAGAGGCAGTGGGGCCTTTCGTTTTCCAAAAAGGGCAAAAATTATATTTGGCCTGCAGTCTTGCGCCAATTTATTTCCTGCCTGTGAAATCAAATCACTGGTAATACAGCATGCTGAGGGGTAGGGGTAGGCCTAGAGGACGTGGACGCGGCCGAGGACGCGGAGGGCCAAGTCAGGGTGTGGGCACAGGCCAAGCTCCTGATCCAGGTGTGTCGCAGCCGACTGCTGCGCGATTAAGAGAGAGGCACGTTTCTGGCGTCCCCACATTCATCGCCCAATTAATGGGTCCACGCGGGAGACGGTTATTAGAAAATGAGCAGTGTGAGCAGGTCCTGTCCTGGATGGCAGAAAGTGCTTCGAGCAACCTATCGTCTACCCGCAGGTCTGCGCCGTCCACTGCTGCCAATCCGAATCCTCTGTCTGCTGCTCCTCCTTCCTCCCAGCCTCCTCACTCCACTACAATAACACCTGCTCAGGAGCGGGAGCACTCCCAGGAACTGTTCTCGGGCCCCTGCTTAGATTGGGCAGCAGCGGTTCCTCTCCCACCAGAGGAGTTTATCGTCACTGATGCCCAACCATTCGAAAGTTCCCGGGGTCCGGGGGAAGAGGCTGGGGACTTCTGCCAACTGTCTCAACAACTTTCTGTGGGTGAGGAGGACGATGACGATCAGACACAGTTGTCTTGCAGTGAGGTAGTAGTAAGGGCAGTAAGTCCCAGGGAGCAGCGCACAGAGGATTCGGAGGAAGAGCAGCAGGACGATGAGGTGACTGACCCCACCTGGTGTGCAACGCTTACTCAGGAGGACAGGTCTTCAGAGGGGGAGTCAAGGGCATCAGCAGGGCAGGTTGCAAGAGGCAGTGCAGTGGCCAGGGGTAGAGGCAGGGCCAGACCGAATAATCCACCAAGTGTTTCCCAAAGCGCCCCCTCGCGCCATGCCACCCTGCGGAGGCCGAGGTGCTCTAAGGTCTGGCAGTTTTTCACAGAGACGCCTGACGACCGACGAACAGTGGTGTGCAACCTTTGTCGCGCAAAGCTCAGCCGGGGAGCCAACACCAACAGCCTCACCACCACCACCATGCGCAGACATATGATGGCCAAGCACCCCGCAAGGTGGGACAAAGGCCGTTCACCGCCTCCGGTTTGCACCCCTGCCTCTCCCCCTGTGCCCCAACCTGCCACTGAGATGCAACCCCCCTCTCAGGACACAGGCACTACCGCCTCATGGCCTGCACCCACACCCTCATCTCCGCTGTCCTCGGCCCCATCCAGCAGTGTAGTTCAGCGCACCGTTCAGCCGTCGCTTGCGCAAGTGTTCGAGCGCAAGCGCAAGTACGCCGCCACGCACCCGCACGCTCAAACGTTAACCGTCCGCATCGCAAAATTCATCAGCCTTGAGATGCTGCCGTATAGGGTTGTGGAAACGGAGTCCTTCAAAAGTATCATGGAGGCGGCGGCCCCGCGCTACTCAGTTCCCAGTCGCCACTACTTTTCCCGATGTGCCGTCCCAGCCCTGCACGACCACGTCTCCCGCAACATTGTGCGCGCCCTCACCAACGCGGTTACTGCCACGGTCCACTTAACTACGGACACGTGGACAAGCACAGGCGGGCAGGGCCACTACATCTCCCTGACGGCACATTGGGTGAATTTAGTGGAGGCTGGGACAGAGTCAGAGCCTGGGACCGCTCACGTCCTACCCACCCCCAGAATTGCGGGCCCCAGCTCGGTGCTGGTATCTGCGGAGGTGTATGCTTCCTCCACTAAAGCACCCTCCTCCTCCTCCTCCTCCTCTGTCTCACAATCAAGATGTGTTAGCAGCAGCATGTCGCCAGCAGTCGGTGTCGCGCGGTGTGGCAGCACAGCGGTGGGCAAGCGTCAGCAGGCCGTGCTGAAACTACTCAGCTTAGGCGATAAGAGGCACACGGCCCACGAACTGCTGCAGGGTCTGACACAGCAGACCGACCGCTGGCTTGCGCCGCTGAGCCTCCAACCGGGCATGGTCGTGTGTGACATCGGCCGTAACCTGGTGGCGGCTCTGCAGCTCGGCAGCCTCACGCACGTGCCATGCCTGGCCCACGTCTTTAATTTGGTGGTTCAGCGCTTTCTGAAAAGCTACCCACGCTTGTCAGACCTGCTCGTAAAGGCGCGCCGGCTCTGCGCACATTTCCGCAAGTCCCACACGGACGCTGCCACCCTGCGCACCCTGCAACATCACTTTAAGCTGCCAGTGCACCGACTGCTGTGCGACGTGCCCACACGGTGGAACTCTACGCTCCACATGTTGGCCAGGCTCTATGAACAACGGAGAGCTATAGTCGAATACCAACTCCAACATGGGCGGCGCAGTGGGAGTCAGCCTCCTCAATTCCTTTCAGAAGAGTGGGCCTGGTTGGCAGACATCTGCCATGTCCTTGGTAATTTTGAGGAGTCTACCCAGGTGGTGAGCGGCGATGCTACAATCATTAGCGTCACCATTCCTCTGCTATGCATCTTGAGAAATTCCCTGCAAACCATAAAGGCAGCTGCTTTGCGCTCGGAAACGGGGGCGGGGGAAGACAGTATGCCGCTGGATAGTCAGGGCACCCTCCTGTCTATTTCTCAGCGCGTACAGGAGGAGGAGGAGGAGCATGAGGAGGATGAGGAGGAGGGGGAAGAGACAGCTTGGGCCGCTGCTGACGGTACACCGGCTGATTGCCTGTCATCCTTTCAGCGTGTATGGCCTGAGGAGGAGGAGGAGGAGGAGGAGGATCCTGAAAGTGATCTTCCTAGTGAGGACAGCCATGTGTTGCGTACTGGTACCCTGGCACACATGGCTGACTTCATGTTAGGATGCCTTTCTCGTGACCCTCGCGTTGCACGCATTCTGGCCACGACGGATTACTGGGTGTACACACTGCTCGATCCACGGTATAAGGAGAACCTGCCCACTCTGATTCCCGAAGAGGAAAGGGGTTCGAGAGTGTTGCTATACCACAGGACCCTTGCGGACAAGCTGATGGTAAAATTCCCAGCCGACAGCGCTAGTGGCAGAAGGCGCAGTACCGAGGGCAAGGTAGCAGGGGATGTGCGTAGATCGAGCAGCATGTACATCCCAGGCAGTGCAACAGTCTTTAAGGGCCTGGCCAGCTTTATGGCTCCCCACCAAGACTGTGTCACCGCTCCCCAGTCACGGCTGAGTCGGCGGGAGCACTGTAAAAGGATGGTGAGGGAGTACGTAGCGGATCGCACGACCATCCTTGGTGACGCCTCTGCCCCCTACAACTACTGGGTGTCGAAGCTGGACACGTGGCCTGAACTAGCCCTGTATGCCCTTGAGGTGCTTGCTTGTCCTGCGGCTAGCGTCTTGTCGGAAAGGGTGTTTAGTGCGGCTGGGGGAATCATCACAGATAAGCGTAGCCGCTTGTCAACCGACAGTGCCGACAGGCTAACACTCATCAAGATGAACAAAGCCTGGATTTCCCCAGACTTCTGTTCTCCACCAGCGGACAGCAGCGATACGTAAGCAATACGTAGGCTGCACCCGCGGATGGAAGCTACGTTCTCTCTCACCATCCAAAACGGGGACATTTCTGCTTCATCAATCTGTGTCTAATATTCCTCCTCCTCCTCCTCCTGCTCCTCCTCCTGAAACCTCACGTAATCACGCTGAACGGGCAATTTTTCTTAGGGCCACAAGGCTCACTCAAATAATTTTTCAGAACAATTTTTATAAGTTTCAATGCGCTTAAAAGCATTGGAACTTTAACTTGAACCAATTTTTCGTTACACTGGGCTGCCTCCAGGCCTAGTTACCACTTAAGCCACATTAACCAAAGCGATTAATGGGTTTCACCTGCCCTCTTGGCTGGCCATGGCCAATTTTTGGGATGTACATTAGTACTGTTGATACAGCAATTTTTGTGGGCCCTCGCCTACAGTGTAATCAAATTAATTTTTAGCCCACCTGCATTACAGCTGACGTTACCTCAGCTGTGTTGGGCAATGCAATGGGATATTTTTATGTACCGCCGGTGGGTTCCAGGGAGCCACCCATGCTGTAGGTGCACACTGAGTTTTTAATACATCTGTACACTTCTAAAGAACCCGTCTGACTGGGGCATGCAGTGTGGGCCGAAGCCCACCTGTATTACGCACGACATTACTACCTCAGCTGTGTTGGGCAATGCAATGGGATATTTCTATGTAACGCCGGTGGCTTCCTGGCACCCACCCAGGCAGTGGGTCCACAGGGAGTTTAACCTACATGTGTCCACTTGTAAAGAACCCCAGTCAGACTGGGGCATGCAGTGTGGGCCGAAGCCCACCTGTATTACGCACGACATTACTACCTCAGCTGTGTTGGGCAATGCAATGGGATATTTTTATGTACCGCCGGTGGGTTCCAGGGAGCCACCCATGCTGTAGGTGCACACTGAGTTTTTAATACATCTGTACACTTCTAAAGAACCCGTCTGACTGGGGCATGCAGTGTGGGCCGAAGCCCACCTGTATTACGCACGACATTACTACCTCAGCTGTGTTGGGCAATGCAATGGGATATTTCTATGTAACGCCGGTGGCTTCCTGGCACCCACCCAGGCAGTGGGTCCACAGGGAGTTTAACCTACATGTGTCCACTTGTAAAGAACCCCAGTCAGACTGGGGCATGCAGTGTGGGCCGAAACCCACCTGCATTAACCCTTTCCAGTCCACTGTGTGACCTTTGAAGACATTAGGGTTTAAGGCTGTACAGCTCCGTTGTTGGTAGACGTCCGTCGGGGTTCTCTTACTGTATATTGCCAGCCTCTCTGCTGTCGGAGCCTATCCTACGTGTCAGCTCATGCAGTACTGGCTTTAGCCAGCATATAGCGCCGTTGTATAACAGCAGAAAAAGAGTAAGCCCCCTAGGAAAACCATATACAAATTGGATTGGAAAGGGTTAAGCACAACATTACTACCTCAGCTGTGTTGGGCAATGCAATGGGATATTTCTATGTACCGCCGGTGGCTTCCTGGCACCCACCCATGCTGTAGGTGCACACGGACTTTTTACTACATCTGTACACTTATAAAGAACCCCAGTCAGACTGGGGCATGCAGTGTGGGCCGAAGCCCACCTGCATTAAGCACGACATTACTACCTCAGCTGTGTTGGGCAATGCAATGGGATATTTCTGTGTACCGCCGGTGGGTTCCAGGGAGCCACCCATGCTGTGGGTCGACAGGGACTTCACAATAGGGAGTTGTACCTGCCTGTGTCTATGAATTAAAAAGCCCGGTCTGACTGGGGCATGCAGACACCTTGACAGAATGAATAGTGTGTGGCACATAGGTTCCCCATTGCTATGCCCACGTGTGCAGCTCCTGATGGCGGTGGCACAGGATTCTATTTCTCATTGCTTCTGTACAGCATTGTGGGCTATCGCTCCGCCACTTTTAAAGAGGGTCGCTGCCTAGCCGTGCCAACCTCTGCAGTGTGTGCCTGCGGTTCCTCCTCATGGCAGACGCAATTCTAAATAGACATGAGCGTGGTGTGGCATGAGGGCAGCTGAAGGCTGCCCAGGGACACTTTGGTGTGCGCTGTGGGGGGGAGGGGGGGCGGTTGGGCAGCATGTAACCCAGGAGAAGTGTCAGTGGAGTGTCATGCAGGCAGTGATTGTGCTTTGTTGGAGGTAGTGTGGTGCTTAGCAAAGGTATGCCATGCTAATGAGCGCTTTTCAGAAGTAAAAGTTGTTGGGAGGGGGGGGGGGCCCACTCTTGCCGCTATTGTGGCTTAATAGTGGGACCTGTGAACTTAGGATGCAGCCCAACATGTAGCCCCTCGCCTGCCCTATCCGTCACTGTGTCATTCCCATCACTTTCCTGAATTGCCCAGATTTTCACACATGAAAACCTTAGCGAGCATCGGCGAAATACAAAAATGTTCTGGTCGCCCATTGACTTCAATGGGGTTCGTTGTTCGAAACGAACCCTCGAGCATCACGGGAAGTTCGTTACGAATAACGAACACCCGAACATTTTGGTGTTCGCTCATCTCTATCCAGCACCCATTTGTATCTTTACAATCAACACATTTCAGTTTCTGAAGTCTGCAATACAGCCCCATTTTAATGTCAGAATTACGGTTGCAAAACCTGGAACCCCTGTGGTTCTACTGAATCAGATTTACTGTATATCACCCTACGGTACCAAACTTTGGCCCAATGGGGTATCCAAGGCTTACAGCCTCCTATTGTATCAGCACCCAAAGGCCATACATTATGATTGGAGAGTGCCCTTCAATCACTGTGATCCTCCCATTACTCTGCAGACGGGCTGCAGGTCTCCGGTCATATTTCACCGGTAGGCTCACACGGTAATGGCAATCTGTTGCAGCCGAAGGGTTTTTTTTTTCACTTTAGCCTTTTTTTCCCTTTTCTCTTCTTTCTGCTCAATAAACATTATTTATGGACTTAATAAATCTTATTACAGAATACCCCCCGACCACCTGCTCCATCCCAAAGTTCAGAGATGTATTAATAGCGTGATGGACAGATGGTCGGCGTCTTTAAATGCTTTCAGGTTGCTGAGCAGTTTACTTTTATTTGAAATCCCAAATGTAATAATGCTGTAAGCTGCACGCTTTAACCCCTACGAGCGCCCAGATCAGAGCTGGAGCAGAGCCGGCTTTTAAACAAGAGACATTTGGCCTATATTGCAGCATTACATTGCTACGACATGCCTTTTCCTGCTTGTCATTTCAGGCACGCGTTTAATGCGCAATCGAAAAAAAAGCCCACTAAATATATTTTTCCCACTAATGGTATAAGCCGTTAGTTAGATTCCGGGGTATTGGCTGAGCACATGTGCACGGGGTGTTGCTACTGGAAGTCATTTATCTGGGTAGAGGCTTAGCAAGTAGTGGTTTTATTACTTCACCGTGCGTTGATTGCAAGATCCGGATCATTAGAAGGCGGCGCCAAGGGCTCAGAACACGAATGCCTTCTTTTTAAACATATATGTTCGTTTCCATTATGCTTATTTCCAAGCTGTCTTAAAGAAACAGTCAAATCATCAGACTTGCTTTGGCTCCCTCCCCACCATTCATGCATTCAGCAGACCGGTACATCCACCCTACGCCAAATGCATGGAGCTTTCATTGACTACTGGGGGTAGGTGGCAGTAGGGTCCAGCTGTGACTACTGGGAAAGAAATTAGTGATGCTGTGATTACTGGGGAATTAGAGGCGCAGACGTAGGTATGGGGCTGGGCTGCTCTGATGACTGAGGATATAAAGTAGGCCAGCTGTGACTACTGGGAAAATTGGATAGCTGTTTTTGCTACTTGTGGGAGTGGGGTCTTGTGACTACTGGAGAAGTAGAAAAACTGCTATGGCTACTGAGAAAGTCAAGGCTGCTGTGACAACTAGGCAGGTAGTTAGTGCTGCTGGGTGGTAGTAGGGTCCAGCTGTGATTACTGGGGAAGAAGTTAGTACTGCTGTGTCTAATAGGGAAATAGGGGAACCGAAGTAGGTTGGCGTCTACTGTGATGACTGGGGATGTAGAGTAAGCTACTGAAAGAGTGAGATGACTGCTGTTACTACTTTGGGAAGTGGGGTCCTGCTTTGACTACTGGGGAAATGGAAGAAGTAAGTCAAGGCTGCTGTAACTACTATGGAAGTAGTGCTGCTATGACCACTGGGGAAATAAGGGGGCAGAAGAAAATAGAGGGCTACTGTTATGAGAGGGATGTAGACTAGGCCAACTGTAACTACTGAAAAAGTGGTGTGACTGCTGTTACTACTTGGAGGAGTGAGGTCCCGCTGTGACTACTAGGTCAGTAGGGGAAGCTGCTGTCATAATTAGTGAAGTAGGGGGGTGAGGCAAAGCTGCTGTAACTACTACAGAAGAAGTTAGTACTGCTGTGAATACTGGGGAAATAGGAGAGTTGAAGTAGGTAGGGCGACACTGTGATCAATGGGGATGCACAGTAGGCCAGCTGTGTCTACTGTGAAAGTGGAATAGCTGCTGTTTCTACTTGGAGGAGTGGGGGTCATGCTGTGACTACTGGGGAGGTAGAAGAACTATTGTGACTACTGAACAGGTAGGGGGGAGTAAGTCAAGGTTGATATGACTACTAAGGAAATAGTTAATGCTGCTGTGACTACTAGGGAAATAGGGGGGCAGAAGATGATAGGGGCTACTGTGATGATTGGAGTTATAGAGTAGGTCAGCTGTAACTACTCAAAAAGTGGGGCGACTACTGATGCTGCTTGTGCCTGTGAGGTCCTGCTGTGACTACTGGGGAGTAGGAGGAGCTTCTACAACTACTGGTGAAATAGGGGGGAGTAAGTAAAAGCTGCTGTGACTACTAGGAAAGTAATACAGTTACTGCAGTTGTGACTACTGATAGAGTAGATAGGGGGCTACTGTGATGACTGGGGATGTAGAGTTGACCACCTGTGACTGTTAGGAGAGTGGGATTGAGAGTGCTGCTTAAGGGAAAGGAGAGTTCTGCTGAGCCTACTGGGGAAGAAAAGTAAACTCCTTTGAGTAATGGGGAAGTAGTGTGGGGGTAAGTCAAAGCTGCTCTGACTACTAGGTAAGTAGTTAGTCCTGCTTTGACAATTGGAGAAGTAGCTGGGTTGAATTAGGTAGAGGGCTACTGTGATGACTGAGGTGTAGAGTAGGTCACTTATGACAGCTGGGAAAGCAAGACAGACGCTGATATTACTTGGGGAGCGGAGTCCTTTTTTATTGCTGGGGAAGTAGGGGAATCTTAGATAACTACTGGGAAAATTGGGGTAGTAAGTCAAGACAGATGTGACTACTAGGAGAGTATTTCAGTGCAGCTATAAGTACAAGGGGCACAAGTAGGTAGGGGGCTAATCTGATGACTGGGGATGTTGAGTAGGCCACCTGTGACTAATGCCCAAAGTGGGACAACTGCTGTTGCTACTTGGGGTTGTTGGATGCTGCAGTGACTATTAAGGAGGTAGTTAGTGCAGTTGTGACTACTGAGAAAGTAGGAGGGCTGAAGTAGGTATGGGGCTACTTTGACAACAAGGTAAGCAGAGTAGGACACCTCATGTGGCGCAGAGTGCCAAGGCAGCAGAACTACAGTCCTAAACTCTCTCACTCACGACCTGAAGGTTGCGAGTTCAATCCCCATATGGTTCAGGTAGCCGGCTCAAGGTTGACTTAGACTTCCATCCTACCGAGGTCGGTAAAATGAGTACCCAGCTTGGTGAGGAGTAATAAATTACCTGAAAGCGCTGCTGGTGCTATAAAAATAGCAAGATTTATTTTTTTTATACCTGTGACTGCTGGGAAAGGGGAGTAGCTTCTATGGCTACTTGTTCTACTCAGAAAGTGGAGGACAGAGTACATAGAAAACAACCTTCTATAATGGTATCTTGCAATTATAGCCAACTGTTCATGGGGTTAAGTAGGTTATGGATAGGCAATTAGCATAACAAGGTCATGCACATTGGGTGTTTGGTGGTAAAAGGGCCCCAACAAGCCACTTTGCCTTTCGTTTCCGACTCTTCGTGACCTCGCGGACGAGCACACGCCAGAGCTTCCTGTTGGCTGTCACCACCCCCAACTCCACCGAGGTCCATCCTGTCACCTGAAGGATATCATTCATCCATCTTGCCCTTGGTCAGCCCCTCTTCCTTTTGCCTTCCACTTTCCCCAACATCAGCATTTTGTTACCATGCAGCGCGGCACGGGGTCCCGCGGTCGGCGCGCGTCGCTCCGGCGGCCTGGAGCCCTGTGTCGGGGTTATCCCAGCGGCTTGGGGCGGCCGGTGGGCGGCGGCGTGGGCGTGTCCGCCCGTAGGGTGCCGCCCGCACTCCTCCGTTCTTCTTATACAGCAGTGGGTGGAGTTGCCTCCTCCCACTCTCCGCCCCTGGGCGGAGCCTTGTGGTTAAAAGACTGGCAGTGAATTGAGCTCACTGCCAGTTATTGGTTCTGCTTGCACCTAGCCAGTCTGTCTGCGGTTTCCTCAGCCAGTCCCTAGTTGCCGGTCAGCTCCCTCTGGTTCCCTATTGCTCTGTCTGCTCTTGTCGGTTCTGTTAGCCTCTAGTTTAGTCTGGCTCAGTCAACACTAGTTGCTATCCAGTATCCTTCCTGTTTGCCTGTGAGCTCCATCTCCAGCCTTGTAAGTTTTGTTGGTCGGTTCCATCTGTCTCCCCTGTCGGCACTCTGTTCCCCCCATTAGGTAGCTTGCTTCTTGTCAGTCGCCAGGTCCCTAGCCAGGGCAGGGACCGCCGTCCAGTTGTCCGCCTGGAGTTAGCCAGGGCCGAGACAAGTAGGCAGGGACAGTGGGGTGCAGGAAGATCAGGGCACCCCATCTGGCGCTCGGGGGGCAGAGTGCCGTAACATAATAACTGGCCCTTAAAATACTGTTTTCCTTTTCATGGCGGCGATAAGCGCCCTTGCAAACCAGCTGCAAGACCTGGTGCCGGTAATCCGGGATTTGTCAGCTCGCATGGTGGCCTAGGAGCAGTGGGCGTTGTCGCAGGGGCAGGACGCCTTTACCAGTCCCGAACCCAAGTGCCCTCTCCCCGAGGTGTTCTCTGGGGAGAGGAACAAGTTTTTTGTTTTTCAACAGGCGTGTTGCCTGTTTTTTCGGATGCGTCCCCGTTCTTCCGGCTCGGAGGCCCAGAGGGTCGGGCTCATAATGTCCCTGCTGCGGGGCTCTGCCCAGACCTGGGCCTTTTCCATTCCCGAGGGTTCCCCCTCCCTGCGTTCGGTGGACTCCTTTTTTCAGGAACTCGGGGGTATCTTCGATGAACCGGACCGAGTGGGGTTGGCGGTTTCGCGGTTGCTGGCGCTGCATCAGGGGTCGCTTTGTGTGGAGGATTATTGCTCCAATTTCAGACGCTATGCAGGTGATACCGCATGGAACGAGAGTGCCCTGAAAGACATTTTTCTGCAAGGTCTCTCGGACGCGGTCAAAGAACTGTTGATCTCCCATCCCGTTCCCGGGTCCTTAAAGGAGGCTATGGAGCTAGTGGTGAAGGCAGATAGGAGGCTCAGGGCTGGGAAGCAAGATAGACCGACCCATAGAGTCAGGGAGGTCGTTTATCCCGTTCCCTCCTCTTCTGTACCAGTCTCTGTTCCCGAACCTATGGAACTGGACCCGCTGGATCCCAAGGAGCGACGCCGGATTCGGTTATTGCATCATCTCTGCCTCTACTGCGGGAAAGCTGGACATCGGGTGATAACCTGCCCCCTGAGGCCTCAGCGTCCACCGTCTGAATCGGCAGAAAGACTCCCAGTCCTAGGCGATTGCAGGGAGGGTCGCCTAGGACCACAGGTGCGTCCTAGACTTCTGGTACCCAGCCAGGTTAGATTCCGGAACTTCTCCCGCCCAGGGCAGGCGTTTATTGATTACGGTGCAGCCGCTAACCTGATAAGCATGCGTCTCGTTGAGCCCCTGAGGGCTGAATTTGTGGCGCTGAAGACGCCAATTCGTTTTGCTAGCATTGATGCTACCCCTCTTGCTTCGGGCTTGGTACGATGGAGGACCCCAGTGTTACAACTCACGGTGGGGGGTCGCCACTCGGAAAGTCTATCATTCCTGGTGATGGAGAAAATGTCGGTAGACATGGTACTAGGGATGCCGTGGCTGGCGTTGCACAACCCCCAATTCGATTGGGCCACTGGGGAGCTAACCCAGTGGGGGCCGTCCTGCCATAGCCATCGCGCTCCCCTTCCTCCCTGCTCAGTCGATACCGCACTCAGTCCCCGAGGTCTCACTTCCCTTCACACCCCGTCCGCCTGTCCTGTCGCTGATGTCGCCACCGATGCCCTGCAGGGGGGATGGAAGAAAGTGGTGGGGTCTCGTATGCAGTTGCGTTGTGAGGGGAGTCTGTCGGTATCTGAGCCGTACAGGGAGGGACAGAAGGGGTACCGGTCCCCTGGAAATCGCAAAAGGAGGGGTCGCAGGGGGTTCCATAAGTCTTTGTCGAAACCTGTTGTCCCTTCGGGTTGGTACAGCGTGTTCACAGCCGCTTTCTGGATAAGCCTGGTCGAGTTTCCGGGGGCCCGGAGGTCCCCCGTCAGACGGGGGTAATGTTACCATGCAGCGCGGCACGGGGTCCCGCGGTCGGCGCGCGTCGCTCCGGCGGCCTGGAGCCCTGTGTCGGGGTTATCCCAGCGGCTTGGGGCGGCCGGTGGGCGGCAGCGTGGGCGTGTCTGCCCGTAGGATGCCGCCCGCACTCCTCCGTTCTTCTTATAGTGGGTGGGTGGAGTTGCCTGCTCCCACTCTCCGCCCCTGGGCGGAGCCTTGTGGTTAAAAGACTGGCAGTGAATTGAGCTCACTGCCAGTTATTGGTTCTGCTTGCACCTAGCCAGTCTGTCTGCGGTTTCCTCAGCAAGTCCCTAGTTGCCGGTCAGCTCCCTCTGGTTCCCTATTGCTCTGTCTGCTCTTGTCGGTTCTGTTAGCCTCTAGTTTAGTCTGGCTCAGTCAACACTAGTTGCTATCCAGTATCCTTCCTGTTTGCCTGTGAGCTCCATCTCCAGCCTTGTAAGTTTTGTTGGTCGGTTCCATCTGCCTCCCCTGTCGGCACTCTGTTCCCCCCATTAGGTAGCTTGCTTCTTGTCAGTCGCCAGGTCCCTAGCCAGGGCAGGGACCGCCGTCCAGTTGTCCGCCTGGGGTTAGCCAGGGCCGAGGCAAGTAGGCAGGGACAGTGGGGTGCGGGAAGATCAGGGCACCCCATCTGGCGCTCGGGGGGCAGAGTGCCGTAACACATTTTCTCCAAGGTATCCTGACTTCTCATTATGTGGCTTCCGTTCTTGCTTTTGCTAGGGTAGTTAAATACGTGGCTAGGGCAGCAAACTGAATTGGGCTCTAGCCTGTTGACCGATCTCATACTTTGCTCTGGACATTCGGGCGCCATGTAAGGCACAAGAATTATCGTGTCTTCGCTCAGGTGAAATCATATGCAAGAAAAAGGCTGCAGCCTAAAGCGTAATGAATATTAAGCAAGTTGAATAACACTGTTATTACAGATGGTATTTTCATGGTAATCACCGAGCAGAAAAGAACGAGGACAGCCTACTCCGAGATGTAGAGAAATTTACAAAATAATGTACTTGTTTTGTATGCATTTCCAGATGCCGCTTCATTATTGCACTTTCACAAAGCGTTCACGGAGGAGGGATCATTAACCATATTAGCATTTGGCCATGATACAGTCTTTAAGGTAGCATGCACAGGCTGATGGAAGAGTAGACATTATTCCTCCTACAGGAAATTTGCTGTCATCCTTGTTGCCTTGCCTACACACATTAAGTTGTTTTGCCGCTGATTATATGCAAGTCCTCATGATAACTTTTTTTTTGCAAAACAAGCCTAGGAGGTAAAAGGTTAATTACCCTAAATTGTTGCAAAATATGTGATAGGAAGAAATAGGCAATTAAGAGAGACGAGTGTAGGAGAAAGGGGGGCAACCAAAAACAAAGAGCCGTACTGTATGATGTGTCATGGATACTTGGAGGAGAGCCAATGGAGGCAGGAAAAACAGAGCCGCCGAGGGAAAATCAAGAGAAATAGAAGAAGACACATTACAAAGGGTTAGAGCGACACGTCCTCATCTGAAAGGGAAGAGATAATGAATGTGTAACAGTGGACAATGTCATCATACAAATTAGCATCGCCTTTATCTCCCTATAAAATGATTCATTACCCCCTTAAATAAGGGAATTGTGAAGAGATGAAGACCGCCACATCACTCTGTTAGTCGATGGTCACATGCGGCTGTGGCGGTGATAAGTCTCATTCTTGAAAGCTCCCTCTGTTTGTCTTCGAATGTCGTTGATTTGGACTCGACGCTTTGAGCCGTGTCCAGACAGTAAATAATTCTGTCGGATTTTAAGTCAGATTGATGGCTGTGATGCAGAGACCCCACTAACGGCTTCCAATGGAGACGGCGAGAAATAGTTTTACATTAGATTTCATTCATTCCATCTGTCCTTAGGAGAAGTTTGGGAAACATTTGCAGAAAGATTCTCCTTCCATTCAGAACGTCATTCTGCACTATTGGGTCAATAGGGGTGTCATCTCTCCTTAAGGAGAGCACCCAAAACGTGTGTGGAGACACCTAGGGGGTGAGTGGATCAGAGGAGCATCATCTTTGCCCAAGAAGAGCACCCAGAAGGGGTGTGAAGACACCTGGGGGGTGAGTGAGGAGACATATGGCCATGCACGCTCCTCTGGGTAATTTATGCAAATAAGGCCTCCTTCATTGCACTGGCGACAAAGTCTACAATGCTACAAATCGCATGTATGTGAAGCCCATGCTGGTTCCTTCACGCATGCAATCTTTTGTAGCATGCAACAACACGACACAAAAACCTCGTGGGTCTGGCGATATGCCCGCGACTTGTGAGGTTTTGTAGCCCATGTTTCCCTATGGAACTTTCATCTCTGTTGCATTACAAAAAGGCGATTTTCATGGGGTGCGATGCAAGTTTGACAGTAGGAAATGCTACAGTCAAAGCTATAATCTAAGCTCTAACTGCAGGGGAAAAAAAACACATACATCATCTTTCCCGCACTGTCAGCCTGGCCGCATCTTCTCTCCGGGTCCCAGGACTGATCTTCTTCTTCTCTTCTGGCCGAGATTTAAGAATTCCCGCCTCCTGGAAGCTCTGTCCGTGATTGGCTAAGCATCGCCAATCACAGCCAGCGCTTCCAGGGACCCGGGGAGAAGCTGCGGTGGCGCCCCGGACAGCGCGGGAGAGGTGATGTATACTTTTTTTTTCTTCAGCTGCAGCCTATTTTCGAGGTAGGGCTTCTATCTCATCCCCCCCCCCCTCCCGCAAATCCTTGCATGTGCTGCTACAAAGTCGCACAACTTTGTAGCGCTACAAAATCGCGGTATTGCCACGAAAAGACGCAGCGATATCGTACAGACCAGCGATGCGATATCGCTGTGATTTTCTCGCCGCTCTTGTGAAGGAGGCCTAAGGGAGATGGAACAATACCTCTGCAGCGCCACCTATTGGATGGCAGCATTCCTACAAATCAAGGTACAACTCTTTAATAGGTCTGTAAAACAATGATTGGGAATTGTGACCCGCATCACAGGCATCTCACCAGCCAAGCCAGGATCCTACTGCACATTGATGAGGGGCAAACTCCCCGAAACAGCTGTCTGTGTATGGATTCTGGTTTGGTTTCCTATTCCCAGTCATTGTTTTACAGACTCGTTAATGAGTCGTGCATTGATTTGCAGGAATGCTGTCATCCAATAGGCGGCGCTGCAGAGGTACTGTTCCATCATCCTTATCTGCACTACTAGTGATGGCTTATTTGCATGGGTGAAGTTCTCCCGCGAGGTTTGTGGGTTCCTAGACGTACAAAAATCGCACAAAAATAGCCATTATTTTAAATGTGTCTCTTTAGATATGCGATTTTTCTCCTGCAGCAATGCTGCGAGACGGGAAAGCTGTAGCAGGTTGTATTTTTGCACTTTCATGTGAATGCGAGTTTCATACGAGTGCGATACTTTTCATTTTTCCTATTGAAACGTGATTTTCAAACGTGTAAAAAAACAATTTCCTCCCAAACCGCATCGCTGGTAAAATGGCAGGAGTGTGATACCGGTCCGAGATGGAAAGTAGAGCCTAGAAGATGGATTCTGGCGGGCAGAAGAGACTGAAGGCCGATTCCCCAGGTAGCAGTTTAGTAGATCGGGACCATTCGGCCAGTCACGTTGTCTATAGGGTTAATAATACTAAGCGCCCTTTTACACAGACCGACTGACAATCGTTCCTGTACTTTTAGTGGGGCTTCGCACAGGAGTATACGCAAAAACACTTGATATGGCAGAACTTTTTGCGCTGTGAAGGACGTGCTATTGCGTCCGTTTTAGCGCATTTTACTGTACGTTCTATGCTGCCCGTTCACACCCGCGCCGTGATTTAAAAGGCTGTGTAGCCTGAGTCATTCCCGGTGTTATCGATTTCCCCACTAAGTTTCAAGGGGATCAGGTGCACATTTGCGCACCCCCATAAACTCCTGTGGTATCTTAGGTGCGCAGATGCACACAAATATAGAGCACCGACTACCAATGCCTCGTTAGGGTAATTAGCTATGTAAATCAGGACAAGGTGATTCGCGGCTCGTGTGATTGATCAGTGCTTGTGTGTATTAACGCAGTAATATGCACAAAATACACTCATTCACTGCGCAAAAATATTGTGCAGGAGCGAATGTATTGCGGAATACGCCCGTCTGCCGAAGCCCTTACGCAGGAACGATTATCGCTGAGTGAATGGAGGGGATGGTTCCGGCCCACCGCCTCCGTTCACAGTAAACGGTTCATTAGTGAACGGACGATCCGTCGATCAGTTTTCTGCTTGTAGAAACTGAACGACGAACAAGAAGCGGACAACATGTCAACCGCCATTCAATCGTGGCATCCATCTACAATGACCGATATTCATGCAGATTCCCGCCTTTGATGCTGAACAGCTGAGGGGGCGCACAGGCGGGGTCTCCGGAGATTTTCCGGCACAACCTGTATATGGCCGTGTGAAACCGCTCTAATAACCTTTATTTATATAGCGACAACAGGACGATTTAGGAAACTGTTTTAAAGAAAACTCTCCTTGTTGCCCAGAGCAACCAATCACAGCACAGCTCTCATTTTACGTCAGCGGTATAATATACAACAACCAATCACAGCGCAGCTCTCATGTTACCTCAGCAGTATAAGAAATAACAACCAATCGCAGCACAGCTCTCATTTTACATCAGCGGTATAAGAAATAGCAACCAATTGCAGTGACCCAGTACATCATCCTGGTCCCCTCCATAAATGTCATACATGTTTGTCTCAACACAAGAGCTTACGGTCTATGAGGAAAAAGAGGGACACTGGAGCTTACAGTCTATGAGGAAATAGGGGGGACACAAGAGCTTACAGTCTATGAGGGAATAGGGGGACACAAGAGCTTACAGTCTATGGGGAAATAGGGGGGACACAAGAGCTTACAGTCTATGAGGGAATAGGGGGACACAAGAGCTTAAAGTCTATGAGGGAATAGGGCGACACAAGAGCTTACAGTCTATGGGGAAATAGGGGGGACACAAGAGCTTACAGTCTATGAGGGAATAGGGGGACACAAGAGCTTACAGTCTATGAGGAAATAGGGGGACACAAGAGCTTACAGTCTATGAGGAAATAGAGGGACACAAGAGCTTACAGTCTATGGGGAAATAGGGGGACACAAGAGCTTACAGTCTATGAGGGAATAGGGGGACACAAGATCTTACAGTCTATGAGGAAATAGGGGGACACAAGAGCTTACAGTCTATGAGGAAATAGGGGGACACAAGAGCTGACAGTCTATGAGGTAATAGGGGGACACAAGATCTTACAGTCTATGAGGGAATAGGGGGACACAAGAGCTTACAGTCTATGAGGAAATAGGGGGACACAAGAGCTTACAGTCTATGAGGAAATAGGGGGGACACAAGAGCTTATAGTCTATGAGGGAATAGGGGGACACAAGAGCTTACAGTCTATGAGGAAATAGGAGGACACAAGAGCTTACAGTCTATGAGGAAATAGGGGGACACAAGAGCTTACATTCTATGAGGAAATAGGGGGCACAAGACCTTACAGCCTATGAGGAAATAGGGGGACACAAGAGCTTGCAGTCTATGAGGAAATAGGGGGACACAAGAGCTTACAGTCTATGAGGGAATAGGGGGACACAAGATCTTACAGTCTATGAGGAAACGGGGACACAAGAGCTTACAGTCTATGAGGAAATAGGGGGACACAAGAGCTGACAGTCTATGAGGTAATAGGGGGACACAAGAGCTTACAGTCTATGAGGTAATAGGGGGACACAAGAGCTTACAGTCTATGAGGAAATAGGGGGGACACAAGAGCTTACAGTCTATGAGGGAATAGGGGGACACAAGAGCTTACAGTCTATGAGGGAATAGGGGGACACAAGAGCTTACAATCTATGAGGGAATAGGGGGACACAAGAGCTGACAGTCTATGAGGTAATAGGGGGACACAAGAGCTTACAGTCTATGAGGAAATAGGGGGGACACAAGAGCTTACAGTCTATGAGGGAATAGGGGGACACAAGAGCTTACAGTCTATGAGGGAATAGGGGGACACAAGAGCTGACAGTGTATGAGGTAATAGGGGGACACAAGAGCTGACAGTGTATGAGGGAATAGGGGGACACAAGAGCTTACAGTCTATGAGGGAATAGGGGGACACAAGAACTTACAGTCTATGAGGAAATATGCAGGACACAAGAGCTTACAGTCTATGAGGAAATAGGGGGACACAAAAGCTTACAGTCTATGAGGGAATAGGGGGACACAAGAGCTTACAGTCTATGAGGAAATAGGGGGGACACAAGAGCTTACAGCCTATGAGGAAATAGGGGGGACACAAGAGCTTACAGTCTATGAGGTAATAGGGGGACACAAGAGCTTACAGTCCATGAGGTAATAGGGGGACACAAGAGCTTACAGTCTATGAGGAATAGAGGGACACAAGAGCTTACAGTCTATGAGGTAATAGGGGGATACAAGAGCTTACAGTCTATGAGGAAATAGGAGACACAAGAGCTTACAGTCTATGAGGGAATAGAGTGACACAAGAGATTACAGTCTATGAGGAAATAAGAGGACACAAGAGCTTACAGTCTATGAGGGAATAGGGGGACACAAGAGCTTACAGTCCATGAGGAAATAGGGGGACACAAGAGCTTACGGTCTATGAGAAAATAGGGGAACGCAAGAGCTTACAGTCTATGAGGGAATAGGGGGACACAAGAGCTTACAGTCTATGAGGGAATAGGGGGACACAAGAGCTTACAGTCTATGAGGAAATAGGGGGACACAAGAGCTTACAGTCTATGAGGAAATAAGAGGACACAAGAGCTTACAGTCTATGATGGAATAGGGGGACACAAGAGCTTACAGTCCATGAGGGAATAGGGGGACACAAGAGCTTACGGTCTATGAGGGAATAGGGGGACACAAGAGCTTACAGTCTATGAGGGAATAGGGGGACACAAGAGCTTACAGTCTATGAGGGAATAGGGGGACACTGGAGCTTACAGTCTATGAGAAAATAGGGGGACGCAAGAGCTTACAGTCTATGAGGAGATAGGGGGGCACAAGAGCTGACAGTGCATGAGGAAATAGGGGGACACAAGAGCTTACAGTCCATGAGGGAATAGGGGGACACAAGAGCTGACAGTCTATGAGGGAATAGGGGGACACAAGAGCTGACAGTGTATGAGGAAATAGGGGGACACAAGAGCTTACAGTCTATGAGGGAATAGGGGGACACAAGAGCTTACAGTCTATGAGGGAATAGGGGGACACAAGAGCTGACAGTGTATGAGGAAATAGGGGGACACAAGAGCTTACAGTCTATGAGGGAATAGGGGGACACTGGAGCTTACAGTCTATGAGGAAATAGGGGGACACAAGAGCTTACAGTCTATGAGGGAATAGGGGGACACAAGAGCTGACAGTGTATGAGGTAATATGGGGACACAAGAGCTGACAGTGTATGAGGGAATAGGGGGACACAAGAGCTTACAGTCTATGAGGAAATATGCAGGACACAAGAGCTTACAGTCTATGAGGAAATAGGGGGACACAAGAGCTTACAGTCTATGAGGGAATAGGGGGACACAAGAGCTTACAGTCTATGAGGAAATAGGGGGGACACAAGAACTTACAGCCTATGAGGAAATAGGGGGGACACAAGAGCTTACAGTCTATGAGGTAATAGGGGGACACAAGAGCTTACAGTCCATGAGGTAATAGGGGGACACAAGAGCTTACAGTCTATGAGGAATAGAGGGACACAAGAGCTTACAGTCTATGAGGAAATAGGGGGACGCAAGAGCATACAGTCTATGAGGAGATAGGGGGACACAAGAGCTGACAGTGTATGAGGAAATAGGGGTACACAAGAGCTTGCAGTCTATGAGGGAATAGGGGGACACTGGAGCTTACAGTCTATGAGGAGATAGGGGGACACAAGAGCTGACAGTGTATGAGGAAATAGGGGTACACAAGAGCTGACAGTGTATGAGGAAATAGGGGGACACAACAGCTTACAGTCTATGAGGGAATAGGGGGACACTGGAGCTTACAGTCTATGAGGATATAGGGGGGACACAAGAGCTTACAGTCTATGAGGAAATAGGGGGACACAAGAGCTTACAGTCTATGAGGAGATAGGGGGACACAAGAGCTGACAGTGTATGAGGAAATAGGGGGACGCAAGAGCTGACAGTGTATGAGGAAATAGGGGGACACAACAGCTTACAGTCTATGAGGGAATAGGGGGACACTGGAGCTTACAGTCTATGAGGATATAGGGGGGACACAAGAGCTTACAGTCTATGACAAAATAGGGGGACGCAAGAGCTTACAGTCTATGAGGAGATAGGGGGACACAAGAGCTGACAGTGTATGAGGAAATAGGGGTACACAAGAGCTGACAGTGTATGAGGAAATAGGGGGACACAACAGCTTACAGTCTATGAGGGAATAGGGGGACACTGGAGCTTACAGTCTATGAGGATATAGGGGGGACACAAGAGCTTACAGTCTATGAGGAAATAGGGGGACACAAGAGCTTACAGTCTATGAAGAAATAGAGGGGGCACAAGAGCTTACAGTCTATGAGGGAATAGGGGGACACAAGAGCTTACAGTCTATGAGGGAATAGGGGGACACAAGAGCTGACAGTGTATGAGGAAATAGGGGGACACAAGAGCTTACAGTCTATGAGGGAATAGGGGGACACTGGAGCTTACAGTCTATGAGGAAATAGGGGGGACACAAGAGCTTACAGTCTATGAGGAGATAGGGGGACACAAGAGCTGACAGTGTATGAGGAAATAGGGGGACACAAGAGCTGACAGTGTATGAGGAAATAGGGGGACACAAGAGCTTACAGTCTATGAGGGAATAGGGGGACACAAGAGCTTACAGTCTATGAGGGAATAGGGGGACACAAGAGCTGACAGTGTATGAGGAAATAGGGGGACACAAGAGCTTACAGTCTATGAGGGAATAGGGGGACACTGGAGCTTACAGTCTATGAGGAAATAGGGGGGACACAAGAGCTTACAGTCTATGAGGGAATAGGGGGACACAAGAGCTTACAGTCCATGAAGAAATAGGGGGACACAAGAGCTTACGGTCTATGAGGAAATAGGGGGATGCAAGAGCTTACAGTCTATGAGGAAATAGGGGGACACAAGAGCTGACAGTCTATGAGGAAATAGGGGGACACAAGAGCTTACAGTCTATGAGGAAATAGGGGGGCACAAGAGCTTACAGTCTATGAGGGAATAGGGGGACACAAGAGCTTACAGTCTATGAGGGAATAGGGGGACACAAGAGCTGACAGTGTATGAGGTAATAGGGGGACACAAGAGCTGACAGTGTATGAGGGAATAGGGGGACACAAGAGCTTACAGTCTATGAGGAAATATGCAGGACACAAGAGCTTACAGTCTATGAGGAAATAGGGGGACACAAGAGCTTACAGTCTATGAGGGAATAGGGGGACACAAGAGCTTACAGTCTATGAGGAAATAGGGGGGACACAAGAACTTACAGCCTATGAGGAAATAGGGGGGACACAAGAGCTTACAGTCTACGAGGTAATAGGGGGACACAAGAGCTTACAGTCCATGAGGTAATAGGGGGACACAAGAGCTTACTGTCTATGAGGAATAGAGGGACACAAGAGCTTACAGTCTATGAGGAAATAGGGGGACACAAGAGCTTACAGTCCATGAGGAAATAGGGGGACACAAGAGCTAACAGTCTACGAGGTAATAGGGGGACACAAGAGCTTACAGTCTACGAGGTAATAGGGGGACACAAGAGCTTACAGTCCATGAGGTAATAGGGGGACACAAGAGCTTACGGTCTATGAGAAAATAGGGGGACGCAAGAGCATACAGTCTATGAGGAGATAGGGGGACACAAGAGCTGACAGTGTATGAGGAAATAGGGGGACACAAGAGCTTGCAGTCTATGAGGGAATAGGGGGACACTGGAGCTTACAGTCTATGAGAAAATAGGGGGACACAAGAGCTTACAGTCTATGAGGAAATAGTGGGTCACAAGAGCTTACAGTCTATGAGGAAATAGGGGGACACAAGAGCTGACAGTGTATGAGGAAATAGGGGGACACAACAGCTTACAGTCTATGAGGGAATAGGGGGACACAAGAGCTTACAGTCTATGAGGATATAGGGGGGACACAAGAGCTTACAGTCTATGAGGGAATAGGGGGACACAAGAGCTGACAGTGTATGATTAAATAGGGGGACACAACAGCTTACAGTCTATGAGGGAATAGGGGGACACAAGAGCTTACAGTCTATGAGGATATAGGGGGGACACAAGAGCTTACAGTCTATGAGGGAATAGGGGGACACAAGAGCTGACAGTGTATGAGGAAATAGGGGGACACAAGAGCTTACAGTCTATGAGGGAATAGGGGGACACTGGAGCTTACAGTCTATGAGGAAATAGGGGGGACACAAGAGCTTACAGTCTATTAGGGAATAGGGGGACACAAGAGCTTACAGTCTATGAAGAAATAGGGGGACACAAGAGCTTACGGTCTATGAGGAAATAGGGGGATGCAAGAGCTTACAGTCTATGAGGAAATAGGGGGACACAAGAGCATACAGTCTATGAGGAAATAGGGGGACACAAGAGCTTACAGTCTATGAGGAAATAGGGGGCACACAAGAGCTTACGGTCTATGAGGGAATAGGGGGACACAAGATCTTACAGTCTATGAGGGAATAGGGGGACACAAGAGCTTACAGTCTATGAGGGAATAGGGGGACACAAGAGCTTACAGTCAATGAGGAAATAGGGGGGACACAAGAGCTTACAGTCTATGAGGGAATAGGGGGACACAAGAGCTTACAGTCTATGAGGGAATAGGGGGAAAGAAGAGCTTACAGTCTATGAGGAAATAGGGGGACACAAGAGCTTACAGTCTATGAGGGAAAGGGGGGACACAAGAGCTTACAGCCTATGAGGAAATAGGGGGGACACAAGAGCTTACAGTCTATGAGGCAATAGGGGGACACAAGAGCTTACAGTCTATGAGGAAATAGGGGGACACAAGAGCTTACAGCCTTTGAGGAAATAGGGGGGACACAAGAGCTTACAGTCTATGAGGTAATAGGGGGACACAAGAGCTTACAGACTATGAGGAAATAGGGAGACACAAGAGCTTACAGTCCATGAAGTAATAGGGGGACACAAGACCTTACAGTCTATGAGGAAATAGGGGGACACAAGAGCTTACAGTCTATGAGGTAATAGGGGGATACAAGAGCTTACAGTCTATGAGGAAATAAGAGGACACAAGAGCTTACAGTCTGAGGGAATAGGGGGACACAAGAGCTTACAGCCTTTGAGGAAATAGGGGGACACAAGAGCTTACGGTCTATGAAGAAATAGGGGGACGCAAGAGCTTACAGTCTATAAGGAAATAGGGGGACACAAGAGCTGACAGTGTATGAGGAAATAGGGGGACACAAGAGCTTACGGTCTATGAGGAAATAGGGGGATGCAAGAGCTGACAGTCTATGAGGAAATAGGGGGACACAAGAGCTTACAGTCTATGAGGAAATAGGAGGACACAAGAGCTTACAGTCTATAGGAAATAGGGGGACACAAGAGCTGACAGTGTATGAGGGAATAGGGGGACACAAGAGCTTACAGTCTATGAGGGAATAGGGGGACACAAGAGCTTACAGTCTATGAGGGAATAGGGGGACACAAGATCTTACAGTCTATGAGGGAATAGGGGGACACAAGAGCTTACAGTCTATGAGGACATAGGGGGATGCAAGAGCTGACAGTCTATGAGGAAATAGGGGGACACAAGAGCTAACAGTGTATGAGGGAATAGGGGGACACAAGAGCTTACAGTCTATGAGGGAATAGGGGGACACAAGAGCTTACAGTCTATGAGGGAATAGGGGGACACAAGATCTTACAGTCTATGAGGGAATAGGGGGACACAAGAGCTTACAGTCTATGAGGACATAGGGGGGACACAAGAGCTTACAGTCAATGAGGAAATAGGCGCACACCAGAGCTTACAATCTATGAGGAAATAGGTGGGGCACAAGAGCTTGCAGCCTATGAGGAAATAGGGGGACACAAGAGCTTACAGTCTATGAGGAAATAGCGGGACACAAGAGCTTACAGTCTATGAGGGAATAGGGGAACACTGGAGCTTACAGTCAATGAGGAAATAGGGGGGACACAAGAGCTTACAGTCTATGAGGAAATAGGGGGACACAAGAGCTTACAGTCTATTAGGGAAAGGGGGGACAGAAGAGCCTACAGTCTATAGGAAATAGTGGGACACAAGAGCTTACAGTCAGTGAGGGAATAGGGGGACACAAGAGCTTAAATGGGGGGGGGGGCTGAAGAGCTTACAATCAATGAGAAATCGAGTCTATGAGGAAATAGCGGGTAAAAGCAGTGACATACCTCTAATGGAGGCAGACCACACCACTGCTAAAGGGACCCGCAGATGTTGCCTGCAAAACCCCTTTAAGCTGCTAATGCATAGGGCATAAGTTTATGTCTTGGCTGGGGGGCACGTATTGCAACAGGACAAACAGGACGTAAGCTTATGTCCTGTGGATGATGCAGGCTCAGAAGTGAGCCCACGGCATCCGACAGAGCGTGGCGGCTGTGACTGATGGGTGGTCTACCACTACAATGGCAGGGAATGATGAGAACATCAATCCCTGCTCTTAACCTCTTACATGCCATGATTATTGTGCAGCGTCCCGTAGGGTAACCCCGGACACATGGCATACACTGAGGAGCTGGGAGGGCAAAGTGTTGGCTTCCTTGGATGTGAAACCCCTGGATGCTGTCACATCCAGGGGTTTCACCTGTGGTCAATGGAGTCGGTGGCAGCTGCGGCGACGACATTGACATACGAAGAACATTGCGATCCTCTGCTACAGCTGTGGCAGAGGATTCCTTTATCTCTGTGGGGAGTCGCATTGTCGCTGAACACTGTGACAGCATTGTCACAGTGTCTAGTGAAAATAGGACTCCCCACAGAGATGAAGAAATCCTCTGCCACAGCTGTCAGAGCAGTGAAGAGAAGAGCCGACTGGACTCCACTAAGCCCCAGCAGCTGCAGAGAGGTGAGTATACATTGTTTTTTTGTTTTTGTTTTTTTTTTTACACATTTTTGGATTGATTTTCAGGGAAGGGCTTATATTTTAAGGCCTTCCCCGAAAATCAGTGCAGGGCTCGCCGGCAGTCTATTGCTTTCAATGGAGCCAGCTATATTGAATTCAGTGGGAGAACATCGCTCTCCTCTGCCGTAGCTGGGGCAGCTCTGGCAGAGGATTGCGATATTCACTATATGTTCTCACTGGGGTTAGCGCTGCTGCCGCCGGCCCCATTGAGGGCAAGGTGAAACCCCTGCATCTGACAGCATCCAGGGGTTTCACATACACAGAATACCAGTTTGCCGCAGAACACAGTTACATGCGTTCTGCGAACCGGCGTCCTATAATTTTCCCCCGCAGGCGTTTTTCTGCATGTAAAATTCGCACATGTGACCGCTGCTATTAAAAAGCATTGGTTCTATCTAGTGTAAATTTTTTGATGTGTGGAAAAACGCCTGGTAAAAACGCCCGTGTGACTGAGCCCTAAAACAGAAGATTTGAGGTCAGGGAGGAAACTCAAGATGATGCCGGTCCTGCACTCCACGTTATCTGTCAGGTACCGTTCCTGGAAGGGGAACACTCCAGAGGAGGAAAGGGGTTGGGTCACTCCACAGACGCTTCGGCAGACAAGTACCTCCACTCAGTGAGACTCGGACTTCAAGACACTTGAGTGTGAACACAGATAATTAAGTACCTCTGCACTAGGCCTTGACAGACTGAACTGGCGCTCGGCTTACTCTCTTTCTTTGGGGCTTACTTACAATTCATGCAGATCCTTGCACTCGGGAAACCTCTCCTCTTCCTCCATCTTCAACACATGAGGGCTGAAGGCGCCCCTATATGCCTCTGTACTCACTCTAGCAGCTTTGGAAGATGGAACCCAGATTGAAGACCTTTTCTCTCTCTCAAACCCTCAGATTTATATTCTCTCTCATTCCAGGTGACAGGATAGAATTGATACATTCACAGGCAGTCAGCTCATATTTTGCAGGCATTAACCCATCACTTGCTGCAGCTGTGCAATACAGACAACAGCATGACACGACATTTAGCACAGTGCATCAACACAAGACATTACATGGATGACATTATGGAGGGGGCCAGGAAAGCATGTACTGGGCCACAACAAATGTACATCATGGAGGGTTGATAGGAGGCCATACACCTGTGTCCGGGCCTGCCATCACTATTGTGAGCAATGCTGCATTGAAATACAGAAGCAGTGCAATGCATTATTATAGCAATCGTAGCTTTTATGGTTTAAGTCCCCTACAGCTACATAAAAAGTGTAAAAAATATAAAAATAGTGTAAAAATCTTTAAAAAAAAACCCACACATTTGTTATCCTTGAGTCTGTAATGTCCTCCACAATAAATTGAACACAGTATTTATGGTACACAGCAAAATCCATTAAAAATAAAAGTAACCTTAAAAAAAAAAAAAAACAAGCCCTCACAGAGATCCATACATGGAAACATAAAACATTATGGGACTTTAACCCCTTTAAGGACATTGGCCTTTTTTTTTTCCTTTCTCGTTTTTTCCTCCCCTCTTTTCAAAAACCGTAACTCTTTTATTTATCCATCGCTGTCTGAGGGCTTTTGTGGGACAAGTTGTATAATTCAATGGTGTTTTTTAATGTACTGAAAAACATTTTAAAAATTTTAAGTGGCGTGAAATGGAAGAAAAATGAAATTCCGCCATCTTTTAGTGCGCCTTGTTTCTACGACATGATAATCGTCAGTACGATTACTAGGACACCACATTTATATTGCTTTTGTTTTTTTGCTGTACTGCTTTTGTTTTTTTTTCAAAGATATTTAATTTTTTTAATATTATTTTCTGTTGTCATTTTCTGACAGCTATAACTTTTTCATTTTTCTGTTGACATAGTTGCATGACGTTTCATTTTGTATGGGATGTCCTGTTGTTTCTGTTGGTATGACTTTGAAATACATATGACTTTTTGATTGCTTTTTATTACATTTTTCCTTAAAGACAGGGTGACCAAAAAAGCGCAATACTGGCATTCTTTAATTTTTTTTTTTACGACGTTCACTGTGCATGATAAATAATGCATTAGTTTGGCTGCCTGCATGTTGAGGGGATGCAGCTATCTGCTCCCTTGTATCAGTAAGTATCTGGTTGTTTTCAGTGCTTGTTTTTATATGTCCCTTTAAGTGATACATTTATATTAGTGTAGGGACTCATAAAGCACGAGGAGCCTTGACGATTGGCTTGTGAGCTCAAGTATTTTGGCCAAAATCCAACTAATACCTTGCATTTATTATGTATTATTCACATACAGTGCAGCTCCTAGAAGCCGGGGGAGCCCAGGGTTTCAGTACCAATGTGGTTCACTTTTTGAGGTGCAGAACAGCCCGATGAACTATTATGGCGTCATTAATAGGTTGCTGGTCTGCATGGTGAACTACATGTATCAGAAGGTCTGACACTTTGTACCTACTCTGTGCAGGAGTATACACCAAGCAGCCACCCCCCCCTCCCCCTCTATATTAGGAGGCTGTGTGTGCGGCTGTCTCATCGTTGTCCAGCACAGGTGTAATTGGCTCCCTCATTTGGCATTTGGCTGCCTGCATGTTGAGGGGATGCAGCTATCTGCCCTCTTGTATCAGTAAGTATCTGTCTGTTTTCAGTGATTGTTTGTTTTTAATGTTCCCCTTCTGTGATACACTTTGATAGATTGGACGCAGCAATACCAAATATGTTTAATTGTTTTATTATGAATATGGCAAAAGGTTTTTTAAAAAAACTTTTATTACTTTTTATTTTTAATAATTAAAACTTTTTTTAACCTAATTTTACCTTTTTTAATCCCCTCTTTCGCTACTTTGATCGCTCCTGCAGTATCATGAAATGCCGTAGCATTACATCATACTGTGATCGGGCAGACAGTCTATCAAGCCATGCTACAGGCATGGCTAAATAGGCACTCTGCAATGGCAGCCCTGGAGCCTTTCAGAAGGCCCCTGCTGCCATGACAACTGTATGGCAACCCAGGATCTAAAAGGGTTAACAGCTCCGATGAGTGGCATGGCTTATTGGAGCTGTTGTGGGCTGGTTTCAGCTGTAAGAAACAGCCGGCACTGGCATTGCATGGAGCGGGATCGCCCCACAATCTCTCTCCATATGTAACCTGAAGCTACAGGACATAAATGTACGGTGCTACAGTAACAGCCACAGTGCTCAGTCCACGTGCACCGAATGTTGCCACTTAGGACCAAGATGGCGGCCACGATCCAAGTACACAGACAGGCAGCAAAAGAGTCCACAGTTTGTTAGAGGGTCTTTTCAGCACAGCTCTTCTGTGTCCGGACCTTGTGGGCCACATAAAATGACGTAGCAGACCAATTTAGCCCACGGGCCTTGAGTTTGACACGTGCTCGAGATAAAAGTGCTTGTACGGTACAATGGTCGGCCATCTTTTATATAAGGTACTATACATAAAGCTACATGAGCTGCTCACCAGCCGCTATCTGTGTATGTACAGGTATGGGGTATATGGAATGTGGGGGATGCTGTGGGAGGAAGGCGGTCAGGTTCTGAGGGAGATATAGAAGAAGAGTAAAGGTTCCCATATACGTTAGAATTTAATTGTGCTAAACCCCAATAACACTGATTTCTATGTATAGGGGGGGGGGGGGGGCAGCTCAGCGCTCCCCCAATAAATGGTGTTGGATTGGGGATGTTGAACCTTTTTGTTCTTTTTTTTAGCATTTATATATGTAGATTTTGTATTTCCAACAAAAAGGGGAAACAATAACATTGTATATAGTAGAATGTGGCAAGTAACAGAACAAATCACAGGTGACCCGCAAACAGGGGCACGAAATAACTGAGGAATGACTGGAGGATATTTACCAGGGTGCACAACATGTGGCCCGGGGGCCATGTGCAGCCCACCATGCTATACTGTGTGGCCCAATCATCAGCACATAGACATATCTTGGGCAGAGAGGGTTAATAGCGCTGCAGTCTAATAAGTGCTGCAGTGCGGAAGATTCCAGTTCCCTCACCTAATTTAACAGAGGCAGTGAAGTCCAACTAGTTTGGAAAGAACTGACTATGTGGACCCTTGACCAAAAAAAAATTATAATAAAATATAACTTTTATTAAAGAAATAACTAAAAGGAAGAACATACACACATAAATCTAGATCCAGGAAAACCCATGGAACCGATAAAAATGTATTGATACCACTGTCCATAAACAGTAATAGACCGGTCAGTCTGAGTATCGTTATGACTCAGCCATTTAGTGTATTCGGTCTCTTTGCAGAATCTGACAGGATTATCAGAATCTATTGTATACACGTCAACCTAATCAGGAGATGAAAAAGTGACATAAGTCCGACAGTTGGATGTTACAGGACGTGACCTAGACTCCAGTGATCAGGTTCGGTGATGTATACGTCGTTCACATCGAGAAAATAAGCTATGCCGGACAACTAAAAATTGTGAGCGTAACCCAACGCGCTTCTCCCACAACGTGGGTTCATCAGGGGTTTCAATACGCAAAAAATGGTACTGTCAGTCCACCACCAGGGCTGACATGCCGCCGTTTTGTTTATTTGTTTGATTTCAGTTTTTGCTTATTAAGGCTCTGACTTAGTGACCACCTTATTGAGGGACTAATATAGGTCTTTGAATCCTCTTTCCACTCTATTGAGGGACTATTATGGGTCTTAGGAATTTTCCTTGTAGGTCTAGAGCGAAAATTTATCAGATGGCTATCCAAAAGGCGGCTATTCTGGGCTGCTGTGAATATGCCATCTGATTATCCAGGGACCCGATTACCAAAATTTTGCCCTCGGGATACTCTTTGACTTAACGGCTAAAATTATTCTATCTTTCTGTACTCGGGACTATTATCCCTGAGAAATTATAATTTTTTCTCGCTTAAAGGGTAGAAATTTTCTTACCTACACCCTACTCTTATTTCTACCATTGTAGTAGTAGGGTTCTCGTAGTCCTGTCAGTTCATTTATCTTATATGGCGACAATAATCTATCTAGTAATATAATTGTCACCAGTGGAAATGACAGTTCTACTCTGATTGATCCCTCTATATCCAGTGTGTCATTTATTTGACAGTGCTGGACATTTTGAGGCTTCATCAATTTTTTATTTTTGTACCACTATCCGATTTCTGACTGGGAGTCATTAAACCAGTAAAGTACCATTTTTTGCGTATTGAAACCCCTGATGAACCCACGTTGTGGGAGAAACGCATTGGGTTACGCTCACAATTTTTAGTGGTCCGGCATAGCTTATTTTCTCGATGTGAACGACGTATACATCACCGAACCTGTTCTCTGGATTTTGGGTCACGTTCTGTAACATCCAACTGTCGGACTTATGTCACTTTTTCATCTCCTGATTAGGTTGACGTGTATACAATAGATTCTGATAATCCTGTCAGATTCTGCAAAGAGACCGAATACACTAAATGGCTGAGTCATAACGATACTCAGACTGACCGGTCTATTACTGTTTATGGACAGTGGTATCAATACATTTTTATCGGTTCCATGGGTTTTCCTGGATCTAGATTTATGTGTGTATGTTCTTCCTTTTAGTTATTTCTTTAATAAAAGTTATATTTTATTATAATTTTTTTTGGTCAAGGGTCCACATAGTGTCGTGGAACCTTCCTTTGTGGAACCACGCCTTACTCAATTAGGAATGATCACACCCTTCCAGATTGATTGATCAAAGGTATCGGACAGTGCGCACTGTCTCCTAGAAATCACTTAGTCTGACACAAGTTCAAAGAAAAAGTAACTTCCTGTTTATTCTTGGCGCGTAACAAGGTTTTATAAGGCACATCAAAACAGCCCTTTTGGGGCAGGCAAGAATTACATAAACACAACGTGTTGATTGATTATTGGATAAGCGTCTTCCTTCATCCGGTCATCTGGTATTGCCTGTCACGTGGTAGCACTCTGGAGAGTAGAATGGGCTGTCTCGCCCCACGTGTGTCAAAACCGATATGATTGGAGGCTATATCATGAATTAGTAATTGCATAGACCGCCCATGTTATTTGCGTCTGTTTCCAGTAAAATCGCTGGGGGATTTTCGCGGTGATCCAAAAACGGTAGTCCGTCTCGGATGCGGTTGATTGTCTGATTCCTAGTTCCGTATTAATGCATGCAGCTGGACGGTCAAATATATTTATACATGTTGGTTACGTGCTAAATTCCATCTTTGTCAGCAGAGTTATGGAAAACAGATATTTCATATAAGCATTGCCTAATAGTACTGCGTAATTGTACGTACACTTCTATAGCTGAATCAAAACAGATTTAAAGCATTTGAATTAACAAATCTCCCCGTAAGGCCCACTAAAGAACCCCAATACATAAAGATTTATATATTGGGGTTGCCACCACAATAGTCAGTTCCCTCACCTAGCAGCGACTTTCACCCTCAGCTGTTAGCGGGCCATTAAAATAAGATGCTGAGAAGCTGAGTGGGCAACAGACCAACAGCGGGGCAATGGGGGCATACCCAGGAAGTGAAGTACAAATGTGGAATAGCGGGAACTGCAGTGTAAAGATGAATAGCAGCAGGGAAGTGGTGGCCATCTTGGAAACCAGCGATGCAGGGAAAAACTTTAAATGGGACTCATTATGAAGTTAATTCCCGCACTTTTTGAACCCATCGCCTCGTATGCACAAACATGGCACTCACACCCTTCGTCACTGGATTTTTCATAAATTCACTTTACAGCTGAAATTTAATACTGAAAAACTGCAAGCATTTTTGTAAAAAAATATATTTTATTTACAATTTTTTATAAAAAAAAGACATTATTCACTAAAAAAGCCAAAAATACAATACATGAAGGTCTGCAAAGCAGACACGGTCCCATAGGCACGATCGCCATAAGGCAGGCACAATAGCCATAGGGCAGGCGCAACGGCCGTAAGCCCTAAAGATATGCAGTCAGCCAGACAATATAGTGTGGAGGAGCAACTTGTTCATTGAGGCTAATATGCAGTCACCCACTCAACCCAGCCCAGATTGGGGAGGAGCGACTGCATATACTAATAGCCTGCACATGTGAACGATACCAAAGACATGCCAGCCACAGATAGATGGTGACCCACCATACAGGATATCAACCCTGACACATATAACAGCGGGCTGCCCTGTATCTCTAAAGTGGGCCACACTGGCTGACATCTTGGGCTCCCCCAACAACTAGCAAACTACATACAAAAATATTAATGCATACTAATAAATGCGGGTGTTGGTACTGCATTTTGGCCAAAACGCATAGGCTGACGGGCTGCATCGAGGACACACCGTGTCCGTCAGTACTTATGCTAACTCACTATAAATTACATAAAATCACAGAGGTGAGGAAAAACAACACAGACATTATATACTGAAAAAGCCAAAAATACACTGTTAAGGACCGCTGCGCGGCCACATAACCTTTCAAGTCTTGAGGTCCAAATTAGTTCGTACCTGGATGCATCAAGGGGGCCAAAAACTATATAATTTATAGTTATCAGTTCCCACAGGTACGTAGAGATGAGCCGCGGCAAGTATACAGCCCACTCTGCTTAAGGCGCGTACACTGGAAGTTTATTCACTTTGGTATAGTTCTAATACAGGAAAGGAATACGTCATTACTCACGGGGTTAATCTCATTGGGTTAGAAAAACATTAAGAATCATGCATTGTTCAGCAATCAGCGTAGTGAGAATATATCTGTAATGTTCTTCAAATGTCTGTTTCTCCCAGCATTATCTTTGTCCTCCCTGGTCCTCCCCCGTATTCACCCTGTGATTCAGGTGGCTGTAGTACAGTCAGTTCCCTTGTCCAAGTCTCCGAATGGAGGTGTGGGAGGGCTTCTTCTGATAACAACTGCGTCCAGACTTGTTTCTCATGAAAAAGAACAGAGGCAAATCATTACACATTGCACCGCACCTTCTGCTCTAAAGTTATTTCTGCTTTGTTTACTGTTTTACTACGCACAAGCTTTAATGCTCCATTTTGTATCTAGCGGCCATTTTGAGACAGATTCTTCCATTTTATGAGCCTGTACTTTCTCAACACTATCTGATAGTCTGCAAAGCAGATGCGGTCGCCATAGGCACAATCACCATAAGGCAGGCACAATCGCCGTAGGGCAGGCGCAATGGCCGTAAGCCCTAAAGATATGCAGTCAGCCAGACAATAGTGTGGAGGAGCAACATAACATAAAATTGTGTATTTTTGGCAGTATAAAAATATGTCTGTATAAAAATATATACAAAATAATCTATATATTTCTTAGTGGCGACAGGTGGTGTCAGATGTTTCTTTCTGGTGGCAGGTGGTTTCAGGTGTTACTTGGTTGCCACAGATGGTTTCAGGTGTTTCTTTGTGCTGGCAGGTGGTTTCAGTTTTTTGGTGGGAGGTGATCATCCCCCAAACCAATATTCATAGTAGGATCACATTAAAAAATGCAGGCCTTCATACGGGTCGATGCCATCCGTTTCTTTTTTAACTTTTCGAAAGCATTTGAATATGCGGCAGGATCTCTTAGTCTTTTTGGTCTGTAATGCCTGCATCCGCATTTTTAGGTCCTCAACTTCAGCCCTTAAAATATCAACATCCCGTTGAATCCCGTTTGTGCTGCTGTCGGAGGTAGATGGCTCTGGTTCTTGGTCTTCTTGTTCTGAGCTTATGGACCATTCATCAGAGCTGCTGCTTTCTACTTCTTTCTTCACCTTCCGAAAGCAGCTGAAGCGTTTCTTGGTCTTCTTTCGCTCCAAGGCTTCGGTCTGCTGTTTTAGCTCCTCTATCTCAGCCTTTAAAAGACTGATCTCCCGTTCAAGTTCTTCATTTGTTGGGCCCTCGGGGATGGACGGCTCTGGTTCTCTTGAGGCTTCGGTTCCTTGATGTTCTCCTGGAAGGAATTTATTCAAAAGGTTCTTGAAGAAGCCTTTGTCTGATCCAGCGGTTTCTTGACCCGATCCTTCTGTCGTGGCATCTAAATTAAAACCATAAAAAGTTGCAGTAAATCCCAGTCATCCCTTCAGCTAACTAACTATCTCTAGATACAAGGTGGCATGTATGATGCTGCTGATCCCTCGTAGATAAATGTTATAATAAATCCCACAATGTTCAGGTGAATATTGTGCGCCGCGCAGAATACAGGTGAAACGAGAAGAACAACTACCAGTAGGATCAACCAATCAGATTCAGCTCCCATTTTTGAGTTGAAACTTGATATGAGCCAAAATCTGATTGGTTGATGGGAGCGGCTCTGGTTTTATACATTACCCGTGTCGTCTTCTATAGAGGACGGTGTATTCATCTCCTCATGGGATTTATTAGGACATAATGAGGTTGGTCATTAAGCACATCTCACTCTAAAGGACGGCACTGATTTTTATAGGCGTTTCATTCTCAGTCGCCATGTGGTCTGTTGGATGATAACTACTTGTGGGGAGTCTTAGCAATGTGACCCCTGTACAAAGCAGCCTACAAACAAGCCCATATAGTCACTAGACCCTGGTATGACACTTCATGTATCTGCCTCTATTCACACGACATCACGCTGTACGCAGCGCCTCCTACAGGAGAATGAAGAATACTCCAAATCATTCTGTATGAAGAAGGACTTACCTTTTCCTGCACCGTCCTCTTCCTTATTCTTCACAATGTGGGCAATATGGAGGATTGCTTTTATTCTCTCCACCTTATGGCTGTGAAATCAACAAACAGAAAATATTATTGTAACCGACATTCGTTATTTTATACTATAGAACCTCGTTATTTATTTCTCTACAAGATAACTACTGGAAGATGTAATGAGAGGAGCGGGGCAGATAACGGAAATTATGGAAGATGGAAGTAGATGGGTTGTGACAAGGACAGATTTAGGGCGGTGGTGAAGGAACAAATACTGCTCCCCTTTACGCTTCAGGGCTCAGTCACATGGGCGCCGATCTGTCTGTGTTTCTGTACGATTCTGACCGCTGCATGGCAGGTGTGGACAACCCTCCCCACTGGCCAGTGAAAGAACACATGGCCGGCAATGGAGCTGGTCATGCAGAATCGTCCCCACGCGGTGCGGCCGTCTTCTCGTGCAGAAACACAGGCGGATTGGCGCCCGTGTGACTGCGCCCTCAGCCATCACTGATCTGTGATATAGCCGGTCTGCTGGGAGGCGCCACTTATCAACTCTTTTATTGACTTCAAAGGGAGTTTTATAAAGTTGAGCAGAGAGGGCCCCCTAGTGGCGGCTATACCGTGTTTCCCTGAAAATACGACAGTGTCTTATATAAATTTATGTTCAAAAAGGTTTAACTTTTTTACATGTATAGCTGCCTGGACACTATTTAAATTGACTTTTTTAAAATTAACTGTTAGCAGGGCTTAATTTTGGAGTAGGGCTTATATTTCAAGCATCCTCAAAAAGCCTGAAAAATCATTTTGCATGCTCCAAAATTCTGGAAAATCGTGCTATGTCTTATTTTCAGGGAAACAGGGTAGAAGGTAATCATGTAACTATTGCTGCGTGTAGTGAAGTAGGGACTTGGAACGTTGTATAAAATGATTCTGGCTTCCTATGTGTGTATAAGGGATGGACCCGCTAAGCCTTCCCCCTAGCTCTCTCCGGCGGGCCGCTCTTCCCCACAGGAGCCGGTAAATACGTACGAACAGTCCTTGTTATTGGGAAACAATTATGTGGCGGAAAGTGTGTTGTTTATGAACTGGACGCTGGCGAGCCCGACGCCACTTGCGGCACTATATAATTAGGGGCTGGGCCTCACCCTGCCACCTAGTCAACCCTCAAGGCTCGTCAGGCCCAACTCTTGCCAGCCACTGTGTGCCCACTTCCCCGGGCACCATTATGAGGCCTGCCTGCACCCTGGCGCATCCTCCTCTACAGCGCCGCACTGTGGTTGGTTATGGAAGTAGTTAGTCTAGAATATTTTTCTTTGCACGCGGGGATGATTGTGGTGCGTACAACGCTAAGATAAGAGAAGACCTCCTAACAAGAGCCTTCATTTTCAGGTGGTTTTGCAAAAAAAGTACAACTTCCAGCCTGCTCTGTTAACGCCCTGACATCTCCGGCAGTGGGGGCATGCTGGGAGTTGTAGTTTTGTATCAGTGGGCCGCAGGCTGGAGACCGTCGCTCTCGCACACGTGTGAGTTTAGGGGTGAACATTACAGAGTGCGATAAATAACTTACCTTTTATCTAGAGCTAAAAGCTCCACATCAATCTGTGAAGGAGAAGAAATAAGAAAGAGATTAATTTCCCTTTACTGACCTACAAGAAACACAGCAGTCCTGTATCTGCAGAGTACAAGCTCTACAGGCAGAGGGCGCTCTCCTATTCTATCTGATTTCCCTAATATTAGAACTTCTTACAGTTTGGGGATGGACATTATTGGCTTCTCCATCCTTACATCCCACGTGAAAGTCACTAATTAACCCCAAGAATTCAGATGGGAAATCATTACTCACGGGCTGCTGCAGCTTTACTTGGTGGCATATGTAATCCCAACGAAGGAACATCTTTTCTTCGCGGTCTTCGCCGCATCTATTCCTTGAGTATATTAAGAATAGATGTTCTTTAGCTGCAGTCTTAATTGATAACACTCTCAAGGCTCCGAGGACCGGCTTGGTGGTCATTGTTATGTGGTCCAGCGGCAAAATTCTACGGGAAGAACAAAGGAAACAGAAGAACAATAAGATAAAATAGAACAATTTACTGAAAGGACCCCCCTCCCCCCCTCCCGCTCTGTATATTGTAGGGACACGACTCCCCCATCACTTACCTTCTAAGTTTAAATTCCTTTGTGGTTGGGTGGTAATCTACCCATAGGAGCTCCTTGCCTATGAAGTTGTTCTTCTTGCTGGATATCACCGCCAGCACGGTGACTCCTGGAGGGCTCCTATGGTCTGCGGTGGATTTGTCCGTCTCATCGAGATGCTTGGTTTTATTCAGCTGAGTAGGAAAGTGGAGATAGAATTACATACACTGCTTTATACACAGTGGGGTATATACTGCTTTATACACAGTGGTCCCTATGCTGACCGCTACTAGTCCCCCACTGACACAAGGCAGTATACACTGGGGTATACACTGCTTTATACACAGTGGTCCCTATGCTGACTGCTACTAGTCCCCCACTGACACAAGGCAGTATACACTGGGGTATACACTGCTTTATACACAGTGGTCCCTATGCTGACTGCTACTAGTCCCCCACTGACACAAGGCAGTATACACTGGGGTATACACTGCTTTATACACAGTGGTCCCTATGCTGACTGCTACTAGTCCCCCACTGACACAAGGCAGTATACACTGGGGTATACACTGCTTTATACACAATGGTCCCTATGCTGACTGCTACTAGTCCCCCACTGACACAAGGCAGTATACACTGGGGTATACACTGCTTTATACACAGTGGTCCCTATGCTGACTGCTACTAGTCCCCCACTGACACAAGGCAGTACACACTGGGGTATATACTGCTTTATACACAGTGGTCCCTATGCTGACTGCTACTAGTCCCCCACTGACACAAGGCAGTATATCTGGGGTATACAGTGCTTTATACACAGTGGTCCCTATGCTGACTGCTACTAGTCCCCCACTGACACAAGGCAGTACACACTGGGGTATATACTGCTTTATACACAGTGGTCCCTATGCTGACTGCTACTAGTCCCCCACTGACACAAGGCAGTACACACTGGGGTATATACTGCTTTATACACAGTGGTCCCTATGCTGACTGCTACTAGTCCCCCACTGACACAAGGCAGTATACACTGGGGTATACACTGCTTTATACACAATGGTCCCTATGCTGACTGCTACTAGTCCCCCACTGACACAAGGCAGTATATACTGGGGTATACACTGCTTTATACACAATGGTCCCTATGCTGACTGCTACTAGTCCCCCACTGACACAAGGCAGTATACACTGGGGTATACAGTGGTTTATACACAGTGGTCCCTATGCTGACCGCTACTAGTCCCCCACTGACACAAGGCAGTATACACTGGGGTATACACTGCTTTATACACAGTGGTCCCTATGCTGACCGCTACTAGTCCCCCACTGACACAAGGCAGTATACACTGGGGTTATACACTGCTATATACACAGTAGTCCCTATGATGACCTCTAAATACAGCTACTGGTCCCCCACTGACGCAAGTCATTATAGACATGCCCTGCTGGCATGAAGTAGAGGGACAACATGACAGGGGAGAAGGGAGGGAGATAAAGTGGGTCTCCACTTGTAAACTACTGAAGGCCTATCCTCAGGATAAGTCGTTAATAGTAGATTGACCGGGGTGCATTGCCCAGGCCCCTTGCCATTCAGCTGTTTGACGGGCCACTACATTCATCTACTGAACTGAATTCTGCAGGAAGCAAACAGCTCTGTTCTTACCCTAGTGGCCAGGCTTGGTATTGTAGGCCAATTGAAATGAATGGGAACTTTGCCTGTAATACCCAGCTTGGCCATTGCAGTAAGAACGGAGCTATATGCTTCGCGCATAAAATATGTGGACAATGTGGACATAGCCCAACTCCGAATCTGGTCAGCAGTAGAAACTGATGTCCGATACCATCATATTCCTACATAGCTTGTTCTACAGAAACATGCAACTAATTACCTCTGAGAAGACTCCAAGGGCGATGATATGTGATGTTTTTATATATTCCACTTCTTTGGATAATCTGTTCTTAAAATGAGGGAGGGACAGATGGGGGATACAATCCCTTCCCTCTTTCTGCAGGAGTTCAAATATCTCCTCCTGGGTGGTCCTAAAATGGAAGAGAACATTATGAGTAGAAAGAAACCAATGAGCCCTTGTATCCTTATTGTATGCACAGTAATAGAAGTGGCTGATAAGGGAGAACAATAGAGGAATGAAGAGAATGGACCCCTTGTTACATCCCATTACCTCCAACTCCACCCACACAGACGTGTCCTTCCACTATGACATACAGCATGTAGAAGCGGAGTGAACGGGGGCGAATTACTAGGAAAACCGTAGACACCGAATTCCTCATCTCCGGCTTATCAGAATTTACGCGCACAATTTTATCGCGTTTTGTGTGTTGCGCACCTCCCACAGAAGCCTATGGGGCCTTTAATGCACAAATGCGCACAAAAATAGAGCACGCTGCGTTTTTTCTTTCACGTGCGCAAAATGTCCGTGCAAAAAAGAGAGCGAATCTATTAACCCCTTAGTGACAAAGCCTGTTTGCGCTTTAGTGACGGAGCCAAAGTTTGGAAATCTGACATGCGTTGTTCAACATAGCATAACTCCGTAAAGGCTTTACATACCCAAGTGATTCTGACATTGTTTTTTCGCCACATGTTGTACTTCATATAGGTGGAAAAAATAGATGGATAGTATTTATGAATATTTATTAAAAGTGCCGATATTGGGAAAATTTTGAAAAAATTGTCATTTTTTCACATTTTCAACTGTAATTACGCAAATATGTGCAAACATACTGTACAAATTTTTGCTAAGGTATATATTTCCATCTGTTTACTTTATTCTGGAAGCACATTTGAAAAACTTTCGTGTTTTTTTTAACCATTTAGGAGACGTACAAATTTAACATTACTTTTCAGCATTTTGAGAAACACTTTGTTTTCCTGCACCAAGGCAAGATTGCAAAGGCTCGTAGGTGTCAGAATGATAGATACCCCCACAAGTGACCCCATTTTAAAAACTACACCCCTTAATGTATTCACTGAGGGGTGTTATGAGTATTTTGACCCCATAGTTTTTTTTTCAGGAGTTAATGCAATTTAGAGGAGAAAAAATAAAAATTCACAGTTTTGCAAATATGTCATTTTAAAGACATATTTTTTTTCTATAGTACACATGAAAATGAGGATTTACACCCCAAAATGGATACCGCTGTTTGTCCTGTTTTCAGAAACATACCCATTGTGGCCCTAATCTTATGTCTCAATGCACAATGGGGCCCAAAATGAAAGGAGTAATCGGTGGCTTTCAGAACAGAAATTTAGCTTAAAGGCTCTTTAGGCCCCATATCACACTTGTAGAGCTCTTGAGCGGCCAAAACCATTGAGGACCCCCACAAGTGACCCCATTTTGAAACTAGACCCCTTAACGAATTCATCTAGGGGTGTACTGTGTATTTTGACTCCACAATTTTTGAATGAATTTGAGTAAACCAGAAGGAACAAAATCCTAATTTTGATTTTTTAGCTGATTGTGTCATTTTTTTTTCCATAAATTTGTCATTTTCATGACAGTTTTCTTTGTTTTAAGCAGGGAAAACTGGGGAGACGTACCCCAAAGTTTATAGTGGTAATTGTTCTGTGTTCAGCAATACCCCCATTATAGGTCCAATCTGCATAAAGGACACATTGCTAGGCCTATAATGGAGGGACCACCTATTGGATTTCAGGGCGCAACTAAATAAAAATGACTCCCTAAAAAGAACACTCCCCCCCACCCCCCTCCTTTTGGCGTTTCAGGACAATAAATTATAGGGCGGCATAAGTGATAAAGAAATTAAAAAAGTGAAATTAATAATGTAAAACGGTGTGATAAATTTCAAAACGGGGGTAATTACAAAGGCCAGGGTGGGATGGGCACGTGGGGCAATAAAAACGCGTATCCCTCCTCCTCCCTTGCTTTGAGCAGACGCGACACCTTTTTTGAGAGTATTTTTTACCCGCAGTCTCGGGGATGGGGTGCATAAAGTTGCGCTCTGTGAGCCTTTGCATCTCTTCACATTGTAATGCATTTCGAGGTGCGGTGGTCTGAAATAATAGATGCTCGATGAGCTCCTCCTGGAACTGGAGGAGGCTCAGCGTGCCCCCAGATAACTTATAGACGACGTGTGCGTTACAAGTAGCGATCTACATTAGGTAGATCGCTACCTTCTTATACCACGCACGCGTCTTTCTTTTAACCAAGTACGGTTGTAGAGCTTGGTCGGATAAATCGACCCCCCCCCCCCATAAATTTATTATAATCAGTCCCACAGACCGGTTTTATTTTCTGCGTTGCAGCCCCCCTCTCCCTTACTGCAATGCAGGCGCCTGTGTGAATGGTGGACAACATATAAACGTCCTTTTTGTCGCACCACTTTATCGCCGGTAAGAGGTCCTTTGCCCGCGCGTAAGACGCTCCTTTGTCCACGCGTCTTGAAACTAGGGGTTGTGGGAACCCTACTCTATTTCTGCGCACCGTTCCGCAGTCCCCTGTGTCTGCGTCATGTAATGCCTTGAACAGGGGGATGCTGGTGTAGTAGTTGTCCGTGTAAATGTGGTACCCTTTATTTAAAAAAGGGCCCACAAGCTCCCACACGATTTTCCCACTCACACCGATATCTTCTGGACAATTGGGGGGATTTAGGTGGCGGTCTCTGCCCTCATAAATAAAAAAATCGGACATATATCCGCTCGCGCTTTTTATATAGTTTCACACCATAGCTAGCGCGTTTCGATGGTAGGAACTGGCGAAAAGATAGACGGCCCTTGAAGCTCATGAGCGACTCGTCTACCGCCAAATTTTTTTCTGGGGTGTAAACGTTTTTAAAATAATCTTTTAATAAAATTATAAGGGGCCTCAACTTAGACAAGCGGTCATACTCGGGGTCGTTTCTGGGGGGAATTTGTGTATTATCGGCGAGGTGGAAAAATCGCATGGTGTTTTCGAACTGCTGGCGGGGCATTACTGACGCAAACAGGTGTTGCGTGAACGGCGCTAGCAGACCAGTAGGACCGTAAAGATGTTTTTTTTTACGAGTCCCATAAGAAGGACAATTCCCAGGGATGTCAATGGGGGTCCACGTCCTGGAGCATAACGACGCGGGGTGCGCGGTTATGTACTGTCCGGCATAAGTGTTTGTCTGCCGGACAATGAGATCCAGGACGGCATCACTTATAAATAAATGTAAACAAATAAATGGAGTGAAATTAGCGACCTCCGCATTTATGCCAGGCGTGGCGGTAAATGCGGGGATGCGGGGCAAAAAATTAATCTGCGTTACTCCACGCAGGCGCCACAATGCTTGGCCCTGCTGCCCCAACAACTACCTCAGCCTCTACAGCGCTAGAGGCTGAGTCGTCGCTTAAAAAAAACTCCGACTCGCTGGTAGCCTCGCTACCGGAGCTTGACGCAAAGAGCATCGCGTACGCCTGCTCTGTGGTATAGCGGCTACGATCCATTTTATAAATTTTTTTTAAATGGACGTAAAAAAAATTGAAAAAATATAATGTAACCCACAAAAAAAGACGGACGTGGGTATAGCGGGGTAATTAGGGTATGAGGGGCGGCGAAGACAGGGTGAGGAGGTAGACAAAATAAAAAATGTTACCCCCCCCAAAATAAAAAAAAAAATCGGACGCGGTTATATAGGGGTAATAAGGGTACGAGTGGCGGTAAATATGGGACGGCGGCGGGGCTTTTTTCTGTGTTTTTTCACTGAATATCGCACACGATTTTTCTCAGCTATCTCTCTCCTGTCACAAATCGCTCTGAGTGACAGGGGGGAGATACGCAGGACTCATCGTGTGCGATATTTACTAAACAAATGACAGGGATGGCTGTGGTTTATCACAGCCACCCATGTCAGCAGGGACCAATCACTTTCGTCCCTGCAAGTCACTATGCCTAAGGCAACTTTTGCCTTAGGCTCTACTGCGCATGCGCCGCCATTTTGGCCACGCATGCGCAGTTTTGCCGTTATTTTCGGCAATTTTGGGGGCTTTGGGGACTTTTGGGAACTATTTTCATCTCCCCTCACGGATCCGATCCGTGAGGGGAGATGAAACTTATACACTTTTTAACTTTTTACAACTTTTCCATGATCGCCACTATCCGTGGGCGATCCGGGCTTCTGAGCATGCGCCGCCAATTTTCCTTGGCGCGCATGCGCAGAGTCCCGCGGCAATGGCAGATCGCCACGGAACATCTCGGAGGACGGGGGTAAGTATTTTCACCTCCCCTCATGGATCCGATCCATGAGGGGAGGTGAAACTTTTGTTTTTTACATCTTTTTGTCACCTACAGGTAGCCGGGAGACGGGAAATTTTAAATTTAAATTTTAAATTTCCCGGGTGACTGCCGCTTCTGCACATGCGCCGCCATTTTTCTCCTGGCGCGCATGCGCAGAGTACACCGGAGGGCCGCCGACATTGCCGGGGACAGCAGGGGACCGCCGGGGACCTTGGTGAGCAGTTTCAGCGCCCCCCATGGTTGCGATCCATGAGGGGAGCTGAAACTTCATCTTTTTTTCACTTTTTGTTTACTTTTTTGCGATCGGCGCTATCCATTGGATAGCACCGATCGCAATGCCAGGGGGGACTGCCCGCATCCTGGGATGACAGCTCCATGCTGTCGGCTACCTGCGGGCACCGACAGCATGACGCTGTCACGTCCAGAGCCTGCAGGGCTTTAATCCAAAGAGGATGCATAAAACTACGTCCTCTAGGATTAAAGCCCACTTAGGCAGGACGTAGTTTCCTGATTGGGCAGTCTTTAAGGGGTTAAAATCATTGGCTTCTATTCTCTGCACATAAAAACATATATAAATCCGTCCGTGTGAAGGAGCCGTAAGGGAGCATTGATACGGGCAAGTGCGATAACGGTCTGAGAAACTTGGGCCAAGATCGCACTTGCAAAGCAATGCATTTTGGGAGAAGAGCGTGTCCCATCGCCAAACATGCGATTTGCACGTCCGTTAAAATCACATGTTGCTTCTACAGGCGCCTACCCACTTGCGATTTTTTTTCCTGTGATGTTTTGCGTTTTTTCTCAAGAGCAATTAGTATAGAAGGTGTTCTTGTCCATCTGAAGTTTTTTTCCGTTTCGTGGGGTTTTTTCACATAGGAACTGTCAGTTGCATATGTGTCCTTATTTTTCTCTTAATGCACCCATGATTGGCAATGGAGGGCTGCAAAAAACGCCACGAAAAACGCGCGAAAACGCAGCGAAAATCGGCAATGCAAGTGGGTAGGCGCCCTACAGGAGAAAGAAAAATAGCACGTGCATGAAAGTCACATCTGCATTGTAGAGCGACGCATTTTTTTTTATTGCTCCCAAGAAAGAACGGGTGAAAAATTAACAAAAAGTAGAACATGACGCAATTTTTCTAACTCGCAGCATTCTACATACTCCATTTGAGCATTGTGCGTCTCGCAACACAAAAAACTCGTGCGAGGATATCAGCTTTGTAAATACGGCCTAATATGGAGATGATGGAAATCTGTATGGAGGATGAAATCTAATTCACTTACCCAAGTTGTATTTCGGACCCTGACGGAATGGGGTGTCTTTCGTCATTTACGATTTTCTCCATTGTTTGGGCAATTTGCAACAAACCAATAGTAATGATCACAGCGTAAGAGCTAATGAGCAAATGGCCACACCCAGGCATGCAGACCCTTTTATAGTCTAGGTGATGTCATTATGACCATTGTGAAGTCACTGTGACCATTGTGATGTCATCAGCAGATGCATTGGGAAAGAACATAGCCGTGAATACTGTATACAGCATTGTGATGTCATCAGTACTGTGACATCAGCAGCAGGTACTTACACTGGGGAAGCAAGAATATACAGTATTGTGATGTCATCAGTACTGTGACATTAGTAGCAGGTACATACAATGGGGAAGCAAGAATATCAGTGAATCCATCTATCTATATATATAAGTTGAAACCCTCACTGACTCACTGACTGACTCGCCACTAATTCTCCAACTTCCCGCTGTCGTAGAAACATGAAATTTGGCACAAGCATAGATTATATCCAAAATAAGAAAAGTAAAGAGGTCCCAACTCGATTATTCAATTCTAGCGCCAAAAAATTAGCGCCCAAATTTTATGTACATAATCTAATTCTCTCACTTCCTGATGCAACAAATAATCACACAAATTTTTACTGCACAAATGTGAAATTTGTCATGACTAGAGATGAGCGAGCACCAAAATGCTCGGGTGCTCGTTACTCGAGACGAACTTTTCGCGATGCTCGAGGGTTCGTTTCGAATAACGAACCCCATTGAAGTCAATGGGCGACCCGAGCATTTTTGTATATCGCCAATGCTCGCTAAGGTTTCCATGTGTGAAAATCTGGGCAATTCAAGAAAGTGATGGGAACGACACAGCAACAGATAGGGCAGGCGAGGGGCTACATGTTGGGCTGCATCTCAAGTTCCCAGGTCCCACTATTAAGCCACAATAGCGGCAAGAGTGGGCCCCCCCCCTCCCAACAATTTTTACTTCTGAAAAGCCCTCATTAGCAATGCATACCTTAGCTAAGCACCACACTACCTCCAACAAAGCACAATCACTGCCTGCATGACACTCCGCTGCCACTTCTCCTGGGTTACATGCTGCCCAACCCCCCCTGCACGACCCAGTGTCCACAGCGCACACCAAACTGTCCCTGCCCAGCCTTCAGCTGCCCTCATGCCACGCCACACTCATGTCTATTTATAAGTGCGTCTGCCATGAGGAGGAACCGCAGGCACACACTGCAGAGGGTTGGCACGGCTAGGCAGCGACCCTCTTTAAAAGGGGCGGGGCGATAGCCCACAATGCTGTACAGAAGCAATGAGAAATATAATCCTGTGCCACCGCCATCAGGAGCTGCACACGTGGGCATAGCAATGGGGAACCTATGTGCCACACACTATTCATTCTGTCAAGGTGTCTGCATGCCCCAGTCAGACCGGGCTTTTTAATTCATAGACACAGGCAGGTACAACTCCCTATTGTGAAGTCCCTGTGGACCGTCAGCATGGGTGGGTGCCTGGAACCCACCGGCGGTACATAAAAATATCCCATTGCAGTGCCCATCACAGCTGAGGTAGTAATGTGATGTTTAATGCAGGTGGGCTTCGGCCCACACTGCATGCCCCAGTCAGACTGGGGTTCTTTAGAAGTGGAAACAGATGCATTTATAATTCCCTGTGGACCCACAGCATAGGTGGCTCCCTGGAACCCACCGGCGGTACATAAAAATATCCCATTGCAGTGCCCATCACAGCTGAGGTAGTAATGTCATGTTTAATGCAGGTGGGCTTCGGCCCACACTGCATGCCCCAGTCAGACTGGGGTTCTTTAGAAGTGGACACATGTAGTTACAACTCCCTGTGGACCGACGGCATGGGTGGCTCCCTGGAACCCACAGGCGGTACATAAATATATCCCATTGCAGTGCCCATCACAGCTGAGGTAACGTCAGCTGTAATGGAGGTGGGCTAAAAATTAATTTGATTACACTGTAGGCGAGGGCCCCAAAAAATTGGTGTACCAACAGTACTAATGTACGTCAGAAAAATTGCCCATGCCCAACCAAGAGGGCAGGTGAAACCCATTAATCACTTTGGTTAATGTGGCTTAATTTGTAACTAGGCCTGGAGGCAGCCCAGTTCAAATAAAAATTGGTCCAGGTGAAAGTTTCAACGCTTTAATGAGCATTGAAATGTATAAAAATTGTTTACAAAAATTATATGACTGAGCCTTGTGGGCCTAAGAAAAATTGCCCGTTCGGCGTGATTACGTGAGGTTTCAGGAGGAGGAGCAGGAGGAGGAGGAGGAATATTATACACAGATTGATGAAGCAAAAAGGTCCACGTTTTTGATGGTGATAGAGAAGAATGCTTCCATCCGCGGGTGCAGCTTACGTATTGCTTAGGTATCGCTGCTGTCCGCTGGTGGAGAAGAGACGTCTGGGGAAATCCAGGCTTTGTTCATCTTGATGAGTGTAAGCCTGTCGGCACTGTCGGTTGACAGGCGGGTACGCTTATCTGTGATGATTCCCCCAGCCGCACTAAACACCCTCTCTGACAAGACGCTAGCCGCAGGACAAGCAAGCACCTCCAGGGCATACAGCGCGAGTTCAGGCCACGTGTCCAGCTTCGACACCCAGTAGTTGTAGGGAGCAGAGGCGTCACGGAGGACGGTCGTGCGATCAGCTACGTACTCCCTCACCATCCTTTTACAGTGCTCCTGCCTTGACTGGGGAGCGGTGACACAGTCTTGCTGGGGAGCCAGAAAGCTGTCAAAGGCCTTAGAGAGTGTTCCCCTGCCTGTGCTGTACATGCTGCCTGATCTCTGTGCCTCCCCTGCTACCTGGCCCTCGGAACTGCGCCTTCGGACACTAGCGCTGTCGGATGGGAATTTTACCATCAGTTTGTCCACCAGGGTCCTGTGGTATAGCATCACTCTCGAACCCCTTTCCTCTTCAGGTATGAGAGTGGAAAGGTTCTCATTATACCGTGGGTCGAGCAGTGTGTACACCTAGTAATCCGTAGTGGCCAGAATGCGTGTAACGCGAGGGTCACGAGAACGGCATCCTAAAATGAAGTCAGCCATGTGTGCCAGGGTACCTGTACGCAACACATGGCTGTCCTCAATAGGAAGATCACTTTCAGGATCCTCCTCCTCCTCCTCCTCCTCCTCCTCCTCCTCTGGCCATACACGCTGAAAGGATGACAGGCAAGCAGCATGGGTACCCTAAGCAGTGGGCCAAGCTGTCTCTTCCCCCTCCTCCTCATGCTCCTCCCCCTCCTCCTCAACGCGCTCAGATAAAGACATGAGGGTGCTCTGACTATCCAGTGACATACTGTCTTCCCCCGCCTCCGTTTCCGAGTGCAAAGCGTCTGCCTTTATGCTTTGCAGGGAACTTCTCAAGAGGCATAGCAGAGGAATGGTGATGCTAATGATTGCAGCATCCCCGCTCACCATCTGGGTAGACTCCTCAAAGTTTCCAAGGACCTGGCAGATGGCTGCCAACCAGGCCCACTCTTCTGTAAAGAATTGAGGAGGCTGACTCCCACTACGCCGCCCATGTTGGAGTTGGTATTCCACTATAGCTCTACGCTGCTCATAGAGTCTGGCAAACATGTGGAGCGTAGAGTTCCACCGTGTGGGCACGTCGCACAGCAGTCGGTGCACTAGCAGATTAAACCGATGTTGCAGGGTCCGCAGGGTGGCAGCGTCCGTCTTGGACTTGCGGAAATGTGCGCTGACCCGGCGCACCTTTCCGAGCAGGTATTACAAGTGTGGGTAGCTTTTCAGAAAGCGCTGAACCACCAAATTAAAGACATGGGCCAGGCATGGCACATGCGTGAGGCTGCCGAGCTGCAGAGCCGCCACCAGGTTACGGCCGTTGTCACACACGACCATGCCCGGTTGGAGGCTCAGCGGCGAAAGCCAGCGGTCGGTCTGCTCTGTCAGACCCTGCAGCAGTTCGTGGGCCATGTGCCTCTTCTCTCCTAAGCTGAGTAGTTTCAGCACGGCCTGCTGACGCTTGCCCACCGCTGTGCTGCCACGCCGCGCGACACCGACTGCTGGCGACGTGCTGCTGCTGCTGACACATCTTGATTGCGAGACAGAGGTTGTGGAGGAGGAGGAGGAGGAGGGTGGTTTAGTGGAGGAAGCATACACCGCCGCAGATACCAGCACCGAGCTGGGGCCCGCAATTCTGAGGGTGGGTAGGACGTGAGCGGTCCCAGGTTCTGACTCTGTCCCAGCCTCCACTAAATTCACCCAATGTGCCGTCAGGGAGATATAGTGGCCCTGCCCGCCTGTGCTTGTCCACGTGTCCGTTGTTAAGTGGACCTTGCCAGTAACCGCGTTGGTGAGGGCGCGTACAATGTTGCGGGAGACATGGTCGTGCAGGGCTGGGACGGCACATCGGGAAAAGTAGTGGCGACTGGGAACCGAGTAGCGCGGGGCCGCCGCCGCCATCATGCTTTTGAAGGCCTCCGTTTCCACAAGCCTATACGGCAGCATCTCCAGGCTGATCAATTTGGCTATGTGCACGTTTAACGCTTGAGTGTGCGGGTGCGTGGCGGCGTACTTGCGCTTGCGCTCAAACAGTTGCGCTAGCGACGTCTGGACGGTGCGCTGAGAGACATTGCTGGATGGGGCCGAGGACAGCGGAGGTGAGGGTGTGGGTGCAGGCCGGTAGGCACTCGTGCCTGTGTCCTCAGAGGGGGGTTGGATCTCAGTGGCAGGTTGGGGCACAGGGGGAGAGGCAGTGGTGCAAACCGGAGGCGGTGAACGGCCTTCGTCCCACCTTGTGGGGTGCTTGGCCATCATATGCCTGCGCATGCTGGTGGTGGTGGCTCCCCAGCTGATCTTCGCGTGACAAAGGTTGCACACCACTGTTCGTCGGTCGTCAGGTGTCTCTGTGAAAAACTGCCACACCTTAGAGCACCTTGGCCTCTGCAGGGTGGCATTGCGCGAGGGGGCGCTTTGGGAAACAGTTGGTGGATTATTCGGTCTGGCCCTGCCTCTACCCCTGGCCACCGCACTGGCTCGGCCTGTGCCCACACCCTGACTTGGGCCTCCGCGTCCTCGCTCGCGTCCACGTCCTCTAGGCCTACCCCTACCCCTCAGCATGCTGTATTACCAGTAGTGCAGAAACAGAACGTTGTAATTAAATGTGCTGCTTATTGGCCTGTGGTTGGAGGCTGACTTCGCTTACGGAACACACAGCAGAGCCAGGAAAGAATTTTGCCCAAGCCTGCTGTAACACTTAGCTGGCTGCGTATGAATTAGGACAACTACCCCCAGCAGAGACGCAGTTCACTGAGGACGGTCACAGGCAGCCCAAATAGATTTTGTTTCCCAAATGTTTTTGGAAAGGCCCACTGCCTATATACACTGTATATGTCTTCTCTCTCTGCGTCACCACTACTGGCCCTGGACAATGTAAAATTACTGCAGGACGCAATGCTTTGCACGGCCGATATACAAAAAACACTGCAAAAAGCAGCCTCCACAGTACTGCACACGGTTAGATGTGGCCCTAAGAAGGACCGTTGGGGTTCTTGAAGCCTAAAATACTCCTAACGCTCTCCCTATAGCAGCTCCGGCATCAGCAGCACTTTCCCTGATCTATGTCAGAATGCATCTGTGGCGAGCCGCGGGAGGGGCCGATTTTTATACTCGGGTGACACCTGATCTCGCCAGCCACTCACTGCAGGGGGGTGGTATAGGGCTTGAACGTCACAGGGGGAAGTTGTAATGCCTTCCCTGTCTTTCAATTGGCCAGAAAAGCGCGCTAACGTCTCAGAGATGAAAGTGAAAGTAACTCGAACACCGCGTGGTACTCGTTTCGAATAACGAGCATCTCGAACACGCTAATACTCGAACGAGTATCAAGCTCGGACGAGTACGCTCGCTCATCTCTAGTCTCTTTACATATGCGATTTTTCTCTTGCAGCGATGCTGCGAGACGGGAAAGCTGTAGCAGGTTGTATTTTTCTGTGATATCGCAGGAAACGTACCCGTTATTTCCTGCTGGTGAGTTAAGAACCACACTTTCATGTGAATGCGAGTTTCATACGAGTGCGATACTTTTCATTTTTCCTATTGAAACGTGATTTTCAAACGTGTAAAAAAACAATTTCCTCCCAAACCGCATCGCTGTTAAAATGGCAGGAGTGTGATACCGGTCCGAGATTGCTGGAAAGTAGAACCTAGAAGATGGATTCTGGCGGGCAGAAGAGACTGAAGGCCGATTCCCCAGGTAGCAGTTTAGTAGATCGGGACCATTCGGCCAGTCACATTGTCTATAGGGTTAATAATACTAAGCGCCCTTTTACACAGACCGACTGACAATCGTTCCTGTACTTTTAGTGGGGCTTCGCACAGGAGTATACGCAAAAACACTTGATATGGCAGAACTTTTTGCGCTGTGAAAGTTGTGCTATTGCGTCCGTTTTAGCGCATTTTACTGTCCGTTCTATGCTGTCCGTTCACACCCGCACCGTGATTTAAAAGGCTGTGTAGCCTGAGTCATTCCCGGTGTTATCGATTTCCCCACTAAGTTTCAAGGGGATCAGCTGCACATTTTCGCACCCCCATAAACTCCTGTGGTATCTTAGGTGCGCAGATGCACACAAATATAGAGCACCGACTACCAATGCCTCGTTAGGGTAATTAGCTATGTAAATCAGGACGAGGTGATTCGCGGCCCGTGTGATTGATCAGTGCTTGTGTGTATTAACGCAGTGATACGCACAAAATACACTCATTCACTGCGCAAAAATGTTGTGCAGGAGCGAATGTATTGCGGAATACGCCCGTCTGCCGAAGCCCTTACGCAGGAACGATTATCGCTGAGTGAATGGAGGGGATGGTTCCGGCCCACCGCCTCCGTTCACAGTAAACGGTTCATTAGTGAACGGACGATCCGTCGATCAGTTTTCTGCTTGTAGAAACTGAACGACAAACAAGAAGCGGAGAACATGTCAACCGCCATTCAATCGTGGCGTCCATCTACAATGACCGATATTCATGCAGATTCCCGCCTTTGATGCTGAACAGTTGAGGGGGCGCACAGGCGGGGTCTCCTGAGATTTTCCGGCACAACCTGTATATGGCCGTGTGAAACCGCTCCAATAACCTTTATTTATATAGTGACAACAGGACGATTTATGAAACTGTTTTAAAGAAAACTCTCCTTGTTGCCCATAGCAACCAATCACAGCACAGCTCTCATTTTACGTCAGCGGTATAATATACAACAACCAATCACAGCGCAGCTCTCATTTTACGTCAGCGGTATAATATACAACAACCAATCACAGCGCAGCTCTCATGTTACCTCAGCAGTATAAGAAATAACAACCAATTGCAGTGACCCAGTACATCATCCTGGTCCCCTCCATAAATGTCATACATGTTTGTCTCAACACAAGAGCTTACGGTCTATGAGGAAATAGGGGGACACAAGAGCTTACAGCCTATGAGGAAATAGGGGGGACACTGGAGCTTACAGTCTATGAGGAAATAGGGGGACACAAGAGCTTACAGCCTATGAGGAAATAGGGGGGACACAAGAGCTTACAGTCTATGAGGAAATAGGGGGACACAAGAGCTTACAGTCTATGAGGAAATAGGGGGGACACAAGAGCTTACAGTCTATGAGGAAATAGGGGGACACAAGAGCTTACAGTCTATGAGGAAATAGGGGGACACAAGAGCTGACAGTGTATGAGGAAATAGGGGGACACAAGAGCTTACAGTCTATGAGGGAATAGGGGGACACAAGAGCTTACAGCCTATGAGGAAATAGGGGGGACACAAGAGCTTACAGTCTATGGGGAAATAGGGGGACACAAGAGCTTACAGTCTATGAGGAAATAGGGGGGCACAAGAGCTTACAGGAGATAGGGGGACACAAGAGCTTACAGTCTATAAGGAAATAGGGGGACACAAGAGCTTACAGCCTATGAGGAAATAGGGGGGAAACAAGAGCTTACAGTCTATGAGGAAATAGGGGGACACAAGAACTTACAGTCTATGAGGAAATAGGGGGGCACAAGAGCTTACAGTCTATGAGGAGATAGGGGGACACAAGAGCTGACAGTGTATGAGGAAATAGGGGGACACAAGAGCTTACAGTCTATGAAGGAATAGGGGGACACAAGAGCTTACAGTCTATGAGGGAATAGGGGGACACAAGAGCTGACAGTGTATGAGGTAATAGGGGAACACAAGAGCTGACAGTGTATGAGGGAATAGGGGGACACTGGAGCTTACAGTCTATGAGGGAATAGGGGGACACAAGAGCTTACAGTCTATGAGGAAATATGCAGGACACAAGAGCTTACAGTCTATGAGGAAATAGGGGGACACAAGAGCTTACAGTCTATGAGGGAATAGGGGGACACAAGAGCTTACAGTCTATGAGGAAATAGGGGGGACACAAGAGCTTACAGCCTATGAGGAAATAGGGGGGACACTGGAGCTTACAGTCTATGAGGTAATAGGGGGACACAAGAGCTTACAGTCCATGAGGTAATAGGGGGACACAAGAGCTTACAGTCTATGAGGAATAGAGGGACACAAGAGCTTACAGTCTATGAGGTAATAGGGGGATACAAGAGCTTACAGTCTATGAGGAAATAAGAGGACACAAGAGCTTACAGTCTATGAGGGAATAGGGGGACACAAGAGCTTACAGTCCATGAGGAAATAGGGGGACACAAGAGCTTACGGTCTATGAGAAAATAGGGGGACGCAAGAGCTTACAGTCTATGAGGAAATAGGGGGACACAAGAGCTTACAGTCCATGAGGGAATAGGGGGACACTGGAGCTTACAGTCTATGAGGAAATAGGGGGGACACAAGAGCTTACAGTCTATGAGGGAATAGGGGGACACAAGAGCTTACAGTCTATGAGGAAATAGGGGGACACAAGAGCTTACAGTCTATGAGGAAATAGGGGGACACAAGAGCTTACAGTCTATGAGGAAATAGGAGGGACACAAGAGCTTACAGTCTATAGGAAATAGGGGGACACAAGAGCTTACAGTCTATGAGGGAATAGGGGGACACAAGAGCTTACAGTCTATGAGGGAATAGGGGGACACTGGAGCTTACAGTCTATAGGAAATAGGGGGGACACAAGAGCTTACACTATATGAGGGAATAGGGGGACACAAGAGCTTACAGTCCATGAAGAAATAGGGGGACACAAGAGCTTACGGTCTATGAGGAAATAGGGGGATGCAAGAGCTTACAGTCTATGAGGAAATAGGGGGACACAAGAGCTGACAGTCTATGAGGAAATAGGGGGACACAAGAGCTTACAGTCTATGAGGAAATAGGGGGACGCAAGAGCTTACAGTCTATGAGGAAATAGGGGGGCACAAGAGCTTACTGTCTATGAGGGAATAGGGGGACACAAGAGCTTACAGTCTATGAGGGAATAGGGGGACGCAAGAGCTTACAGTCTATGAGGAGATAGGGGGACACAAGAGCTGACAGTGTATGAGGAAATAGGGGGACACAAGAGCTTACAGTCTATGAGGAAATATGCAGGACACAAGAGCTTACAGTCTATGAGGAAATAGGGGGGACACAAGAGCTTACAGTCTATGAGGGAATAGGGGGACACAAGAGCTTACAGTCTATGAGGAAATAGGGGGGACACAAGAGCTTACAGTCTATGAGGGAATAGGGGGACACAAGAGCTTACAGTCCATGAAGAAATAGGGGGACACAAGAGCTTACGGTCTATGAGGAAATAGGGGGATGCAAGAGCTTACAGTCTATGAGGAAATAGGGGGACACAAAAGCTGACAGTCTATGAGGAAATAGGGGGACACAAGAGCTTACAGTCTATGAGGAAATATGCAGGACACAAGAGCTTACAGTCTATGAGGAAATAGGGGGACACAAGAGCTTACAGTCTATGAGGGAATAGGGGGACACAAGAGCTTACAGTCTATGAGGAAATAGGGGGGACACAAGAGCTTACAGTCTATGAGGTAATAGGGGGACACAAGAGCTTACAGTCCATGAGGTAATAGGGGGACACAAGAGCTTACAGTCTATGAGGAATAGAGGGACACAAGAGCTTACAGTCTATGAGTTAATAGGGGGATACAAGAGCTTACAGTCTATGAGGAAATAAGAGGACACAAGTGCTTACAGTCTATGAGGGAATAGGGGGACACAAGAGCTTACAGTCCATGAGGAAATAGGGGGACACAAGAGCTTACGGTCTATGAGAAAATAGGGGGACGCAAGAGCATACAGTCTATGAGGAGATAGGGGGACACAAGGGCTGACAGTGTATGAGGAAATAGGGGGACACAAGAGCTTACAGTCTATGAGGGAATAGGGGGACACTGGAGCTTACAGTCTATGAGAAAATAGGGGGACGCAAGAGCTTACAGTCTATGAGGAGATAGGGGGACACAAGAGCTGACAGTGTATGAGGAAATAGGGGGACACAAGAGCTTACAGTCTATGAGGGAATAGGGGGACACTGGAGCTTACAGTCTATGAGGAAATAGGGGGGACACAAGAGCTTACAGTCTATGAGGGAATAGGGGGACACAAGAGCTTACAGTCCATGAAGAAATAGGGGGACACAAGAGCTTACGGTCTATGAGGAAATAGGGGGATGCAAGAGCTTACAGTCTATGAGGAAATAGGGGGACACAAGAGCTGACAGTCTATGAGGAAATAGGGGGACACAAGAGCTTACAGTCTATGAGGAAATAGGGGGCACACAAGAGATTACAGTCTATGAGGAAATAGGGGGGACACAAGAGCTTACAGTCTATGAGGTAATAGGGGGGACACAAGAGCTTACAGTCAATGAGGAAATAAAGGGGACACAAGAGCTTACAGTCAATGAGAAAATAGGGGCACACCAGAGCTTACAATCTATGAGGAAATAGGTGGGGCACAAGAGCTTACAGTCTATGAGGGAATACGGGGACACAAGAGCTTACAGTCTATGAGGGAATACGGGGACACAAGAGCTTACAGTCTATGAGGGAATAGGGGGACACAAGAGCTTACAGTCTATGAGGGAATAGGGGGACACAAGAGCTTACAGTCTATGAGGGAATAGGGGGACACAAGAGCTGACAGTCTATGAGGGAAAGGGGGGACACAAGAGCTTACAGTCTATGAGGGAATAGGGGGACACAAGAGCTTACAGTCTATGAGGGAATAGGGGGACACAAGAGCTTACAGTCTATGAGGAAATAGGGGGACACAAGAGCTTACAGTCTATGAGGGAAAGGGGGGACAGAAGAGCTTACAGCCTATGAGGAAATAGGGGGGACACAAGAGCTTACAGTCTATGAGGAAATAAGGGGACACAAGAGCTTACAGTCTATGAGGGAAAGGGGGGACACAAGAGCTTACAGCCTATGAGGAAATAGGGGGGACACAAGAGCTTACAGTCTATGAGGAAATAGGGGGATACAAGAGCTTACAGCCTTTGAGGAAATAGGGGGGACACTAGAGCTTACAGTCTATGAGGTAATAGGGGGACACAAGAGCTTACAGACTATGAGGAAATAGGGGGACACAAGAGCTTACAGTCCATGAAGTAATAGGGGGACACAAGAGCTTACAGTCTATGAGGAATAGGGGGACACAAGAGCTTACAGTCTATGAGGTAATAGGGGGATACAAGAGCTTACAGTCTATGAGGAATAGGGGGACACAAGAGCTTACAGTCCATGAGGAAATAGGGGGACACAGGAGCTTACGGTCTATGAAGAAATAGGGGGACGCAAGAGCTTACTGTCTATGAGGAAATAGGGGGACACAAGAGCTGACAGTGTATGAGGAAATAGGGGGACACAAGAGCTTACAGTCTATGAGGGAATAGGGGGACACTGGAGCTTACAGTCTATGAGGAAATAGGGGGGACACAAGAGCTTACAGTCTATGAGGGAATAGGGGGACACAAGAGCTTACGGTCTATGAGGGAATAGGGGGACACAAGAGCTTACGGTCTATGAGGAAATAGGGGGATGCAAGAGCTGACAGTCTATGAGGAAATAGGGGGACACAAGAGCTTACAGTCTATGAGGGAATAGGGGGACACAAGAGCTTACAGTCTGAGGGAATAGGGGGACACTGGAGCTTACAGTCTATGAGGAAATAGGGGGCACACAAGAGCTTACGGTCTATGAGGGAATAGGGGGACACAAGATCTTACAGTCTATGAGGGAATAGGGGGACACAAGAGCTTACAGTCTATGAGGGAAAGAGAGGGACACAAGAGCTTCCAGTCTATAGGAAATAGGTGGGACACAAGATCTTACAGTCTATGAGGGAATAGGGGGACACAAGAGCTTACAGTCTATGAGGGAAAGAGAGGGACACAAGAGCTTCCAGTCTATAGGAAATAGGTGGGACACAAGAGCTTACAGTCTATGAGGGAAAGAGGGGACAGAAGAGCCTACAGTCTATAGGAAATAGTGGGACACAAGAGCTTACAGTCAGTGAGGGAATAGGGGGACACAAGAGCTTAAATGGGGGGGGGGGGGGGCTGAAGAGCTTACAATCAATGAGAAATCGAGTCTATGAGGAAATAACGGGTAAAAGCAGTGACATACCTCTAATGGAGGCAGACCACACCACTGCTAAAGGGCCCCGCAGATGCTGCCTGCAAAACCCCTTTAAGCTGCTAATGCATAGGGCATAAGTTTATGTCTTGGCTGGGGGGCACGTACTGCAACAGGACAAACAGGACGTAAGCTTATGTCCTGTGGATGATGCAGGCTCAGAAGTGAGCCCACGGCATCCCACAGAGGGTGGCGGCTGTGACTGATGGGTGGTCTACCACTACAATGGCAGGGAATGATGAGAACATCAATCCCTGCTCTTAACCTCTTACATGCCATGATTGATGTGCAGCGTCCCGTAGGGTAACCCCGGACACATGGCATACACTGAGGAGCTGGGAGGGCAAAGTGTTGGCTTCCTTGGATGTGAAACCCCTGGATGCTGTCACATCCAGGGGTTTCACCTGTGGTCAATGGAGTCGGTGGCAGCTGCGGCGACGACATTGACATATGGAGAACATTGCGATCCTCTGCTACAGCTGTGGCAGAGGATTCCTTTATCTCTGTGGGGAGTCGCATTGTCGCTGAACACTGTGACAGCTTTGTCACAGTGTCTAGTGAAAATAGGACTCCCCGCAGAGATGAAGAAATCCTCTGCCACAGCTGTCAGAGCAGTGAAGAGAAGAGCCGACTGGACTCCACTAAGCCCCAGCAGCTGCAGAGAGGTGAGTATACATTGTTTTTTTCTTTTACACATTTTTGGATTGCTTTTCAGGGAAGGGCTTATATTTTAAGCCCTTCCCCGAAAATCACTGCAGGGCTCGCCGGCAGTCCATTGCTTTCAATGGAGCCAGCCATATTGAATTCAATGGGAGAACATCGCTCTCCTCTGCCGTAGCTGGGGCAGCTCTGGCAGAGGATTGCGATATTCACTATATGTTCTCAATGGGGTTAGCGCTGCTGCCGCCGGCCCCATTGAGGGCAAGGTGAAACCCCTGCATCTGACAGGGGTTTCACATACACAGAATACCAGTTTGCCACAGAACACAGTTACATGCGTTTTGCGAACCGGCGTCCTATAATTTTCCCCCGCAGGCGTTTTTCTGCATGTAAAATTCGCACACGTGACCGCTGCTATTAAAAAGCATTGGTTCTATCTAGTGTAAATTTTTTGATGTGTGGAAAAACGCCTGGTAAAAACGCCCGTGTGACTGAGCCCTAAAACAGAAGATTTGAGGTCAGGGAGGAAACTCAGGATGATGCCTGTCCTGCACTCCACGTTATCTGTCAGGTACCGTTCCTGGAAGGGGAACACTCCAGAGAAGGAAAGAGGTAGGGTCACTCCACAGACGCTTCGGCAGACAAGTACCTCCACTCAGTGAGACTCGGACTTCAAGACACTTGAATGTGAACACGGATAATTAAGTACCTCTGCACTAGGCCTTGACAGACTGAACTGGCGCTCGGCTTACTCTCTTTCTTTGGGGCTTACTTACAATTCATGCAGATCCTTGCACTCGGGAAACCTCTCCTCTTCCTCCATCTTCAACACATGAGGGCTGAAGGCGCCCCTATGTGCCTCTGTACTCACTCTAGCAGCTTTGGAAGATGGAACCCAGATTGAAGACCTTTTCTCTCTCTCAAACCCTCAGATTTATATTCTCTCTCATTCCACCTGACAGGATAGAATTGATACATTCACAGGCAGTCAGCTCATATTTTGCAGACATTAACCCATCACTTGCTGCAGCTGTGCAATACAGACAACAGCATGACAAGACATTTAGCACAGTGCATCAACACAAGACATTACATGGATGACATTATGGAGGGGGCCAGGAAAGCATGTACTGGGCCACAACAAATGTACATCATGGAGGGTTGATAGGAGGCCATACACCTGTGTCCGGGCCTGCCATCACTATTGTGAGCAATGCTGCATTGAAATACAGAAGCAGTGCAATGCATTATTATAGCAATCGTAGCTTTTGTGGTTTAAGTCCCCTACAGCTACATAAAAAGTGTAAAAAATATAAAAATTGTGTAAAAATCTTTAAAAAAAAAACCCACATATTTGTTATCCTTGAGTCTGTAATGTCCTCCACAATAAATTGAGCACACTATTTATGGTACACAGCAAAATCCATTAAAAATAAAAGTAACCTTAAAAAAAACAAGCCCTCACAGAGATCCATACATGGAAACATAAAACATTATGGGACTTTAACCCCTTTAAGGACATTGGCCTTTTTTTTTTCCTTTCTCGTTTTTTCCTCCCCTCTTTTCAAAAACCGTAACTCTTTTATTTATCCATCGCTGTCTGAGGGCTTTTGTGGGACAAGTTGTATAATTCAATGGTGTTTTTTAATGTACTGAAAAACATTTAAAAAATTTTAAGTGGCGTGAAATGGAAGAAAAATGAAATTCCGCCATCTTTTAGTGCGCCTTGTTTCTACGACATGATAATCGTCAGTACGATTACTAGGATACCACATTTATATTGCTTTTGTTTTTTTGCTGCACTGCTTTTGTTTTTTTTTTCAAAGATATTTAATTTTTTTTAAATTATTTTCTGTTGTCATTTTCTGACAGCTATAACTTTTTCATTTTTCTGTTGACATAGTTGCATGACGTTTCATTTTGTATGGGATGTCCTGTTGTTTCTGTTGGTATGACTTTGAAATACATATGACTTTTTGATCGCTTTTTATTACATTTTTCCTTAAAGACAGGGTGACCAAAAAAGCGCAATACTGGCATTCTTTAATTTTTTTTTTTACGACGTTCACTGTGCATGATAAATAATGCATTAGTTTGGCTGCCTGCATGTTGAGGGGATGCAGCTATCTGCCCCCTTGTATCGGTAAGTATCTGGTTGTTTTCAGTGCTTGTTTTTATATGTCCCTTTAAGTGATACATTTATATTAGTGTAGGGACTCATAAAGCACGAGGAGCCTTGACGATTGGCTTGTGAGCTCAAGTATTTTGGCCAAAATCCAACTAATACCTTGCATTTATTATGTATTATTCACATACAGTGCTGCTCCTTGAAGCCGGGGGAGCCCAGGGTTTCAGTACCAATGTGGTCCACTTTTTGAGGTGCAGAACAGCCCGATGAACTATTATGGCGTCATTAATAGGTTGCTGGTCTGCATGGTAAACTACATGTATCAGAAGGTCTGACACTTTGTACCTACTCTGTGCAGGAGTATACACCAAGCAGCCCCCCCCCCCCCTCTATATTAGGAGGCTGTGTGTGCGGCTGTCTCATCGTTGTCCAGCACAGGTGTAATTGGCTCCCTCATTTGGCATTTGGCTGCCTGCATGTTGAGGGGGATGCAGCTATCTGCCCTCTTGTATCAGTAAGTATCTGTCTGTTTTCAGTGATTGTTTGTTTTTAATGTTCCCTTTCTGTGATACACTTTGATAGATTGGACGCAGCAATACCAAATATGTATAATTGTTTTATTATGAATATGGCAAAAGGTTTTTTTTAAAAACTTTTATTACTTTTTATTTTTAATAATTAAAACTTTTTTTTTAACCTAATTTGACCTTTTTTAATCCCCTCTTTCGCTACTTTGATCGCTCCTGCAGTATCATGAAATGCCGTAGCATTACATCATACTGTGATCGGGCAGACAGTCTATCAAGCCATGCTACAGGCATGGCTAAATAGGCACTCTGCAATGGCAGCCCTGGAGCCTTTCAGAAGGCCCCTGCTGCCATGACAACTGTATGGCAACCCAGGATCTAAAAGGGTTAACAGCTCCGATGAGTGGCACGGCTTATTGGAGCTGTTGTGGGCTGGTTTCAGCTGTAAGAAACAGCCGGCACTGGCATTGCATGGAGCGGGATCGCCCCACAATCTCTCTCCATATGTAACCCGAAGCTACAGGACATAAATGTACGGTGCTACAGTAACAGCCACAGTGCTCAGTCCACGTGCACCGAATGTTGCCACTTAGGACCAAGATGGCGGCCACGATCCAAGTACACAGAGACAGGCAGCAAAAGAGTCCACAGTTTGTTAGAGGGTCTTTTCAGCACAGCTCTTCTGTGTCCGGACCTTGTGGGCCACATAAAATGACGTAGCAGACCAATTTAGCCCACGGGCCTTGAGTTTGACACGTGCTCGAGATAAAAGTGCTTGTACGGTACAATGGTCGGCCATCTTTTATATAAGGTACTATACATAAAGCTACATGAGCTGCTCACCAGCCGCTATCTGTGTATGTACAGGTATGGGGTATATGGAATGTGGGGGATGCTGTGGGAGGAAGGCGGTCAGGTTCTGAGGGAGATATAGAAGAAGAGTAAAGGTTCCCATACACGTTAGAATTAAATTGTGCTAAACCCCAATAACACTGATTTCTATGTATATGGGGGGGGGGGGGGCAGGTCAGCGCTCCCCCAATAAATGGTGTTGGATTGGGGATGTTGAACCTTTTTGTTCTTTTTTTTTTTAGCATTTATATATGTAGAGTTTGTATTTCCAACAAAAAGGGGAAACGATAGCATTGTATATAGTAGAATATGGCAAGTAACAGAACAAATCACAGGTGACCCGCAAACAGGGGCACGAAATAACTGAGGAATGACTGGAGGATATTTACCAGGGTGCACAACATGTGGCCCGGGGGCCATGTGCAGCCCACCATGCTATACTGTGTGGCCCAATCATCAGCACATAGACATATCTTGGGCAGAGAGGGTTAATAGCGCTGCAGTCTAATAAGCGCTGCAGTGCGGAAGATTCCAGTTCCCTCACCTAGCAGCGACTTTCACCCTCAGCTGTTAGCGGGCCATTAAAATAAGATGCTGAGAAGCTGAGTGGGCAACAGACCAACAGCGGGGCAATGGGGGCATACCCAGGAAGTGAAGTACAAATGTGGAATAGCGGGAACTGCAGTGTAAAGATGAATAGCGGCAGGGAAGTGGTGGCCATCTTGGAAACCAGCGATGCAGGGAAAAACTTTAAATGGGACTCATTATGAAGTTAATTCCCGCACTTTTTGAACCCATCGCCTCGTATGCACAAACATGGCGCTCACACCCTTCGTCACTGGATGTTTCCTAAATTCACTTCACAGCTGAAATTTAATACTGAAAAACTGCAAGCATTTTTGTAAAAAAATATATTTTATTTACAATTTTTTATAAAAAAAGACATTATTCACTAAAAAAGCCAAAAATACAATACATGAAGGTCTGCAAAGCAGACACGGTCCCATAGGCACGATCGCCATAAGGCAGGCACAATCGCCATAGGGCAGGCGCAATGGCCGTAAGCCCTAAAGATATGCAGTCAGCCAGACAATATAGTGTGGAGGAGCAACTTGTTCATTGAGGCTAATATGCAGTCACCCACTCAACCCAGCCCAGATTGGGGAGGAGCGACTGCATATACTAATAGCCTGCACATGTGAACGATACCAAAGACATGCCAGCCACAGATAGATGGTGACCCACCATACAGGATATCAACCCTCACAGATATAACAGCGGGCTGCCCTGTATCTCTAAAGTGGGCCACACTGGCTGACATCTTGGGCTCCCCCAACAACTAGCAAACTACATACAAAAATATTAATGCATACTAATAAATGCGGGTGTTGGTACTGCATTTTGGCCAAAACGCATAGGCTGACGGGCTGCATCGAGGACACACCGTGTCCGTCAGTACTTACGCTAACTCACTATAAATTACATAAAATCACAGAGGTGAGGAAAAACAACACAGACATTATATACTGAAAAAGCCAAAAATACACTGTTAGGGACCGCTGCGCGGCCACATAACCTTTCAAGTCTTGAGGCCCAAATTAGTTCGTACCTGGATGCATCAAGGGGGCCAAAAACTATATAATTTATAGTTATCAGTTCCCACAGATACGTAGAGATGAGCCGCGGCAAGTATACAGCCCACTCTGCTTAAGGCGCGTACACTGGAAGTTTATTCCATTTGGTATAGTTCTAATACAGGAAAGGAATACGTCATTAGTCACGGGGTTAATCTCATTGGGTTAGAAAAACATTAAGAATCATGCATTGTTCAGCAATCAGCGTAGTGAGAATATATCTGTAATGTTCTTCAAATGTCTTGGTCCTCCCTGGTCCTCCCCCGTATTCACCCTGTGATTCAGGTGGCTGTAGTACAGTCAGTTCCCTTGTCCAAGTCTCCGAATGGAGGTGTGGGAGGGCTTCTTCTGATAACAACTGCGTCCAGACTTGTTTCTCATGAAAAAGAACAGAGGCAAATCATTACACATTGCACCGCACCTTCTGCTCTAAAGTTATTTCTGCTTTGTTTACTGTTTTACTACGCACAAGCTTTATTTACATCTTATAATGCTCCATTTTGTATCTAGCGGCCATTTTGAGACAGATTCTTCCATTTTATGAGTCTGTACTTTCTCAACACTATCTGATAGTCTGCAAAGCAGACGCGGTCGCCATAGGCACAATCACCATAAGGCAGGCACAATCGCCATCGGCACAATCGCCGTAGGGCAGGCGCAATGGCCGTAAGCCCTAAAGATATGCAGTCAGCCAGATAATAGTGTGGAGGAGCAACATAACATAAAATTGTGTATTTTTGGCAGTATAAAAATATGTCTGTATAAAAATATATACAAAATAATCTATATATTTCTTAGTGGCGACAGGTGGTGTCAGATGTTTCTTTCTGGTGGCAGGTGGTTTCAGGTGTTACTTGGTTGCCACAGATGGTTTCAGGTGTTTCTTTGTGCTGGCAGGTGGTTTCAGGAGTTTTTTGGTGGGAGGTGATCATCCCCCAAAAGTATTCATAGTAGGATCACATTAAAAAATGCAGGCCTTCATACGGGTCGATGCCATCCGTTTCTTTTTTAACTTTTCGAAAGCATTTGAATATGCGGCAGGATCTCTTAGTCTTTTTGGTCTGTAATGCCTGCATCCGCATTTTTAGGTCCTCAACTTCAGCCCTTAAAATATCAACATCCCGTTGCATCCCGTTTGTGCTGCTCTCGGAGGTAGATGGCTCTGGTTCTTGGTCTTCTTGTTCTGAGCTTATGGACCATTCATCAGAGCTGCTGCTTTCTGCTTCTTTCTTCACCTTCCGAAAGCAGCTGAAGCGTTTCTTGGTCTTCTTTCGCTCCAAGGCTTCGGTCTGCTGTTTTAGCTCCTCTACCTCAGCCTTTAAAAGACTGATCTCCCGTTCAAGTTCTTCATTGGTTGGGCCCTCGGGGATGGACGGCTCTGGTTCTCTTGAGGCTTCGGTTCCTTGATGTTCTCCTGGAAGGAATTTATTCAAAAGGTTCTTGAAGAAGCCTTTGTCTGATCCAGCGGTTTCTTGACCCGATCCTTCTGTCGTGGCATCTAAATTAAAACCATAAAAAGTTGCAGTAAATCCCAGTCATCCCTTCAGCTAACTAACTATCTCTAGATACAAGGTGGCATGTATGATGCTGCTGATCCCTCGTAGATAAATGTTATAATAAATCCCACAATGTTCAGGTGAATATTGTGCGCCGCGCAGAATACAGGTGAACAGAGAAGAACAACTACCAGTAGGATCAACCAATCAGATTCAGCTCCCATTTTTGAGTTGAAACTTGATATGAGCCAAAATCTGATTGGTTGATGGGAGCGGCTCTGGTTTTATACATTACCCGTGTCGTCTTCTATAGAGGACGGTGTATTCATCTCCTCATGGGATTTATTAGGACATAATGAGGTTGGTCATTAAGCACATCTCACTCTAAAGGACGGCACTGATTTTTATAGGCGATTCATTCTCAGTCGCCATGTGGTCTGTTGTGTGATAACTACTTGTGGGGAGTCTTAGCAATGTGACCCCTGTACAAAGCAGCCTACAAACAAGCCCATATAGTCACTAGACCCCGGTATGACACTTCATGTATCTGCCTCTATTCACACGACATCACGCTGTACGCAGCGCCTCCTACAGGAGAATGAAGAATACTCCAAATCATTCTGTATGAAGAAGGACTTACCTTTTCCTGCACCGTCCTCTTCCTTATTCTTCACAATGTGGGCAATATGGAGGATTGCTTTTATTCTCTCCACCTTATGGCTGTGAAATCAACAAACAGAAAATATTATTGTAACCGACATTCGTTATTTTATACTATAGAACCTCGTTATTTATTTCTCTACAAGATAACTACTGGAAGATGTAATGAGAGGAGCAGGGCAGATAACGGAAATTATGGAAGATGGAAGTGGATGGGTTGTGACAAGGACAGATTTAGGGTGGTGGTGAAGGAACAAATACTGCTCCCCTTTACGCTTCAGGGCTCAGTCACATGGGCGCCGATCCGTCCGTGTTTCTGTACGATTCTGACCGCTGCATGGCAGGTGTGGACAACCCTCCCCACTGGCCAGTGAAAGAACACATGGCCGGCAATGGAGCCGGTCATGCAGAATCGTCCCCACGCGGTGCGGCCGTCTTCTCGTGCAGAAACACAGGCGGATCGGCGCCCGTGTGACTGCGCCCACAGCCATCACTGATCTGTGATATAGCCGGTCTGCTGGGAGGCGCCACTTATCAACTCTTTTATTGACTTCAAAGGGAGTTTTATAAAGTTGAGCAGAGAGGGCCCCCTAGTGGCGGCTATACCGTGTTTCCCCGAAAATACGACAGTGTCTTATATAAATTTTTGTTCAAAAAGGTTTAACTTTTTTACATGTATAGCTGCCTGGACACTATTTAAATTGACTTTTTTAAATTAACTGTTAGCAGGGCTTAATTTTGGAGTAGGGCTTATATTTCAAGCATCCTCAAAAAGCCTGAAAAATAATTTTGCATGCTCCAAAATTCTGGAAAATCGTGCTATGTCTTATTTTCAGGGAAACAGGGTAGAAGGTAATCATGTAACTATTGCTGCGTGTAGTGAAGTAGGGACTTGGAACGTTGTATAAAATGATTCTGGCTTCCTATGTGTGTATAAGGGATGGACCCGCTAAGCCTTCCCCCTAGCTCTCTCCGGCGGGCCGCTCTTCCCCACAGGGGCCGGTAAATACGTACTAACAGTCCTTGTTATTGGGAAACAATTATGTGGCGGAAAGTGTGTTGTTTATGAACTGGACGCTGGCGAGCCCGACGCCACTTGCGGCACTATATAATTAGGGGCTGGGCCTCACCCTGCCACCTAGCCAACCCTCTAGGCTCGTCAGGCCCAACTCTTGCCAGCCACTGTGTGCCCACTTCCCCGGGCACCATTATGAGGCCTGCCTGCACCCTGGCGCATCCTCCTCTACAGCGCCGCACTGTGGTTGGTTATGGAAGTAGTTAGTCTAGAATATTTTTCTTTGCATGCGGGGATGATTGTGGTGCGTACAACGCTAAGATAAGAGAAGACCTCCTAACAAGAGCCTTCATTTTCAGGTGGTTTTGCAAAAAAAGTACAACTTCCAGCCTGCTCTGTTAACGCCCTGACATCTCCGGCAGTGGGGGCATGCTGGGAGTTGTAGTTTTGTATCAGTGGGCCGCAGGCTGGAGACCGTCGCTCTCGCACACGTGTGAGTTTAGGGGTGAACATTACAGAGTGCGATAAATAACTTACCTTTTATCTAGAGCTAAAAGCTCCACATCAATCTGTGAAGGAGAAGAAATAAAAAAGAGATTAATTTCCCTTTACTGACCTACAAGAAACACAGCAGTCCTGTATCTGCAGAGTACAAGCTCTACAGGCAGAGGGCGCTCTCCTATTCTATCTGATTTCCCTAATATTAGAACTTCTTACAGTTTGGGGATGGACATTATTGGCTTCTCCATCCTTACATCCCACGTGAAAGTCACTAATTAACCCCAAGAATTCAGATGGGAAACCATTACTCACGGGCTGCTGCAGCTTTACTTGGTGGCATATGTAGTCCCAACGAAGGAACATCTTTTCTTCGCGGTCTTCGCCGCATCTATTCCTTGAGTATATTAAGAATAGATGTTCTTTAGCTGCAGTCTTAATTGATAACACTCTCAAGGCTCCGAGGACCGGCTTGGTGGTCATTGTTATGTGGTCCAGCGGCAAAATTCTACAGGAAGAGCAAAGGAAACAGAAGAACAATAAGATAAAATAGAACAATTTCCTGAAAGGACCCCCCCCCCCCCCCCCGCTCTGTATATTGTAGGGACACGACTCCCCCATCACTTACCTTCTAAGTTTAAATTCCTTTGTGGTTGGGTGGTAATCTACCCATAGGAGCTCCTTGCCTATAAAGTTGTTCTTCTTGCTGGATATCACGGCCAGCACGGTGACTCCTGGAGGGCTCCTATGGGCTGCGGTGGATTTGTCCGTCTCATCGAGATGCTTGGTTTTATTCAGCTGAGTAAGAAAGTGGAGATAGAATTACACACTGGGGTATACACTGCTTTATACACAGTGGTCCCTATGCTGACTGCTACTAGTCCCCCACTGACACAAGGCAGTATACACTGGGGTATACACTGCTTTATACACAGTGGTCCCTATGCTGACTGCTACTAGTCCCCCACTGACACAAGGCAGTATACACTGGGGTATACACTGCTTTATACACAGTGGTCCCTATGCTGACTGCTACTAGTCCCCCACTGACACAAGGCAGTATACACTGGGGTATACACTGCTTTATACACAATGGTCCCTATGCTGACTGCTACTAGTCCCCCACTGACACAAGGCAGTATACACTGGGGTATATACTGCTTTATACACAGTAGTCCCTATGCTGACTGCTACTAGTCCCCCACTGACACAAGGTAGTATACACTGGGGTATACACTGCTTTATACACAATGGTCCCTATGCTGACTGCTACTAGTCCCCCACTGACACAAGGCAGTATACACTGGGGTATACAGTGCTTTATACCCAGTGGTCCCTATGCTGACTGCTACTAGTCCCCCACTGACACAAGGCAGTATACACTGGGGTATACAGTGCTTTATACACAGTGGTCCCTATGCTGACTGCTACTAGTCCCCCACTGACACAAGGCAGTGTACACTGGGGTATACACTGCTTTATACACAGTGGTCCCTATGCTGACTGCTACTAGTCCCCCACTGACACAAGGCAGTATACACTGGGGTATACACTGCTTTATACACAGTAGTCCCTATGCTGACTGCTACTAGTCCCCCACTGACACAAGGCAGTACACACTGGGGTATACACTGCTTTATACACAATGGTCCCTATGCTGACTGCTACTAGTCCCCCACTGACACAAGGCAGTACACACTGGGGTATATACTGCTTTATACATAATGGTCCCTATGCTGACTACTACTAGTCCCCCACTGACACAAGGCAGTATACACTGAGGTATACACTGCTTTATACACAGTAGTCCCTATGCTGACTGCTACTAGTCCCCCACTGACACAAGGTAGTATACACTGGGGTTATACACTGCTATATACACAGTAGTCCCTATGATGACCTCTAAATACAGCTACTGGTCCCCCACTGAAGCAAGTCATTATAGACATGCCCTGCCGGCATGAAGTAGAGGGACAGCATGACAGGGGAGAAGGGAGGGAGATAAAGTGGGTCTCCAATTGTAAACTACTGAAGGCCTATCCTCAGGATAAGTCATTAATAGTAGATTGACAGGGGTGCATTGCCCAGGCCCCTTGCCATTCAGCTGTTTGACGGGCCACTACATTCATCTACTGAACTGACTTCTGCAGGAAGCAAACAGCTCTGTTCTTACCCTAGTGGCCAGGCTTGGTATTGTAGGCCAATTGAAATGAATGGGAACTTTGCCTGTAATACCCAGCTTGGCCATTGCAGTAAGAACGGAGCTATATGCTTCGCGCATAAAATATGCCCATGTGAATGAGCACAAATGGTGCACTTTTCATACAGATTTTCCCCCGTGGATCTGCTGCAGTATGTCCTCTGTAGACAATCCGCAGCAAATCTGTCCGGTGTGGACATAGCCCAACTCCGAATCTGGTCAGCAGTAGAAACTGATGTCCGATACCATCATATTCCTACATAGCTTGTTCTACAGAAACATGAAACTAATTACCTCTGAGAAGACTCCAAGGGCGATGATATGTGATGTTTTTATATATTCCACTTCTTTGGATAATCTGTTTTTAAAATGAGGGAGGGACAGATGGGGGATACAATCCCTTCCCTCTTTCTGCAGGAGTTCAAATATCTCCTCCTGGGTGGTCCTAAAATGGAAGAGAACATTATGAGTAGAAAGAAACCAATGAGCCCTTGTATCCTTATTGTATGTGCCTTAATAGAAGTGGCTGATAAAGGAGAACAATAGAGGAATGAAGAGAATGGACCCCTTGTTACATCCCATTACCTCCAACTCCACCCACACAGACGTGTCCTTCCACTATGACATACAGCATGTAGAAGCGGAGTGAACGGGGGCGAATTACTAGAAAAACCGTAGACACCGAATTCCTCATCTCCGGCTTATCAGAATTTACGCGCACAATTTTATCGCGTTTTGTGTGTTGCGCACCTCCCACAGAAGCCTATGGGGCCTTTAATGCACAAATGCGCACAAAAATAGAGCACGCTGCATTTTTTCTTTCGCGTGCGCAAAATGTCCGTGCAAAAAAAGAGAGCGAATCTATTAACCCCTTAGTGACAAAGCCTGTTTGCGCCTTAGTGACGGAGCCAAATTTTGGAAATCTGACATGGGTCGTTCAACATAGCATAACTCCGTAAAGGCTTTACATATCCAAGTGATTCTGACATTGTTTTTTCGCCACATGTTGTACTTCATATAGGTGGAAAAAATAGATGGATAGTATTTATGAATATTTATTAAAAGTGCCGATATTGGGAAAATTTTGAAAAAATTGTCATTTTTTCACATTTTCAACTGTAATTAAGCAAATATGTGCAAACATACTGTACAAATTTTTGCTAAGGTATATATTTCCATCTGTTTACTTTATTTTGGGTGCACATTTGAAAAACTTTCGTGTTTTTTTTAACCATTTAGGAGACGTATAAATTTAACATTACTTTTCAGCATTTTGAGAAACACTTTGTTTTCCTGCACCAAGGCAAGATTGCAAAGGCTCATAAGTGTCAGAATAATAGATACACCCACAAATGACCCCATTTTAAAAACTACACCCCTTAATGTATTCACCGAGGGGGGTCAGGAGTATTTTGACCCCATAGTTTTTTTTCAGGAGTTAATGCAATTTAGAGGAGAAAAAATAAAAATTCACAGTTCTGCAAATATGTCATTTTAAAGACATTTTTTTTCTATAGTACACATGAAAATGAGGATTTACACCCCAAAATGGATACCGCTGTTTGTCCTGTTTTCAGAAACATACCCACTGTGGCCCTAATCTTATGTCTCAATGCACAACGGGGTCTAAAATGAAAGGAGTAGTCGGTGGCTTTCAGAACAGAAATTTAGCTTGAAGGCTCTTTAGGCCCCATAGCACACTTGTAGAGCTCTTGAGTGACCAAAACCATTGAGGACCCCCACAAATGACACCATTTTGAAAACTAGACCCCTTAACGAATTTATCTAGGGGTGTATTGACTATTTGGACCCCACAGTTTTTGAATGAATTCAAGCAAAGCAGAAAGAAAAAATTGGGATTTTCATTTTTTTGTCAATTCTGTCATTTTAAAAGCAGATTTTTTTTCTTCAGCACACATATAAATGCAGACTTGCACCCCAAAATAGATACCCCCGTTTGTCCCGTGTTCAGAAACATACCCATTGTGGCCCTAATTTTATGTCTCGATGCACAACGGGGCCCTAAATGAAAGGAGTAGTCGGTGACTTTCAGAACAGAAATTTAGCTTAAAGGCTTTTTAGGCTCGATAACACGCTAGTAGCGCCCTGGAGCGACCAAGATCATAGAGGGACCCCACAAATGACCCCATTTTTTAAAACTAGACCCCTTAACGAATTCATCTAGGGGTGTACTGTGTATTTTGACTTCACAATTTTTGAATGAATTTGAGTAAAGCAGAAGGAACAAAATCCCAATTTTGATTTTTTAGCTGATTGTGTCATTTTTTTTTCCATAAATTTGTCATTTTCATGACAGTTTTCTTTGTTTTAAGCAGGGAAAACTGGGGAGACGTACCCCAAAGTTTATAGTGGTAATTGTTCTGTGTTCAGCAATACCCCCATTATAGGTCCAATCTGCATACAGGACACATTGCTAGGCCTATAATGGAGGGACCACCTATTGGATTTCAGGGCGCAACTAAATAAAAATGACTCCCTAAAAAGAACACTCCCCCCCCACCCCCCTCCTTTTGGCGTTTCAGGACAATAAATTATCGGGCGGCATAAGTGATAAAGAAATTAAAAAAGTAAAATTAATCATGTAAAACGGTGTGATAAATTTCAAAACGGGGGTAATTACAAAGGCCAAGGTGGGATGGGCACGTGGGGCAATAAAAACGCGTATCCCTCCTCCTCCCTTGCTTGGTGCAGACGCGACACCTTTTTTGAGCGTATTTTTTACCCGCAGTCTCGGGGATGGGTGCATAAAGTGGCGCTCTGTGAGCCTTCGCACCTCCGCAGATTCCAATGCATTTCGAGGTGCGGTGGTCTGAAATAATAGATGCTCGATGAGCTCCTCCTGGAACTGGAGGAAGCTCAGCGTGCCCCCAGATGACTTATAAATAACGTGTGCGTTACAAGTAGCGATCTACATTAGGTAGATCGCTACCTTCTTATACCACGCACGCGCCTTTCTTTTAACCAAGTACGGTTGTAGAGCTTGGTCGGATAAATCAACCCCCCCCCCCATAAATTTATTATAATCAGTCCCACAGACCGGTTTTATTTTCTGCGTTGCAGCCCCCCTCTCCCTTACTGCAACGCAGGCGTCTGTGTGAACGGTGGACAGCATATAAACGCCCTTTTTGTCGCACCACTTTACGGCTAGTAGGGGGTCCTTTGCCAGCGCGTAAGACGCTCCTTTGTCCACGCGTCTTGAAACCAGGGGTTGTGGGAACCCTACTCTATTTCTGCGCACCGTTCCGCAGGCCCCTGTGTCTGCGTCATGTAATGCCTTGAACAGGGGGATGCTGGTGTAGTAGTTGTCCGTGTAAATGTGGTACCCTTTATTTAAAAAAGGGCCCACAAGCTCCCACACGATTTTTCCACTCACACCGATATCTTCAGGACAATTGGGGGGATTTAGGTGGCGGTCTCTGCCCTCATAAATAAAAAAATCGGACGTATATCGGCTCGCGCTTTCACATATTTTATATAGTTTCACACCATAGCTAGCGCGTTTCGATGGTATGAACTGGCGAAAAGATAGACGGCCCTTGAAGCTCATTAGCGACTCGTCTACCGACAAATTTTTTTCTGGGGTGTAAACGTTTTTAAAATAATCTTTTAATAAAATTATAAGGGGCCTCAACTTAGACAAGCGGTCATACACGGGGTCGTTTCTGGGGGGAATTTGTGTATTATCGGCGATGTGGAAAAATCGCATGGTGTTTTCGAACTGCTGGCGGGGCATTACTGACGCAAACAGGTGTTGCGTGAACGGCGCTAGCAGACCAGTAGGACCGTAAAGATGCTTTTTTTTACGAGTCCCATAAGAAGGAGAATTCCCAGGAATTTTTTAACTCCTGGGATGCCAATGGGGGTCCACGTCCTGGAGAATAACGACGCGGGGTGCGCGGTTATGTACTGTCCGGCATAAGTGTTTGTCTGCCGGACAATGAGATCCAGGACGGCATCACTTACAAATAAATTAAAAAAATTAAATGGAGTGAAATTAGCGACCTCCGCATTTATGCCAGGCGTGGCGGTAAATGCGGGGATGCGGGGCAAAAATTCATCTGCGTTACTCCACGCAGTCGCAGGCGCCACAATGCTTGGCCCTGCTGCCCCAACAACTACCTCAGTCTCTACAGCGCTAGAGGCTGAGTCGTCGCTTAAAAAAACCTCCGACTCGCTGGTAGCCTCGCTACCGGAGCTTGACGCAAAGAGCATCGTGTACGCCTGCTCTGCGGTATAGCGGCTACAATCCATTTTATAATTTTTTTTTTTAAATGGACGTAAAAAAAATAGAAAAAAAATAATGTAACCCACAAAAAAAGACGGACGTGGGTATAGCGGGGTAATTAGGGTATGAGGGGCAGCGAAGACAGGGTGAGGAGGTAGACAAAATAAAAATAAAAAATTTTACCCACCCCAAATTTTTAAAAAAAAACGAACGCGGGTATAGAGGGGTAATAAGGGTACAAGGGGCGGTAAATATGGGATGGCGGCGGGGTTTTTTTCTGTGTTTTTTCACTGAATATCGCACACGATTTTTCTCAGCTATCTCTCTCCTGTCACAAATCGCTCTGAGTGACAGGGGGGAGATACGCAGGACTCATCATGTGCGATATTTACTAAACAAATGACATGGATGGCTGTGGTTTATCACAGCCACCCATGTCAGCAGGGACCAATCACTTTCGTCCCTGCAAGTCACTATGCCTAAGGCAACTTTTGCCTTAGGCTCTACTGCGCATGCGCCGCCATTTTGGCCGCTCATGCGCAGTTTTGCCGTTATTTTCGGCAATTTTGGGGGCTTTGGGGACTTTTGGGAACTATTTTCATTTCCCCTCATGGATCCGATCCGTGAGGGGAGATGAAACTTATACACTTTTTAACTTTTTACAACTTTTCCATGATCGCCGCTATCCATGGGATCCCGCTGACATCTACTGGCGCCCGGCTATCTGTTGATAGCCGGGCGCCAGGAGATTTCAAATCTCCTGGGCGATCCGGGTTTCCGCGCATGCGCCGCCAATTTTCCTTGGCGCGCATGCGCCGAGTCCCGCGGCAATGGCAGATCGCCACGTAGCATCTCGGAGGACGGGGGTGAGTATTTTCACCTCCCCTCATGGATCTGATCCATGAGGGGAGGTGAAACTTTTGTTTTTTACAACTTTTTGTCACTTTTTCGCGATCGCCGTTTACCGGGTCCGGGGACCGGTCACTGCAGTCCCCGGCGGTATCGCCTGTCTCTCGGCTACCTGCAGGTAGCCGGGAAATTTTAAATTTCCCGGGCGACTGCCGCTTCTGTGCATGCGCCGCCATTTTTCTCCTGGCGCACATGCGCAGAGTAAACCGGAGGGCTGCCGACATCGCCGGGGACAGCAGGGGACCGCCGGGGACCTCGGTGAGCAGTTTCAGCGCCCCCCCATGGTTGCGATCCATGAGGGGAGCTGAAACTTCATCTTTTTTTCACTTTTTGTTTACTTGCGATCGGCGCTATCCATTGGATAGCGCCGATCGCAATGCCGGGGGGGACTGCCCGCATCCTGGGATGACAGCTCCATGCTGTCGGCTACCTGCGGGCACCGACAGCATGGAGCTGTCACGTCCAGAGCCTGCAGGGCTTTAATCCAAAGAGGATGCATAAAACTATGTCCTCTAGGATTAAAGCCCACTTAGGCAGGACGTAGTTTCCCGATGGGTCAGTCTTTAAGGGGTTAAAATCATTGGCTTCTATTCTGTGCACATAAAAACATATATAAATCCGTCCGTGTGAAGGAGCCGTAAGGGAGCATTGATACGGGCAAGTGCGATAACGGTCTGAGAAACTTGGGCCAAGATCGCACTTGCAAAGCAATGCATTTTGGGAGAAAAGCGTGTCCCATCGCCAAACATGCGATTTGCACGTCCGTTAAAATCACATGTTGCTTCTACAGGAGAAATAAAAATCGCACGTGCATGAAAGTCACATCTGCATTGTAGAGCGACGCATTTTTTTTTATTGCTCCCAAGAAAGAACGGGTGAAAAATTAACAAAAAAGTAGAACATGACGCAATTTTTCTAACTCGCAGCATTCTACATACTCCATTTGAGCATTGTGCGTCTGGCAACACACAAAACTCGTTCGAGGATATCAGCTTTGTAAATACGGCCTAATATGGAGATGATGGAAATCTGTATGGAGGATGAAATCTAATTCACTTACCCAAGTTGTATTTCGGACCCTGACGGAATGGGGTGTCTTTCGTCATTTACGATTTTCTCCATTGTTTGGGCAATTTGCAACAAACCAATAGTAATGATCACAGCGTAAGAGCTAATGAGCAAATGGCCACACCCAGGCATGCAGACCCTTTTATAGTCTAGGTAATGTCATTATGACCATTGTGATGTCACTGTGACCATTGTGATGTCATCAGCAGATGCATTGGGAAAGAACATAGCCGTGAATACTGTATACAGCATTGTGATGTCATCAGTACTGTGACATCAGCAGCAGGTACTTACACTGGGGAAGCAAGAATATACAGTATTGTGATGTCATCAGTACTGTGACATCAGCAGCAGGTACTTACACTGGGGAAGCAAGAATATACAGTATTGTGATGTCATCAGTACTGTGACATCAGCAGCAGGTACATACAATGGGGAAGCAAGAATATCAGTGAATCCATCTATCTATATATATATAAAAATGAATGTATGTCTGTGTGCGTGCGTGCGTGCGTGTCTGTCTGTTTGTCCTTTATGCGCTACTACACCATTCATCCGATCGCCATGAAACTTTGGGAAGTTGTTGAGTACACTCCTGGAAAGATTATAGGCATAGTACAACTATCCTACGATAAATGGCGCGCACGCGAGCGTCATCGAAAGTTACCACCCCCCCACGTAGATCGAATAAGTAAGCCACCTGCTATTGTGATGTCATCACTGATGTCATCAACATCGGACGCCCTTGAACATGCCCCAACATGTTCTATAAAGCTGCATTGTGATGTCATTAAGGCTGTATTATGACACGTACAGCTTGGAACAACTAGAGCACGCCAGCCAATTACCATTGGAGTTGGAAGTGGGTAAACAAGTACTAGGATATCTTCCTAAGAAGCCACAGCAGCCGGATAAATTGTATGTTCCACCCAACGGCTATTTTATTCAGCCCGCAAGGGGGAAGCAGCGGCCTACAAAATCTCATTCAGGTAGGTAGGTTCAGTTCTTGGAGGTTGGGGAATGCTTATGGGCAAGGCCTTATGTCTCATCCCAACTCGATTATTCAATTCTAAGCGCAAAAGAATTAGCGTCCAAATTTTATGTACCGAATTTAATTCTCTCACTTCCCAATGTCATAGAAACTTGAAATTTGGCACGAGCATTGATTATGTCATAAATAGGAAAAGTTAATGGGTCCCAACTCGATTATTCAATTCAAAGCGCCAAAGAATTAGTGTCCAAATTTTACGTACGGAATCTAATTCTCTCATTTCCTGATGTCATAGATAGATAGATAGACTGTATGCAATAACCCAGATAGATAGATAGATAGATAGATAGATAGATAGATAGATAGGAGATAGATAGATAGGAGATAGATAGATAGGAGATAGATAGATAGATAGACTGTATGCAATGACACGTACAGCTTGGAACCATAAATACTAGAGCACGCCAGCCATTTACAGTCAGTCTCCATTGGAGTTGGAAGTGGGCAAACATGTACTAGGCTATCTTCCCAAGAAGCCACAGCAGCCGGATAAATTGGATGTTCCACACAACAGCTATTTTATTCAGCCTGCAAGGGGGAAGCAGCGGCCTACAAAATCTCATTGGTCGCTGCTGCCGTCATTTTTAAAAAAGGTACGCTCAGTTCTTTCATGGAGAACAATGTTTAGTGGAGAACTCGCTTATTGGATACAATGTTGCGAGCTGGGGAAAACCCCTAGAATAATCCACGGCACGCAGGCAGACAAGCAAAGTGTAAATAACTGGATTGGATAGCTATGTCTGTCTGTCTTCGCAGCAACGAATGTATGTATGTCTGTCTTCGCAGCAACGCACGACGGGTACGCTAGTCTATATATATAAAGATGAAAGCCCTCACTGACTCACTGACTGACTCGCCACTAATTCTCCAACTTCCCGCTGTCGTAGAAACATGAAATTTGGCACAAGCATAGATTATGTCCAAAATAAGAAAAGTAAAGAGGTACCAACTCGATTATTCAATTCTAGCGCCAAAAAATTAGCGCCCAAATTTTATATACATAATCTAATTCTCTCACTTCCCGATGCAACAAATAATCGCACAAATTTTTACTGCACAAATGTGAAATTTGCCATGACCATTCTTTGCGCTCTAAATATTGGAAATTTAAAAGGTTGCAACTTGATTATTGAATCTTATGCATAAAAGTAAGTGACCCCCTATGTAATGTAACTAATAACACACATCTGTACTGCACAAACTTGAAATTTGGCCTGACCATTCCTATGTAATGTAACTAATAGCATATCTGCACCCCGCAATATATGAGACAGTTATCTTCTTAGCAAAACAAAGCACATTTAGAAATATGAGTATATACTGACAGGAATAAAACTGACTGTCGTATGTATTGGAAGGCTGTAAAGTACAAAAAGAAGTGGACATGGACTGCTGGGATGGAGTATGCCTTTAGGTATAACAAGGGGCTGCAACCTTCATTTGAATAAAAAGGGGTGTTACCTTTAGGGTAAAAACAGAGTGTGTGAGGTGGCACATTCTGTAAGGAGACATTTTCACATACAGCCTGAGATAAATCTCTCTCCCCATCTGCCTGTACACTGAGAGGAATCTATCTAAACTGTGTGTTATGAGCAGCGTGTGAGAGGTGGACATTCTGTGGGGTGACATTTTCACATACAGTCTGAGATAAATCTCTCTCCTATCTGCCTATACACTGAGAGGAATCTATCTGATCTGTGTGTTATGAGCAGCGTGTGTGAGGTGGCACATTCTGTGGGGTGACATTTTCACATACAGTCTGAGATAAATCTCTCTCCTATCTGCCTATACACTGAGAAGAATCTATCTGATCTATGTGTTATGATCAGCGTGTGTGAGGTGGACATTCTGTGGGGTGACATTTTCACATACAGTTTGAGATAAATCTCTCTCCTATCTGCCTATACACTGAGAGGAATCTATCTGATCTGTGTGTTATGAGCAGCGTGTGTGAGGTGGCACATTCTGTGGGGTGACATTTTTACATACAGTCTGAGATAAATCTCTCTCCTATCTGCCTGTACACTGAGAGAAATCTGTCTGATCTGTGTGTTATGAGCAGCGTGTGTGAGGTGGATATTCTGTGGGGTGACATTTTCACATACAGTCTGAGATAAATCTCTCTCCTATCTGCCTATACACTGAGAGGAATCTATCTGATCTGTGTGTTATGAGCAGCGTGTGTGAGGTGGCACATTCTGTGGGGTGACATTTTCACATACAGTCTGAGATAAATCTCTCTCCTATCTGCCTATACACTGAGAAGAATCTATCTGATCTATGTGTTATGATCAGCGTGTGTGAGGTGGACATTCTGTGGGGTGACATTTTCACATACAGTTTGAGATAAATCTCTCTCCTATCTGCCTATACACTGAGAGGAATCTATCTGATCTGTGTGTTATGAGCAGCGTGTGTGAGGTGGCACATTCTGTGGGGTGACATTTTTACATACAGTCTGAGATAAATCTCTCTCCTATCTGCCTGTACACTGAGAGAAATCTGTCTGATCTGTGTGTTATGAGCAGCGTGTGTGAGGTGGATATTCTGTGGGGTGACATTTTCACATACAGTCTGAGATAAATCTCTCTCCTATCTGCCTATACACTGAGAGGAATCTATCTGATCTGTGTGTTATGAGCATCGTGTGAGAGGTGGACATTCTGTGGGGTGACATTTTTTTTTTTTTTAATTATTGGGTTTTTATTGAATTTCAGTAACATACATAATATACGTAACGAGATTACAATGGAATGTAGTATTAAAAGATATAATACACACCAGCGCATAACATATTGTTTGTAAGGGGGGGGGGGAAGGGGAGAGGGAAAGATGTAAAAGGGGGGGGGAGGGGACATATGACTAAAGGGGGAGACAATGATGTGGTACTCATACGATGTGTGTCATAGTTTAGGTAGAATATCTGTGTCAGGTATATAACATTGCAACTCTTTGAATAACAGATCAAAGATTAAACGTAACATTTGGCAGGTCACACATTCATGAATTATGCTGTTTTCCAAAGTCCCCAGACTTCCTTATGTTTCTTTAAGGAGCCATCTCTTAATGCCAACCATTTTTCAAATATCTGCTGTTCCGCCATACGTTGTAGGAGGGGGGAGTAGGGGATTTCCAGTGTTTAGCTATGATCGCTTTGGCGGTCATCAAAGCGTGAGCTAGTAGATATCTAATGTTTGGAGGATGTTTATTTAAGTCAATTAGAAGTAAAATCCTTTTTGGTATCCTGTCTATATGGGTATTCAATGTTTTGTCAAGAAAGTTCAGCACTGGGGACCAGTAGTTATTTAGTTTCGTGCATGACCAAAAGATATGGGTGAGTGTACCCTTTTGGCCACATTCTCTCCAACATTGATCATTTTTGTGATGGAATCTCGAGGCTAGTAAGTTGGGAGTAAAGTACCATCTTAGGTTGATTTTTATCTGTGTTTCTAAAATACCCATTCCCTTGGTAGAGGAACATGCTATTTTATATGCTGATTCCCAAGTTTCTGTTGGTATTTTTTCTCCCAATTCTTTTTCCCAGTTAAGAATATGGGATTTTTTGTGTAGGGTAATATTATTGGTTAGTATGTCATAAAAATATCTTGTGTCCGATTTTCCTTTTATGGGGGGGGTAGAAATTTTCCCTAAGACAGTTCCAGAGACTTTAGTGTTATATATGGGGTTTTTCTTTAAGAAAGCTGATACTCTCGCGTATTTAAACATGTCGCTGTCCATTAATTTGAATTCTCGACATGCAGCCGTAAAGGGCTTTGGTCCCTTTTTCGTAACAAGCATGTCTACCGTTTTAATGCCCTTCTGTTTCCAAGGTTCCATATTTATGTCAGGTATAAATATGTTTAATATTTCTAATGGGAGTTTTGGTTTTTTGCAGAGATCATGTGTCGCCGCTTTTTGGGAGAATTCCTTCCAGATCTCTATGGAGACCACAACCGTTGGGGAGGGGTCTTTCAAAATAAGTTTTAGGTCGGAGTGGACGTGCGATGCCGCAAGGGATGCCGCTAATAATAGCAGATTCCCTTTAGAGGGCTTAATGCAGGAGGTTTCCATGCCCACCCATGCCATAGCTTCGTCTTTTTTAACCCAATTTCTAGTTTGGTTTAGAATCGTTGCTTTAAAGTAATTCTTTATATCAGGTATGTCAGCGCCGCCCTTCCTGCGGTGAAGAGACAGAACAGGGAGGGCTATGCGCGGTCTGCCTCCAGGCCAGACAAAGTCTGTTAGTTGACGTTGTAATTTCTTGAGGGTATAGTTTGAGATTGGGATCGGCAAGACTCTAAACAGATATAAAATTTTTGGGAGGATTTTCATCTTATATGTCATTATTTTGCCTAGCCATGTGAGATTAATCCCCGAGAGATAGTCCAGTTCTTTTTGGATTGTTTTCATGAGTGGTACAAAGTTTGTGTTTTCTAAGTCGTTGGTGTTTGCTGTTACTATGGTGCCCAAATATGGGATGCCCTCGGAGCTCCACTCGAATGTGAATTCTGCTTGGATTGCCCGTTTCAGGTCTTTCGTGGCATTAAGACCCAATATCATTGATTTATTAATATTTAGTTTATAATATGAGATTTTTGAGTATTGTTGTAAAATGTGGCAAGCTTCTCTTAATGAAGCCAGAGGGGAGGACAAAGTGAGGACTATATCGTCCGCAAATAAGCCTATCTTGTGCTGGCGAAGACTATGTGAGATGCCTTTTATCTCCGGAGAGGATCTGATCGCCTCCGCCAGCGGCTCCACCATTAAAATATATAATATGGGGGAAAGCGGGCACCCCTGACGGGTGCCATTGGAAATTGTAAACTTATCCGACAGTACCCCGTCAATCAGGACTCTAGCAGACGGGTAGGAGTACAGGGCCCGGACGGCGCGAATCACACCCTCCCCGAAGCCAAATTTTGACAAAGTTTGAAAAGCGTATCCCCAATGGACCCTATCAAACGCTTTTTCTGCGTCTAAGGCCAGCATGATGGCCGGTGTGCCGGAAATTTTTGTAGAATGGATGAGGTTTAAAAGTTTTCTCGCGCCGTCCGAGGCCTGCCGCCCCTTTACAAAACCCGCCTGGTCCGAGTGTACCACCCCTGGGAGGATGTTGAGCAATCTGTTGGCCAATATCTTTGCATAGATCTTAGTGTCTGTGTTAAGCAGAGAGATTGGCCTGAAATTTGCTGGGTCATTAGGTTCTTTGCCCTGCTTAGGCAGCACCACTACAGTGGCTTGGAGCATCTCCTCCGGAAAGGCCCCCCTGGACATCACAGAGTTTAGGGTTTTCCCCAGGTATGGTGAGAGACTATCTGCGAACAATTTGTAATATTCAGATGAGAAGCCATCTGGCCCTGGGGCTTTCTGGCTTCTCATAGAGGAAATTGTCTCCAGTAGTTCTGAAATTGTAATTGGGTTTTCCAGGGCGTTTATTACAGATTTGTCTATTTGTGGGAGATCTAAATTGTTCAGGAAATTATCGATATTTTCCTCTGTGGGTTGGGGGGTTAGCGGGTCCTCTTTTAGGTTATACAAACTGCTGTAATATGACCGGAACACTTCTAATATCTGTTCTGGGTGGGTTATTTTATGTTCTTTTTTTTTTGAGTTCCAGACGTATGGAATAGAGGCCTTAGTTACTTTTCTTTTTACTCTATTAGCCATCCACTTTGTTGGTTTGTTAGTTGAAGAGTAGATATTGGCACGATGGGAGGAGATCTCTTTATCGAAATCTCCTTGTAGTACCCTGCGCAATTCTAGTCTGGTGGTGAATAATTCAGAATATAAGTCCTGGGTAGCTTTGTTTTGTAGTTGTTTTTCTAAGGTATGGATTTTTTGTATTAGGGTCTCTGTATTTTTTTGCTTATCTTTTTTATATTTGGCCCCAATTTTGATAAAGATGCCTCTTATGTAGGCTTTGTGGGCCAGCCATAGGACCTCAGGGTTAGTATCTGTCGTGTCGTTCAATGAGAAGTAAGATATTATCTCTTTTTGTATTTCTTTTTGAATTTTGGGTAGTTTCATTAAAAAAGTATTGTTCCTCCACGTTTTATTAGTTTGTCGGTTTGCTTCAAAGGCTAGGGAAGTTGTTATCGGAGCATGATCCGACCACGTTATTGTTCCCACCTTTGCCTCAACCACCGAATTTATAAGTGACTTGTCTACCAGACTAAGGTCAATGCGAGAGAAAGATCTATGTCGGGACGAGAAGAAAGAGAATTCTCTTGATGATGCGTTAAGACACCTAAAGGTATCGTATAACGCAGCTCCTCTGATCCATTCATTTAAGGATCTGCCTCCTCTGGTTTTTTGGGATGAGGTATCTAATGAACTGTCCGGGGCTAGGTTGAAGTCGCCATTAATAATTAATGCACCTCTAGCTACGCGTTTTATTTTCTTTAGCAGTTTGTTTAGGAAACTTATCTGCTTTGAGTTCGGGGCGTACACATTCACTATGGTGAGATGTGTATTTTTTAGGGAACCTCCCAGGATTATGAATCTCCCCTTCGGGTCGCAGATCTGTAAGTCTATTTTAAACGGGGCCGATTCTTTAAAAGCTATCAATACTCCTGCTTGTTTTTTTTGTGCGCATGCATGTATAATCTGAGGGAATTTTTTATGTGACATTCTGTAATTATCTATGTCTAGTAAGTGTGTTTCTTGTATACATACGACGTCAGCGCCGAGCTGGATAGCCTCTTTCCATACTGTGTTTCTCTTGAAGGGGGTGTTCAGACCATTGGCGTTCTGCGACATCACTTTGATTGACATTTTCTTTTGGAGGTGTTTCCGCTGAAGTGGGGTTGAGGGCGTAGAAATCTGTGTGACGCTGCCAGAAAACAAAGACTACAAGAACATTCAGAAACAATAAGCATAACAACATACTTGAAAAATAGCATAGCTTTTGAGGTCAGCTCTTGTCGGCAGAAAAGCTCTGTTTTTCGAGTAAGAAATAATGCACAACATATGTACCACCAACATAACATTCCTCCAAGGTGGGCAAAAGGATAATGCCCAGGAGATTTGTTGTAGCGAAGGCACGGTTTTAACCAAAATATTGTACAAGCTTGCGCCTGCGTTCCCATTTGGGGGGGAAAAGTCTATCACGGTGAGAAAGACTCCTTCACTCATAATTTTTAAGAGAGGTAAGGGATATATTTCTTCTTACCAGATCCTGGTATACAGTTCCCAGTACATTCAGGTAGGATGTTTCTTGGTGCGATAAACAAGGTTATGTGGGTCACCTCTGCTTTGAGTAGATGCGGTATGGTCTTGGTATTTCAGGCCCCAGGAGTGTAGCATCTCGGCAGCCGAGGAGGGATTTAGGAGGACATGCGTGGTGTTTGCTCTGGAGACTATCAGTTTTGTGGGGAAGCCCCATCTGTAGGGGACGTTGGCCTCCCTGAGAGCCGCTGTTATCTTAGCAAATCCCCTCCTTGCCTCCATCGTAGCTTGCGATAAATCAATAAAGATATGGAGCTCAGAGTAGGGGCTTGGAAGCACTTTCAGTCTTCTGATGGCGGACATGAGAGCCTCCTTGGTACTAAAATAGTGTATACGAATAATAATGTCTCTTGGAGTGTTTTCCTTGAGGAATTTTGGCAGAGGGAGCCTATGGGCTCTGTCAATTTTTAACTCCTGCTCTGGGACCTCAGGAAGAATTTTGCGGAGAAAACGTGTCACGAAGTTGACAATTTCAGCGTTGGTTATTTTTTCTGAAACGCCTCTTATTTTGACGTTATTACGTCGGTTTCTGTCCTCGAGGTCAGTTAATTTTTGTTGTAGTTTGGTTACATTTGCCTCTAAATCGTAATGGGCATCTATTAGGGAGTTATGGGACTTCACCAGTTCACCCATTTTTGTCTCGGTTTTCTCTATGCGGGTATTAACCTCTTTAACTGATGAGTCGACGTAAGAAGTTAGATTTTTAATGTCCATTTGTATTGTATTGCGTAGGGCCATGACAATTTCTTTAATGTACAGCTCTGACGCAGGTTTATTAGATGCTGAGAGATCAGCTAGGCTGTCATCCCTCTGGGAGCTGAGATTTTCATTATGTGAAAGGGAGCAGGTCTGGCAGGGGTCCTCTGACAGTTTCTGCCTCTGTTTATCTGGACTGTCGGTGGGTGAGGGAGGGGGAGGGGGTTGCAGCCGCATGTCTGGCGCCCTTTTGTGTCTCTTGTCCCCTTTAATATATCCTCCCTCTCCCTGTAGACCCGGTGCCTGGCTCTCTGGTTGTGGTTTTGGGCTCCCTGCTGTGTCCTCCTGCAGTGCATTATGTACTGATGGCTCACCTGCCGCTGTAGTGCTCCGGGATGGTTGTCTCTCCTCCGTCTGCTCTCCGCTCTCTGACAGCTCCTCCGGTGCCACAGCAGATAGGATAGAGCGTTCGGGGGAGAAGTCCTGCTGAACACCATGTGCCGGCGGCTCACCTGCCGCTGCAGCGCTCCGGGCAGACTGTCTCTCCTCTGTCTGCGCTCCGCTCCCCGACGGCTCCTCCGGCGCCATGACAGGTGAGGTGGCGCGCGCGGGGAAGAAATCCTCTAGTCTTGCCGGCTTCCCTCTGGTGTTTCTTCTTCTTGACATCTCTAGGCACCAGAGATGTTCACTGGTGTATTGGGTGTTTTTTTCCCTTCCTCAGACGTTTTTTTAGGTTGCTTGGAGTCTGTATTAGCGCGGAGTCAGAGCTCAAGCGTCTGCTCCGAAGCCTCACCAAGCCACGCCCCCTGTGGGGTGACATTTTGACATACAGTCTGAGATAAATCTCCCTCCTATCTGCCCATATGCTGAGAGGAATCTATCTGATCTGTGTGTTATGAGCAGCGTGTGTGAGGTGGACATTCTGTGGGGTGACATTTTCACATACAGTTTGAGATAAATCTCTCTTCTATCTGCCTATACACTGAGAGGAATCTATCTGATCTTTGTGTTATGAGCAGCATGTGAGAGGTGGCACATTCTGTGGGGTGACATTTTTACATATAGTCTGAGATAAATCTCTCTCCTATCTGCCTATACACTGAGAGGAATCTATCTGATCTGTGTGTTATGAGCAGCGTGTGAGAGGTGGCACATTTTGGGGAGGGAAATTTTTACATACAGTTTGAGAAAAATCTCTCTTCTATCTGCCTATACACTGAAAGAATCTAACTGATCTGTGTGTAATGAAAACATATGTCTTCTATCTGCGTATGCACTGAGAATCAGCAAGAAATACGATTTATGAGTTTTTTTTTCAAAAATATATAAAGCCTAGGAAAGTTCTTTTTGGCACACACACTACCTTTAGGCCTTTAACTTCAGGGAATAGGCAGGCGTTTTTGAGAAATTCATTGTCCAACCGTGATAATTTACAATAAAATTGTGAATCTTGAAAAAAATTTAATTTATTTCCTATTAAACTATTAAATCTATCTTATCTGAATTTATTTGTAAGTTTAGTATTTTGTTACCTTTTTATTTTTAACGAGGAATTATTATTTCCTTTTAAAATTCAATGGTTTTCTTATTTGTTTTTCACAAATCTTTTTAATTTTATTTTTTTATTTTATACACGTCGCATGGTTACCTCCACGTGGTGTTTTCTGGGTAACGCAAAGAACCATGCAAAATGGTGAACATATGTTTTTCCGGTATCTCTAAAGTAACCACGACTTCATAAGATTTTCCTTGTGAACACCAGATAAACACCGGTACCAAATGAACTCGGGCGAAGCCGGGTATATCAGCTAGTATTAATATAAATGCAAAAGTAACTGTTACCTTTTCGGTTTTTATGAAATTTGGGACAACCATTCTTTAGGTCCTAAATAGGAAAAGTAAAGGGGTCGCAACTTGTTTATTCAATTCTAAGTTCAAAACTAAGTGACCCCACGTGTGTAATGTACCTAATAACACACATCTGTACCACACAAATGTGAGATTTGGCATAACCATTCTTCAGGTCCTAAGTAGGAAAAGTAAAGGTCACAATTTGATTATATAATTCTAAGTGCAAAAGTAAGTGACCCCCTATGTAATGTTATTATTAATACATATCTGTACCGCACAAACTTGAAATTTGGCATAATCATTCTTTAGGTCCTACATAGGAAAAGTAAAGGGGTCAAAACTTGATTATTCAATTCTAAGTGCAAAAGTAAGTGTCCCCCTATGTAATGTACCTAATCTAATTTTCTAACTTCCCGATGTCGTACAAACTTGCAATTTGGCACAACCATTCTTTAGGTGCTAAATAGAAAAAGGTAAAGGGGTCACAACTCCAAATTATTCAATTCTAAGTACAAAAGTAAGTGACCCCCTATGTAACGTAACTAATAATTGCTGTTAGCCCACCATCAGGGCTGACATGCTGCATCTCTGCTCATTTATTTTTCCTCACTATTGCTGTTAGCCCACCATCAGGGCTGACATGCTTCATCTCTGTTCATTTATTTTCTGATATCTGCTTTTAAACGCTGTCTCTTATCTTAGAAACAGAGGGTGAATAACCAATTGTGGGTTGTCACTATTGACTCCTGAGAGAAGGTTAGGTAGATGCATTAGATATACATGGAGATCACCTGCTCGTTGGATGCTACTACCTTCCCTGTAGTGAGTCACCAGTGAGGGATTAGCTCCTTAGAGGACAAGGCAGTGGAAACCATAGAGGGACGTATTAATATCTGTTGGGGTTTCCCTGCCTATAATAACAATACCCCTGAGGGTAACTCCCAAAAAGATAATTTTTTTGTCCATGATTGTTTTTGTGGGAAGATTATACCAGCTAATCACTAACAAATAATTTTGAAACATACTAGCCGATCACTAACGAATATGTACGTGAGGGAGGTGATTTGACCTTCGTACGACATTCTTGTTCTCCATAACCACTTGCCAGAAACTGATTCCTGGTGAGGTAGATTCTCCTCAGTATATACACATAGAGGTGATGTGGATTCTCCTCAGTATATACACATAGAGGTGATGTGGATTCTCCTCAGTATATACACATAGTGGTGAGGTAGATTCTCCTTAGTATACAAATAATTTCCTTTGGCTTTATGGTTTTTTAAAAAAATGAATCTCATGTATCGTGGACTTTCGTAGTTTTTCACGTTTAGAATTGAATATTGAGTTGCGACCCCTTTACATTTTCTATTTAGGATACAAAGATTGGTTGTGGCAAATTTCAAGTTTGTGCGACACAGATGCCTGTTATTAGTTACATTACATAGGGGTCACTTACTTTTACATTTAGAATTGAATATTGAGTTGTGACCCCTTTGCTTTTCCAATTTAGGACCTAAAGAATGCTCCTGCCTAATTTCATCCAAATCGCTTTAGTGGTTTAGCCGTGAAAAGGTGACAAACACACCGACAGAGTTAGTTTCACACTTATTATATCAGTATGGATTTTGGGACACATATGGCTTTTTGATCACTTTTATTGCGCTTTTTGTGAGGTAAAACAACCAAAATAAGCATTTCACTTCATTTTTTTACAGTGTTTGCTGTGCAGGTTGAATGATGTGTTCAATTCATAGAGCAGGTCATTACGGACACGATTATACCAAATATGTGGGATTTTTCTTACATTTTTAATTTTTTTATACAAATGGGAAAATTAGCAAAAAAGGTGTTTTTTTTTTTTTTTTTTACATTATTTGTCATTTTTTTTACACCCTTCATGTCCCTGTAGGGCACCTGAAACATAGCAGCTATGATCGTCATGATAAAGCATTGTAGGACTTCTATGCCTTATCGCTTGTAATAGCAATCATAGGCAATGGCAAGCCAGTATTTGGTGTTCTGTTGCCGTGACCACTCATCGGCCCTCCGCAATTACATCGCGGGGGTTCGATGACGTCACAGAGGGAGCGCCCTCCCTCTGTGAACTCTTTATATGCGATGTACTTAAATCGCAGCATGTAGGGGGGTTACAGTGGTGTCGCTATCCATATGTACCCCTGCTGTTGCAGCAGTAGGCCGGCTTCCGCTATGGGATGGTGCAGGCTCAGCTTATGGCCTCGTAATGTATTGCGCATAACTGGGGAGGGGGGAGGAGGATGCAACAAAATGCCTCTTATGTAATAGCTGGCAGTCAGGATGTAGCTACAGGACTATGCTATGAATAAGAACTCTGTTCGAAACATGTAAGCGCAAGAAGAAAAAAAAACATTTTTGGAAGATGTTTTTATTCATGATGTCAAAATAAGTACTCTTTTTTTTATCCTGGTATCCACGGAAGGGCTGGAGGTTTTTGTTTTCTACTGCTGTGGGGTGTGCTTGCACCTGTCTGTGCACCCGGCGGTTGCTGTGTCCGTGCGGTGAGCTCGCATTTTGGATTTACATCCACAGAGAACCTTGTAAAGCAGGGGGACAACAACTTACAGCCCACAATGCAATTCTGTGCACTCCCAATCATCTGCACACAGAAATATCTACACATGTATTTCATGAACAGCACACGGACCTATTATAGCTTATGAGACTGTCACATGTGCAAGTTCCACACGGACTGATAGTCTACATGAAATATAATGCAATGTGTCCTATTCTGGCCCATATCACCGACCACATAGGACATGCAATGGTCCACTTTCTGTGTGTTGTCTGATGTGAGTTGCACCCGACAAATTTCAGGTGCGACTTGCTTGCGCCCCTGTGAATGGCCCCTAAGGGTGGGCCACTACTCATAACCCAGTGGTTTCTGTATACCCCCCAGGCTAAAATTTGCCATCCAGCCACTGAACACAGTGATGTCATAGCACAGAGATAAAACATCTAGTGATGTCATAGCACAGGGATAATACACCCAGTGATGTCATAGCACAGGGATACCATATTACAACACAGGGATTATACAGATGTAGCAAATCTTAACTTGACATTTAATGGATTCTGATAACTCCGCTACAATTCTGTAAATTGAGTTATCAGGATGCACCAGCCATGTTAACTATTGCTACATCTGTACATGTCATATGCAGATATAATGCACACATGTCACAATAATGTAGTGATGTCACAGTATGTAAAAAGTAACGCCACCTAGAATAATGCACACAGCAAGGCTAACCATGAGACTCCATTGTAAAACTTAAATAAATCCATGTAAACTTTTCCATGTCACCTTATATTTCACTATCTTGGGCCTGAGTGGTAATGTGCCCCCTCAGTTGTTAGGATCCATAGCAGCTGCCATGTCTGTTACCCTGCTAATTATGCAAATTATATTTAGGCCTATCTGCATGTTTCTCTGGTTCGCCTTTCCAGAGTAGCCACCCTGAAACGGGCAACTCTACAGGAACATAGGCTCACTTGTCCTGGTAATATTTTTTTTTTCAACCCACTTCTGAGATAATCATGGAACCATGTGGAAAGATGTAGAGTATATACCGTCACATAGATGACGGTACCAGTGGCCAAAAGTAATTTTTGGGGGGAACACATCAGAAAAAACATTGAGGTGCCACCATGTAATGTCAGCAGAGGAACAGCATGGACTGGGCACCACATTGTGGATCCATCTAGATTGCGGATCCATATCATGTGGCTCCGTATTACCAAACCAACCTCCAAAACTACTGATTTGACCTTACAGGTCACCATAAAATGTTTTTCCGTGGTCATCTTGAGACTTCTGTCTTTCACCCTCGTCTGCCCGTCCGCTCTCCACTGCCTACATAACTTGGCTCTTAGTTCTTGCCTTTGTGCTTTGCTTCTATAAATACGCTGCACTCTGGATATGATGTACTGTACATTTGTTCCTTGTGTTCTTGGCTCATTCCCATCACTGCTTACCTTGAAGGGCAAACAGCACTTTCCAGGATAGCACACAACAGTAATAAAACAATATAATACAATCAGCTGTCCCTGGCAGCATGGAGTAGGACAGCGACATCTCCGACATCGGAGCGCAGCTTTATTCCTCACAATTATTGGTTGTTCTTGCCTGCCGGTTTTATTTAACATGGCAACATACGCTTATTGTCAACGCCAACCCATCCCCCCCAGAAGAAGTGTATATATGTATATACTCATTGTAGGTAACATCCTCCCAGAAGAAGTGTGTGTGTGTATGTGTGTATATATATATATATATATATATATATATACATACACACACATATACATACACACACACACTATCTTTGTCAGTAACACCCCTCCCCTAGAAGAAGTGTGTGTGTGTGTGTATATATATATACGCACATTGTCAGCAACAACCCTCCCCTAGAAGTTGTCGGATGTATGAAACTTACTCTGTGATTGCAACTAGTAATGAGCGAGTATACTCGCTAAGGGCAATTGCTCGAGCGAGCATTGCCCTTAGCGAGTACCTGCTCGCTCGAGACAAAAGGTTCGGGTGCCAGCAGCGCGCAGGGAGCTGCGGGGGAGAGTGGAGAGGAATGGAGGGGAGATCTCTCTCTCCCTCTCTCCCCCCGCCCCACCCCTGCTGACTGCCGCTATTCACCGCTCCCCCGCGCCGGCACCCAAACCTTTTGTCTCGAGCGGGCAGGTACTCGCTAAAGGCAATGCTCGCTCATCTCTAATTGTAACGTTGTTATAAGCAAATGATTACATATCAGAGCAAAAGGAGAGTTTATGGTCGAATGCAGACGGCCGGGTCGGATTCCGACTGTGAGATTCTCGGAGCAGGATGCGACCCTGTGTCCCTGCAGTGGCCCCCGGATTACCTGTCCGGAGACAGCACTCTGCACTGTGGATGTACTTCCCAGCACACAGCCGCACATGCGCAGTGCAGAGTCGGCGCAACAGCACTGACGAGGCTCGCACTGAAATAGGACATGCTGTGATTTCCACCCCGCGAGCGGAATATGGCAGTTGATTTCGGCTCGTGGGGATGGAAATGTATTTTTCAATGCATTTCCTATGGGCTGTTTTTGCTGTGGGATCCAGAGCTCTGGATCCCACAGTGCAAATACGCCCGTAGGCATTAGGCCTATTGTGGAGAACTGATCCCTTGTAGGGAGGCTCTAGTACCCTGTTGTACCGCCTCTAACTTGGATACAAGATGTGATACAGGCAGGCATGGAGGCTCTAGTACCCTGTTGTATCACCTCTAGCTTGGATACAAGATATGATACAGGCAGGCATGGAAGCTCTAGTACCCTGTTGTACTGTCTCTAGCTTGGATACAAGATGTGATACTGGGGGCATGGAGGCTCTAGTACCCTGTTGTACGGCCTCTAGCTTGGATACAAGATGTGATACGGGCGGACATGAAGGCTCTAGTACCCTGTTTTACTGCCTCTAGCTTGGATACAAGATGTGATACGGGCGGGCATGGAGGCTCTAGTACCCTGTTGTATCAAAGCTAGAGGCGGTACAAGATGTGATCCGGGGGGCATGGAGCCTCTAGTACCCTGTTGTACAGCCTCTAGCTTGGATACAAGATGTGATACGGGCGGACATGAAGGCTCTAGTACCCTGTTTTACTGCCTCTAGCTTGGATACAAGATGTGATACGGGCGGGCATGGAGGCTCTAGTACCCTGTTGTATCAAAGCTAGAGGCGGTACAAGATGTGATCCGGGGGGCATGGAGGCTCTAGTACCCTGTTGTACGGCCTCTAGCTTGGATACAAGATGTGATACGGGCGGACATGAAGGCTCTAGTACCCTGTTTTACTGCCTCCAGCTTGGATACAAGATGTGATACAGGCAGGCATGGAGGCTCTAGTATCCTGTTGTACTGTCTCTAGCTTGAATACAAGATGTGATACAGGCAGGCATGGAGGCTCTAGTACCCTGTTGTACTGTCTCTAGCTTGGATACAAGATGTGATACGGGGGCATGGAGGCTCTAGTACCCTGCATCATCTGAAAATGTTTTTGTTTTTTGTCTCCCTGGATCCCTTCTCTCGACTTCTAACTTCCTGCTCTCCCATACTACTATTAACCCCCACATTTAACCCAGCGAGTGCCTGTTCAGTGAGCCGCAAACGCCTTTCCATATCATCAATGAATCTCAGTGTTGTAAGCTGTTCATTTAGATCCAGGACCTGGGCTTTTAAATGTGCAATATGCTTACATTTCGTACTATGGTATGCACCTTCAAATGGCTGTTCAAAGACTGCAAATGTAGTACCCCAGAGTTAGGGTCCCACAGCATTACCATCTGCTACCTCATGTAAATTGTGTATATGAATCTGTAAATATGGAAAATGTGTGTAATTATGTGTCTATGACTTTAAATGGTCAAGAAAGTGTTAATTGGATGTGTTAGTGCTACCTAACTCTGCATGACTGCATAAAATACACTCTAAGGGCGAGCACCCACTGGCGTTTTTTTACCTGCGTTTTGCGTTTTGCGTTTTTCCTGCACAGGCATAGAGATAACATGTGTTCCTGTCCACTGGCGTTTTTTTTGCGTTGCGTTTGCGTTTTTAACATAGGAACTGTCAGTTGCATATGTGTCCTTATTTTTCTCCATGGAAATTAATGGAAAAGCCGCGAAAACGCCGCGAAAAACGCCGCGAAAAACGCCGCGAAAAACGCGGGAAACGTGGCGAAAACGCTGCGTTTTTTCCCCGCGGAAAACGCAAACGCCAGTGGGTGCTCGCCCTAAGGCCCCATGTCCACGGGGAAAATAAGAATTAAAATCCGCAGCGGATTTTAACTCTTCTCCCGCGCGCGGATCCGCACCCCATAGGGATGCATTGACCACCCGCGGGGTAGATAAATACCCGCGGCTCGTCAATAAAAGTGATTTTAAAAAAAATGGAGCATGAAAAAATCTGGACCATGCTCCATTTTCATGCGGGTCTCCCGCGGGGACGGCTCCCGCGGGCTTCTATTGAAGCCTATGGAAGCCGTCCGGATCCGCGGGAGACCTAAAATAGGAATTTAAAAGCATTTACTCACCCGCAGCGGGCCGGGAAGGTCTTCTCTTCCTCACGGCCGCATCTCCCTTGCTTCGGCTCGGCGGATGTGCCCGGCGCATGCGCGGCACGTCGACGACGTGCCGGCGACGTGCCGCCGGCGTGACGAATTCATCCGCCGGCCGAAGAAAGAAGATCCGGCCGCGACGCAGAGAAGAAACGGAGCGGATGGGAGGTGAGTTTATTCTCATTTATTCTTATTTTCAGCGCTCATGTCCGCGGGGCAGGAGGGACCCGCTGCAGATTCTACATGTAGAATCCGTAGCGGGCCCGATTTTCCCCGTGGACATGAGGCCTTACCTGTTCTAAGATCTGTCAGTCACCCATAGCTAGCCTGGGATTGGGTAAGGAGATTTCCTTTAGTTCAAGATTGGTTAGTGGGGAGAGTATAAAAGACAGAGTGGGAGGGGTTAGCCAGTCTAGTCCTGGAGTCAGCAGAGATAGAGACCGGGAGGAACGATGAGACCATCTTGACTGACAGCCAGTGCAGTCGGAAGCTAGAACATCTAAGTACACAAACACAAAGAACTGTTTAGAGGAAAGGAGATAGAAGAAGAGAGTTCAGAGGAGAGAGGGAAAGAACAGAGCAGAAGAGTAAAGAAAGGAGAAGACAGTCATCAGTTAACCCTTTTTCAGTAGAAGTCGGCTAACGGAATCCGTAGTGAATGAGGCACGTGGACTTTGGGATCCGAATAATGTCCCCGTAATGGAAATTGTGGAACTGCTCTTGAGCCTAAGTACTCTACCAATAAAGTTTGGAGTTGTTTTCATCTAAAGTCTGCTGCTTGAAGTGCTTCCGATCTCCCACAACGGCTGCGCTGAGGTATCACACAACACTACAGTAGTGCAAGAACTACTACCCCCATTTTTGTTTAGCTCTCCACTTCTATTTATTATTTTTGTCCGGAATGTGTCCCTACCCATGTATGGGCTGGCATAGCGACAAACTAACATCTTACCCTACCCGACTCCATGGGTAGCAGGCCATAACAGCTGCCTATTTATTGTTTATTTTTGTTATCATATTTTTGTTCGTTTTCACCACTCTGCATGTGGCCTACCAGCACAGATCTCAACTGTACACACTTTTGGGGAGCAGCAGAGCCACCGTTGACAACCACTTTATTCCCCGCTGCTTTACCCCTATCGTTGGTCTGCGCATGGGTCGCTATTGAATGACAGCTGAGAGCTGCCTCTGATTGGTCCCTGCGCTAAGCCAATCAGAGGCAGCTGCCTCTGATTGCTGAGGGCTGTGACCAATCAGAGGCAGCCCATTCAGCAGGCGGGGATTTTAAATCCCCGCCTGCTGAATACTGCAGAGAGCAGTTCAGGAGAACTGCCGGACGGACGCGGCTGAACTCCGTCTGCAAGAAAAAGGTGAGTATACTTTTTTTTTTTTACTTTTACACATTTTCAGCATGGTTTTCAGGGAAGGGCTTATATTTTAAGCCCTTCCCCAAAAATTCATTCAGCGCTTGCCGGCAGCGCATTGCTTTCAATGGACCCGGCTGTATTGCCGGCTCCATTGAATTCAATGGGCGAACATTGTTCTCCTCTGCCACAGCTGTGGCAGAGGATAGCGGGCAGCGCTGGGCTGTTTCACCGAAAACGCTGCTAGCTGCAGATTTTTCGGCGAATCGTCGGCCCCGGTCACGCAATTTGCGGATGCACATCCGTCATGCGATCCGCAAATTGCGCGAAAAAACCGCCCATGTGACCGAGGCCTAAATGGGAATGGTACAGATACAAATCTAGTAAGCAAGTCATTTATACAACCAATAACCGTGAATAGATATATGCCACTCCCTTATAGAGTCCCCTGACTTTAAAGTCACCAGATTTTAAGCTGCACACTTAAGGGCTCTTGTCCACGGGCGGGTTTGAAATCCGGGATCCGTGAGGTGTACCTGCGCGGATAATCCAAAGCTCAAGCCGCCCACAGTCAATTCATGGGTGCCCGCAGCTTAATTTAAATATGCAGGTTTCTTTTCCAGACCGTCCAGCCTGGAAAACAAATTGCAGCATGCTGCGTTTTGCTGTAGGACCCGTGGGTCCTGGAAGTCAATGGAAGCCGTCCGATCTGCGGCACACCCAGAACTGTCACTCTGGGTGTGCTGCGGGTCCTGTGGGAAAGCAGGAGATTTAAAAAAAAAAAAAAAAAAATCACCACTGCGCATCTGTGGAGGGCGTGCCGGCCGGCGGGCCTGCCCACATGCCAGTGCGTCAACCCACATACACGGAGGAGGGGCTCCCGCCCACGGAACCTGACCCACCCGTGGACATGAGGCCTAAAACAACCACTCTTTACATCAACCACACGTTGCTGCGCTCCAACAGTCGTTCTGTAGTTTGGTTTAACCCTTTGCAATCCAATTTTGGATTCAGGGTTTTCTAGGGGGCTTTGTCTTTCTGCCATTATACAATGGCGCCGTCTGCTGGCTAGAGCCAGTACTGCGGTATGGGACAGGCTGGAGAGGCCCCCGACAACAGAGCAGCCAGTAATATACAGTAAGAATACCCTGTCGGACGTCTTCCAACATCAGAGCTGTACAGCCTTCAATCAGAACGTTAGACAGTGGATAGGAAAGGCTAAAATAGCTATCAGCAACAGTATCTCTTGCAAGAATCTTCTATTTGGAAAGGTGATCAACTGATGGTTATAAGACAAAATGAAAAAAAAGAGCATAAACCGTGCTTAAAAAACCCAAGAAATGATGGTATAACTTTTTAAAGGGAACCTGCCCCCACCTATGAGCACCACAATCTAAGTTATGGTGCTCATAGAACAGGTCCTGAGTTGTCCGAGCATGTTGTTTTTATACTTACCTGGCTCTCTGTTCCTGCACTGTTGTAATGGGGGTATGTTTTTGCTGTTACACGGATGTGTTGCTGGGATGTGTCTATTGTGTAATGAATATGGTGTCTTTAAGAGAGCGGAGGAGTGTCTGGTTCTGAGTGGCAAATCAATAACTGGAAGGTGGGCAGAGCGGGTAGAAAGTTGTGCTGAGAAGACATGTTGAGTACCTTCTTACAAATATGTGCGGGCAGAAATATATTTGCCCCATGGGCGGGAAATTGGAACAGGCGCTCTGTTGTCTGCAAAGTTACTTGGAACCAGCTGCTCCCTCACCTTCTGCTGTCCTCTGACTTTGTTGGAGTTCCTTTGGCTGAACACAAACCCGGTCACCGGCAGGTGGTACACTGTTCCAGTAAACTGGATTACTGCATGGGTGAGGTCCAGACCTATACTTATAATTTCCGGTAAGTAGGAAAGAACTCCACTGATTGTTTCTGGCCCGTGGACTGTTCCTGTTGTTCTAGTTGTTTTCATTATTAACCCTTTGCAATCCAATTTGTATCTAGATTTTTCTAGGGGGCTTACTCTTTTTCTGCCGTTAAACAATGGCGCTACATGCTGGCTAAAGCCAGTACTGCATGAAGTGACACGTTGGATAGGCTCCGACAGCAGAGAGGCTGGCAATATACAGTAAGAGAACCCCGACGGACGTCTTCCAACATCGGAGCAGTACAGCCTTAAATCGTAATGTCTTTAGACGTCAGACAGTGGATTGGAAAGGGTTAAGATGTTCTTCAGCACTAATGTCCAAGCCATGATTCTTGATAACGTACCCCCAGAGTGTTTAGAACACTGGTACGCATTGGGCCTACTATAAAACGAGGTGTAACATGAAGCTACTGGCCTCCCGTGCAAAATCTGGAAATGGGCCCCCAACTATAAAGCTTCATTGATAGTATTGGTTTGCAATATGGGGAAGAGAGACTTTATGAGCCCCCCTAAGGCTCCTGGGCCCAGGTGCAACTGCACCCACTATACGAACGCCCATGCCCTACACAGAATTAGTATGACCTGAACTTGGCCACGAGGTCCTGCTGACACCAGCTCCCACCTACATGGAGACAATGGTGACCTTAGAAGAGCTTGGTCTATTTCGCAGAGGTGGCCAAATCTGCCACCCTCCTCCAACGAGAGGGGTGAGCCCAAGCCTGACCCCAGTGCCACGTCACACTGTCACTCATGGAAGTCAACACCAGAGAATTCATCTCTTCAGGCTGTGTGATGCTAACAATCGGGCTATGACAACAAACATCTATGGAGGGAAAAAACTGGTTGTCTGTCCAAACAGAACTGCGACTTTAAGAGGTACAGAAGTCACGTCCAGGCCCTGGATCTTGAGGGGGGCCGTAAAGTCTATCTGTGCCATATGAGTGGAATAGTATTATAAATTACAAAGTATTGATAGGACCCTGTTACAGATTGTGCACTGGTTCAGCAGCTTCTTGTTAACCCTTTAAGTCCATAAATAAGTAGAAGCTACAGTGTGTTATGAATAGTTGGGTAGCTGGAGTGGAAAGCAGTTGCAAAGAGGAACCCCCAATCTGGAAGAGCCAAAGCTTTGACTCCCCTATAAAGATATACAACAAATGGCACCCAACTCTTTCACAATTACCATTTCCTTGTATGGATATTATCCCGGTGACCACAGAGTGTATCATAAAATCACATGACAAGTTTTCCATGGATTCATTTCAGTGTGAATCCACATTAAATGGGAAATTCCAGCGATCCGAGCGACTTCCAACGAGGCCGGGTCATCGGTGTTAGACTAGCCGGGATCAGGATGTCACTGCCAACCGTGGGGGTTTTCTCATGTACCAATGTGGAGGGTATACACAGAATGGCATTGTAGAGAAAAATATCCAGCAAAAAGGGGATCCTCTGGAAACAACTTGCTGCGTCCTCCGGACGTGCAACCTCAAGAACACAAACAAAAGGCACAACTGTGCAAAAGGAAACAAAAGCTAAGGGGAATTCTCTCCCTATCGTCCCCAAACCCGGGAGGGGGCCCTGCCTACTCGGCGGACCAACCACGCTGACAAGTGCGAGCCAGCACGCGTGCCTGGGCCACTGACCAGTCCCTGTCAGGGAGCCCTACCACAAAAGAAAGGTAAAAACAGAAAACCAAACAAAGCATAAAAGAACTTAGCTAGGAGCTTCAGCCAAGGTGTGTTCCTCCGTCGCTGTCCAAAGGTAACTGAAGGATTGACCAGCACAGGAGATCATGCTGGCACTGTTTAAGTAGGAGCCAAGCTACTCAGCACCAGGTGCTGACTGACGTTACTCCTGCAACTACCACACCCCTCAGCTCCAGGAGAAACAAGGGCACACCCAAAACCTGGTCTGTCCTGCAAGCAAAGTGCAGGCCTCAGAACGGCTGCAACACAACTCATCACCAAAAGGGGTCAGAGGAGGATGTCAGGAATTGTTCTAACATACAGTTAGTAGTGTGGATGATCTGCACAGTTAGTAGCAGCCGAATACAACACTGGTGCTCCAACAAACATGTCCGAATGCACAACTCGCTGTTCTTTAGCATGGATGGGCTATAACAGCAGACGACCAGTTCCAGCGCCATTGTGTTTAAGAGAAACGGAATGATGAGACTCGACGGAGCAAAAGAGCAAAAAAACGGCATCACTGAGCAGCGGAAAAACATCTCCTGGTCAGATGGATCCAGATTTCTGTTGCCCCTTACTGATGGGAGGTCGGAATATGGTGCAAGCAGCAATGAATCGATGACCCCTTCCTGTCAGCACCGCCATCTAATCTGCGGCAACTACAAGTAGCTTCCTGTCCACAGGGGCCGATATGCCTGTAGTACGATGTCATCACCGAGTGGAATCTACGGCATGAGGAACTGCTGCAGTTCTGAAGGCCAAATAACGTTCAACCCGCTACTAGATGGGGGTCTAATAAGGAGGTTATCCAGTGTATTACGTAATAATCTTTGCAGATCTGTATATCCATTTAGTGTCTAATCTATCTACCAGTAAACTTCATCTTAGTTAATAACATCGCGCTACAGGAGGAGAAGGCGCTAAGGCGGTAATAATAATTATTAGTACAGACTTCACCATTCCAATAAACGGCTCGATATTGTTATTCTGAACTGCTGGGCGCCTTTCAGATCTCCGCAGAATTGCAAACTTTCCATATTGTATCAGAGTGAGATAAAACTCATCAGAATCTATATTCGGCTAATGATGGTGTCTGCGCACGTCGGCTCCATTGACAAAGAATGTTTTTACAGCATATGTTGTGATGATCCACATTCTAACATCGTCCATATAACAGTTATGGGATCAGTAAATAAACTGCATTTTGAACCCAATCCAATTTGTGCGACGGGCTGACCTGAAAGGATTAAGATTTGGAAACTAAATCCCCCGTAATTACTTTGAGTTGTTTTACCTAGTTATTTGCCAAAGTTGAAATCATGCATATGTCCTTCAGCTCCAACTTATCATAATCCCCCCAGTCATGTGAGGTGAAGAGAGGGCTGTGGAAAAAAAACTACATATTGCCTTCAGGAATGAAATTGGCCAAAATGTCATAATGTTACTGCTTTTATTTATTGTGAATGTGATGCTTATTTTTAATGATGCTTATTTTTTTTTAAATATAGATTTTATGCACGTATCGAGTTCTAGTGCGCCATATTTGTCATGGAATTACCGCAACTATTGTATGAATTTACCGTTTTGCTTTAACCCTTTTGCAATCCAATTTTGGATTCAGGGTTTCCTAGGGTGTTTTCTCGTTCTGTCATTATACAATGGCGCCATCTGCTGGCTAGAGCCAGTACTGCGGTATGGGACATGCTGGAGAGGCCCCTAACAACAGAGCGGCCAGTAATCTATAGTGGGAATACCCGGCCGGACATCTTCCGACATCGGAAGCTGTACAGCCTTCAATCAGAATGTCTTTAGACGTCAGACAGTGGATTGGAAAGGGTTAATGCTTTTTTAGTTTTTTTTTTTTTTTAATCGCATTCACAGACGTATTTTCTGTTTATATTCAGTTGGTAGTTTTACTGATTGAATACGAACAGCACACGGACTCACTCGTTTTTTTTAACGTGGACTGATGGTGTGCATAAAAAAAATAAATAAATAAATAAATAAAAAAATCGCAGCATCTACTACTTTGGGTCGTATTCACAGAACAAAATCACTCTTTAACCCCTTAGGGATGAAGCCAAATTGTGGAAATCTGACATGTGTCGCTTAACATAGCATAACTCCGTAAAGGTTTTGCATATCCAAGTGATTCTGACATTGTTTTTTCGCCACATGTTGTACTTCATTTAGGTGATAAAAATAGTCCAATAGAATTTGTGTTTATTTATTAAAAGTGCCAAAATTGGGAAAAGTTTGAAAAAAATTGTCATTTTTTCCCACATTTTCAACTGCAATATGTCAAATATGCGCAAACATACTGTACAAATTTTTGATGAGGTATATATTTCCATCTGTTTACTTTATTCTAAATTATTATTGGAAAAACTTTAGTTTTTCTTTTAACCATTTAGGAGACGTACAAATTTAACATTGATTATTAACATTTCGAGGTACATTTTGTTTTCCTGCACCGAGCCAAGATTGCAAAGGTGCCAGAATGATAGATACCCCCACAAATGACCCCATTTAAAAACTACACCCCTTAATGTATTCACTGAGGGGGGGTCAGGAGTATTTTGACCCCATATATGTCATTTTAAAGACAGTTTTTTTTTATATAGTGCACATGAAAATGAGGATTTACACCCCAAAATGGATCCCCCTGTTTGTCCCGTGTTCAGAAACATAGCCATTGTGGCCCTAATCTTATGTATGTATGCACAACAGGGCCCAAACAGAAAGGAGCAGCCAGTGGCTTTCAGAACAGACATTTTACTTGAAGGTGATTAAGGTCCGGTCGTAGAGCCCTTGAGTGTCTAAAACGACAGAGAACCTCACAAATGACCCCATTTTGAAAACGAGACCCTTTAATGAATTCCTCTAGGGGTATACCGCATATTTTGACCCCACAGTTTTTGAATGAATCTAAGAAAAGGAGACGGAAAAAAATTACGATTTTCCTTTTTTTGGCAATGGTGTCATTTTAATTACTTTTTTTTGTACAGCACACATAGGAATGAAGACTTTTACCCCGAAATGGATCCCCTTGTTTGTTCCATTTTGCACTGGAACCCAGCAGCTTCAAGTTACACCTCTGGTGTAGGGTCCTGTTTTATAGTAGGCCCGATGCGTACCAGTGTTCTAAACACTCGGGGGGTACGTTATCAAGAATCCTGGCTTGGACATTATTGCTGCAGAACATTTTAATAATGGAAACAATGAGGTCATCAGAGGTCTCACCTTTAGTTTGGAAACTCTCGCAGTCCTCTGTGTTGTAGGCCTCTTTTTAAAATACACAAGTATCCTTTTCTTATTTGCCTTACTTACAAATATATTTTGTCTTCAAGATGTCTGAGATTCATCCCCCCCCCCCCCTCCACAACGTTGGTCCTTTGGTACAGTTGACATAACTTTTTTATGCAGATAGGTACGATTATGACAATAACAAATGCCAAAATTATTTATATATATATAAAATTTTGCATTTATTATCGTTAAATATAAAAAAAACAATATTTTTTCAGCTCTTCCCAGAATTTTATATCCCTGTTTGTCCCACTAGGTGACGACGTGGGTACCTGCGACCTTTCCGCAATGTCATTTCGGAAGGGCTGCTGATCGGACAGCTTCTATTGACTTCTACTGTTGGGTCTCCTGTTTACACAAAACAACTATCAATTAAAACTGCTAATTTGAGTAATTTTTTCGGGTGATGGTTATCCACTGTAAAGCTGCCCTTACTTCCAGTGATCACAGGTGACATTTCTCTGATTGCTGACATCCATTGTTGTTTATTATTATTTTACAGATCAGTATCCAGCTTAAAGTTATCCGTCAAGATCAAAAACATACAGCCTGCATTTGTACCTATACCTAAACCATACAGCCTGCATTCATTTGTACATGTACCCATACCTAAACCATACAGCCTGCATTCATTTGTACCTGTACCCATATCTAAACCATACAGCCTGCACTCATCTGTACCTGTACCCACATCTAAACCATACAGCCTGCACTCATCTGTACCTGTACCCACACCTAAACCATACAGCCTGCACTCATCTGTACCTGTACCTATACCTAAACCATCCAGCCTGCAGTCATCTGTACCTGTACCCATACCTAAACCATACAACCAGCAGTCATCTGCACCTGTACCTATACCACACAGCCTGCAGTCATCTGTACCTCTACTCATACCTAAACCATCCAGCCTGCAATCATTTGTACCTGTATCTATACCTAATCCATATAGCCTGCAGTCATCTGCACCTGTACCTATACCTAAACAATACAGCCTGCAGTATTCTGCACCTGTACCTATACCTAAACCATCCAGCCTGCAGTCATATGTACCTGTACCTATACCTAAACCATCCAGCCTGCAGTTATCTGTACCAATACCCATAACTAAACCATCCAGCCTGCAGTCATCTGTACCTCTACCCATACCTAAACCATACAGCCTGTAGTCATCTGCACCTGTACCTATACCAAAACCATACAGTCTGCAGTCATTTGTACATGTACCCATAACTAAGCCATCCAGCCTGCAGTCATCTGCACCTGTACCTATACCTAAACAATACAGCCTGTAGTATTCTGCACCTGTACCTATACCTAAACCATCCAGCCTGCAGTCATCTGTACCTATACCTAAACCATCCAGCCTGCAGTCATCTGTACCAATACCCATAACTAAACCATCCAGCTTGCAGTCATCTGTACCAGTACTCATAACTAAACCATCCAGCCTGCAGTCATCTGTACCTATACCTAAATCATACAGTTTGCAGTCATCTGTACCTGTACCTATACCTAAACCATACAACCTGCAGTCATCTGCACCTGTGATACCTAAACCATACAGTCTGCAGTCATCTGTACCTGTACCTATACCATACAACCTGCAGTCATCTGCACCTGTACCTATACCTAAACCATACAGCCTGCAGTCATCTGCACCTGTACCTATACCTAAACCATACAACCTGCAGTCATCTGTACCTGTACCCATACCTAAACCATACAGTCTGCAGTCATCTGTACCTGTACCTATAACTACACCATACAACCTGCAGTCATCTGCACCTGTGATACCTAAACCATACAGTCTGCAGTCATCTGTACCTATACTTAAACCATACAACCTACAGTCATCTGCACCTGTACCTATACCTAAACCATACAGCCTGCAGTCATCTGCACCTGTACCTATACCTAAACCATACAATCTGCAGTCATCTGTACCTGTACCTATACCTAAACCATACAACCTGCAGTCATCTGCACCTGTACCCACACCTAAACCAGCTGGAAATAAAATTTACGTAGAAAATTACATGAAACTTTGTTTGTATTCTCTTCGGCATGGACATATAACTTATACCAGCTGTATATATATATATATATATATATATATATATATATATTGTGAGACGGTGACCGGCAAGGTGCTGGAGGGCAGGTATGTGTCGCCTAGGATGCTCTCCTATGCTGCCTTGGGGAGCGCTTGGGCAGATACGTGCCACCGAGCAGCCTGGGCTCGGTGGAGGAAGCCGGCAGTATAGTGTTAGTAGCATTAAGCTACTAACACGTTGTAGCAAGTAAGTGGCTCCAAGCCGCATAATCCGGGCCGGCTTTTCCTAGAGTGACCAAAGTGAAGGGCGGGATGGTTACTCCCACGTACCAGGTGGGGCTGGTACCAGGCCTTATAAAGCCTGGGCCTACAGGGCCTAGAGGGAGAGCTGAGACCTTTGCAGGTCTGAGAGTCCTGGCTGGCTGTGTGCAGGAGCCATTTGTTTACCAGTACGTAGACAGGGACACTACATGTATAGTAAGTGCTCGGACGAGCAGGATTTACTTTGTTTGCCTGATGTTAAGGCCTGTATTTTGCTTTTGTTTGCTTGGAAATAAACCCAGGCAAAGCCTGGACTAAAGACTTTATCCTATGTGTCACTGTCTCTGACTGCTTATGCCCAGGTTGCTACCGATCCTAAACGCTAATCCCTCACAATATATATATATATATATATATATATATATATATATATATATATATATATATAATTATATACAGGAGATACCCAGGTTATACCAGCATGCTCCATATTGCCTCCGTACACCCCAACTCCAGGCTGTTATTTACCCTTACATTATCACATATTCCAATACTGGGCTGTACTTTCTCACGCTGTTGTTAGGCACCCGACTGCTCCACATCTCATCCTGCACTGAGAACATGCTGCTTGTGGAGGAATCAGGTACTTAGTGTAGTGGCCCAGCACATCATCCTGGTCCCCTCCATAAATGTCATGCATGTTTTGTTTCATGTGGATGCACTGTGCAAAGCTGTCTTGTCATTTTTTCTGTGTGTGTTGCACAGCTGCAGCGTCTGAAGGGTTAACGTTAATAAAATCATTGCCTATCAGCTCTGCCTGCTGAATGTATCTATTATATTGTGCCATGTGGTATAAGAGAAAGTATGAATAGGAATGTGTGAGAGTGGGAAAGGAGTTCTACCTTCAACCCTAGAGTGCGATCTTGTTCAGGGACCCAAGAGAGTGCTAACACAGGGCCACATGGAAGCACCCTCAGTTTCCATGTAGGTGAAGATGGAAGAGGAGGAGCCATATCCCACAGTGTTTGGAGTGTGGATGTGAGGGGAGCGAGTCCCAGCAAAAGAGAGAGAGAGCAACCCCAGTTTCTAAAACAGGTACCTGTTTACACCACAGGCTTTTCCTGTGTGGCCGTCCGTCATTAGGATCACCGCACAGAGGTACTCTAGTGAGGCACCCATGCATCTGCTGTGCGGGGTGTATATTGGCTAAGCCTTCCTTGAATAATTGTGTTTGCCAGAGTGTATGCGGATTGACCCGTAACCCCCCTTCCTCCTCCGGAATGCTCCCAATCCAGGAAATACAGATAACGCTGACTGTAGGGCCGTATTCATTCTGTGTATCCTCCCTACCTGTGAGCCATAGCCTGTAAATGCCTAAAAGTGAATTGTAACTGCATTACCTGTTATTTAAGTTTAATATCTAAGTAAAAGTTATACCAAACCCTAACCACTCTTATGGACCCGAGGTACTATACACAAGTCTCCGTGTTTATTACTCCGCCGCATAGAATATCAGTGTGTGGGAAAGGTGGCGTCATGAGTGATATATACTACAACCCCCCTCATCCCCTTTATTGGCATTCTCTGCCAAAGGAGTGTCGAAGCTGGCCTGCGATCCTGGCCTGGCCTTGGCAGAGCCTGGTAACTGCCACCATGACGAGACAGCACTTATCCCTCCCAGCTCTGCACGCTAGCCAGGTGCCCAGGGTCACCGCTCTGGGGTGTTAGACTTAGCAGCAGCGTGAGATTGCAGCAAGAAGTTGCAGTGTGTAGGGACTCGTGGTGGTGTGTGTGTGTGTGTGTGTGAGGGGGGGGGGGGGGGGGCTTTCTACCAGGTGCCACACTACAGTGACAAGGGTGCCTCTGGGCCCCCCTGGGTCACAGGCCGGGTTGTAACATTGACCCCTATAGCTACACCACTGCATTTTGTTAGTTGACAAACAAAAGAATAATAATAATTCTATTTTTGAAAGCATTTGTGCTTCTATCCAAATTAGGTTTAACCAAACTGGAACTTCACCAGTATGCCTAGGGCTGTTGTATAACACTAAGCTATAAAAACCTGTATAACAATTTTCAAGTATCTAAGTACTTCTGTTTTTAAGGCAAAGCTAATGGAAAAAGAAGAAAAAGAAGGAAATAGATTATTTTTAGAGATGAGCGAGCACGCTCGGTTAAGGCAGATACTCGATCGAGCATCGCTCTTATCGAGTAACTGCATAGTCGTCCCAGCAAATGCGAGGGAGGGGGGGGGCAGCGGGGGTAAGCGATAAAGAAGAATTTTAGTGGATTCGACTGAACCGAACGTTTGACAAAATTGGACCTGAAACAGGGTTTGACTCAACACTAATCCCAGTCCTCCAGAATTTGCTTGTGGTATCAAAAATAGAGAAACAATGTAACATTGTAACATTATAATGTATGCAGTCTGATATCAATGTACACATTACTTTATAGCCCCAAAACAGGGAGAAGGCGGGTGTCCAGATAAGTTTCTGTACCAAAATTTATGAATTTGTAAAAAAAAAAAAAAGCTAAAAATGTACAAATAGCATTAACATACTCGTTGGTGCTCGTTACTCACTCGACCATCACCCAAGAAACTTTAATGTCCCCCCCCCCCGCATGTTTAGCGCCACTTTTTAGCCACTAAACATGCAGGGAAGGCTTTACCACTTCCTGCTGTGATGTGCCAACCCTCTGCACATCTATAGCAGCGAGTGGCTGGCCGGATCAGGTGACCGCCGAGTACTTAAACTGTTGCCTCCCGTGGCTCGCCTCAGACGCATGCTGGCAGAGTTTAGGGATAGAGCTGCTGCGATAGGGAAAGCGTTAAGGCAGGGATCCTGAATACAAGCACCCAACAGTCCTTATTAGGACTACTCCTCTTATTGTGTGCATCAGCATTTTGGCTGGCTGGGACCAGTAGTGCGCCCAATTTTTTTTTTCAAGCATCCCGGCTGAATTCTGCCCACTGTTAGAGGTTTTATGCAGTGTACTGCCAGGGGTGTACACAAAGTACATAGGAACTTACAAAATCATTTCTTTTATTTTTAGTTTTTTGTGGGCTCAAAGCGTATGCTATATACCCGTGTGTTGGTGCTGTGTTGGAGCGTACTGTATCTACCAGTTTCTGTGGGTGTTTAACTAGCCCTAGGTATTAGTGATATACACTGGTTAAATTTTTTCTGGCCCTGCATAGAGCCTCTCATATCTACCAGTCTCTGTGGGCAATGAATTAGCCCTAGGTATCAGCGGTATACAATGGTTATATTTTTTCTGACCCTGCATAAAGCCTCTATCAGTGTCTGTGGGTAGTAAATTAGCCCTAGGTATCAGCGGTATACACTGGTTTAATTTTTTCTGGCCAAGCTCTATCCTTTATCCTACATGATGAAGACTAGGGGTAAGGGTCGAGGTCAAGGACGTGGATGCGGATGTCTGAATGAGGGTGTGGGCAGAGGCCGAGGTCCTAGGCTGGGTAAAACAATGCCTGCTGCAGAGGGATTAGTAGAGCACCACGTATCTCCCCTCCCCAGCTTCATCTCACATTTTGCAGGTCCGTGTGGTAGACCATTATTAAAAGCACAAAAGTGCTTTATCCAACACCCAGTCTTCCACGAAGTCCACTCATGCCAGCCCAGGCACTGCACCTCAGAATCCTCAGGCTGCTCCTCCTTCCTCCCAGCCTGCTCACTCCAGGAAAAGGAGAGATTATGAAGAGGCATACACCCAAGAAGTCTTCTCGGGTCCCTGCCCTGAGTCGGAAAACACGGTTCCACAGCCACGTGAGGAGTGTGTTGTGACCGATGCCCAAAATTTGGAATTTCACAGGGTGATGAGGGTGGGGACTTCCCATTACTGTCTCAAAAGCTATTTGTGGATGATGATGATGAGACACAGTTGTCTGTCAGTGAGGTTGTTGTTAGGGCAGTATCTCTGAGGGAGGAGCGCACAGAGGATTCGGAGGAAGAGCAGCAGGACGATGAGGTGACTGACCCCACCTGGTTTGCTAAGCCTACTGAGGACAGGGCTTCAGAGGGGAGGCAAGTGCAGCAGCAGGGCAGGTTGGAAGAGGCAGTGGGGTGGCCAGGGGTAGAGGCAGGGCCAGAGCGAAGAATCCCATAACTGTTTCCCAAAGCACCCCCTCGCGCCAAGCCACCATGCAGAGGGCTAGGTGTTCGACGGTCTGGAGGTTTTTTATTGAGAGTGTGGACGACCGACGAACAGTGGTGTGCAACCTGTGCCGCACCAAGATCAGCAGGGGATTGAACAGCAATGCCAGCATGTGATCCAGGAGAAGAGGCAGTGGTGTCACCCGCAGGCGGTGATTGGCCTTGGTTGCAGCTAGTGTGGCGCTTAGCTAAGATGTGCCAGGGCGTGTGTCTTGCTGATTATGGTCTGGCCCAAGTGAATTGTTAGGGGGGATGACCGCCAGGCTCTTGCCCACAATTTGGCTTAATAGTGCCACCTGGGAGCCTCAGATGCAGCCATGCATGCTGCCCCTGCCCTTCCCTATCCGTTTCTGTGGTATTTCCATGACTTGCTAATGTTTTCAGGTGATTCACACAACCTCCCCTATACGGAGCATTGGTCACCTTGAAAAATGCTCTAGTCCCTAATTGACTTCAATGGGGCTCGTTACTTGAAACGAACTCTCGAGCATCAGGAAAAGTTCGACTCGAGTAACGAGCACCCGAGCATTTTGGTGCTCACTCATCTCTATGTACAAACCTTTAATTTTTTGAACATGCGCTTCCACCGAGCAGAATGTTTCCGGTGTTTGTCCTATGGGGCTGTGATTATTATTAAAATAGTCATCTCCAGTGTACGTTGTATCTGTTGGCGGAGATCTGCTGTTACATTATCTCCACAATATTCTGGAGATGTACACAACCTAAAGCAAAAGAAAATCCAGCCAGATGGCACAATAGAACATTGCAGGCTCATTCTTTCCATTATCCTAAAAATACAAAGTAACATCACTTATCTTCAAGGAATATTGTGATACTGAACAAAAAAAAAAATCAAAACCATCTCTCGGCCGGGCCGGATAATGCAGTGCTCTATTAGTCCGCACACACATCAGCAATCAAACCTCCTCCACTCAAACATCACTGTTTTGTCACACACAATGAATGAAACATCTGACAAACCTTGATTTATATTTGGCACGGGCATCAAGACCTCCGCACAGCCGAGTCCTACCCATGACAAAGAAAGTTATATTTTCTGCCATCGACCTGCGGCCTGTATTTGGTTATACTTTCTTCTGTATTTTCCAATGCCCTTTGGCCATAAATCGTGAAGTAAAAAAATAGGTTTTACATTAGAATATCCTCTTGCTATAAAAATTAGGGACTGATTGTTGTTTTCTTTCCAATAATTTTTATTGGGTTTTATAATAAACAAAAAATAACAGAACGTGGACATATTTGTTGTGTTAGAATACATTCTGTTATTCTTTGTTCATAAAATAAACTAATTGTTATTTTCAATTTTTTTTTTATACTCTAGAAATAGGAAATGGCGTGAATACTTCTGCAACCCTCTTTTTCTTACCCCAATGCATCTAACATATCTTCGTCAGCTCCAAAGAACAAGCCGCTGTGACAGACCTCAGTGCTGGAGAAATAGACGCCTATTTCAAAGAAAAAAAACCCAACAACATCCAAAAAGAAATGTACGAAAACTGCACGGTTAGCCCCGATCCCAGTCTCCTCAGCACTGCATCCATCACCCATTCACTTTTTTCGTTAGAGCCAACGACTGAGGAAGAAGTCTCCAGGTTGCTTTCCGCTGCTCGCCCCACTAACTGTGCTGGCAACCCTCTCCCTTCCTTCACTCCCTCTCCCCGGCTGTCATTACCCACCTCACCACCATCTGCAACCTGTCCCTGACCTCTGGCACTTTCCCCTCCTCTTTTAAACACTCCATCATATCCCCTCTGTTGAAAAAAACCAACCCTGAACCCGACCGATGCTGCAACTACTGACGCGTCTCAAACCTCCCCTTCATCTCCAAATTACTAGAATGCCTGGTCTACTCCTGCCTCACATGCTTTCTCTCTGACAACTAGCCTCCTCGACCCCCTCCAGTCCAGTTTCCGCCCCCTACACTCGACCAAAACTGCCCTCACGAAAGAATCAAATGACTAATCCTCCTTCACCTCTCCGCTGCATTTGACACTGTCGACCATGACCTCCTTCTCACTATGCTCCGCTCTATCGGCCTAAAGGACACCGCTCTTCCCTGGTTCTCCTTCTACCTCTCTGACCACTCTTTCAGCATCTCCTTTGCTGGCTTTACCTCCTCTCTGCCTTCTCTCGCTGTCGGGGTTCCCCAAGGCTCGGTCCTTGGTCTCCTTCTCTTTTCTATCTACACAGCCCCAAATGGACAAACCATCCACAAATTCAGCCTCCAATACCATCTCTACGCTGACCACACCCAACTATACACCTCCTCCTGTAACATCTCTGAACCATTCCTCCAAAACATCACTGACTGCCTGTCCTCTGTCTCTAATACTATGTCCTCCCTTTTACTCAAACTTAACCTTTCTAAAACTGACCTTCTCGTCTTTACGGCTTCCAACTGACCTCCCCTCAACATCTCCATTCCAGTGTCTGGCACCACCATAATCCCCATACAGCATGCCCGCTGCCTTGAGGTCACACTGGATTCTGACCTCTCCTTTACCCCCCACATCCAATCTCTGTCGTGAACATGCCACCTGCACCTGAGAAATATTGCTAAAATCCATCTGTTCATCACCACAGACACGCTAAAGACACTCGTGGTCGCCCTCATCCACTGCCAACTGGACTACTGCAACTCTCTACTCATCTGCCTCCCTTGCACCAGACTCTCCCCTCTACAATCCATACTAAATGCGACAGCTAGACTCATTTTCCTATCCAGCCGTTACTCAGATGCCTCTGCACTATGCCAGTCGCTGCATTGTCTGCCCATACACTGCAGAACTAAATTTAAACTTCTCACCCTCACCCATACAGCTCTCCATGGCGCCGCACCACCATACATCACTTCCCTCAGGTCCGTACAACACTCAGCCCGCTCACTCCGATCCGCTAACACACTCAGACTAAACACCCCTCTAATACGAACCTCACACGCTTGCCTACAGGGCTTCACCAGAGCAGCACCCATCCTCTGGAACGCTCTACCCCAAGGCATATGAACAATTCCTGACCTAGTTCCCCTCCCCACACCTTCCACCCTGCTTATCGAATACGACCTCTACCCCTGCATCTCCTTACCGCCCCACCCCGTTTACTTCCTAATAACAGTTTTCTAAATGTAACTCCCGTACAGCCTGTGTTAACCCCCCCCCCCCCCTTATACCTCCTGTATCACCCCCATCCCATTGGCTTCAAGCTGATTGTATATCACATGTTAGTGTTGTATTGTCTGTGTTCTCCCATGCCTGAAAGCGCTGAGGAATAAGTTGCGCTATACAAATAGAGATTATTATTATTATATGGTGAAACAACTCTACAAACAGAATTGATTAGAAATATCTTGTCAATTTCAGTATACAGCTCCTATGTAGACTTATGGTTCTCTAGACTACAAGGAAACCCTATGTGTAATCTGATCCTGCATTCATGTGTTATTTCCTCCTCTCGGTAACCTACAGACTTGAGATGTAATTTAAAGGTCCAAGGTAATCATGCAAATCCTGTAAGGGCGCTTTCACACGGGATAAAATATCGGGAATATTCCGTCCCATGTGAAGGCACACTAACAGACCCCCATGTAATATGTGCCAGTTATAACACTGGTATCTTATGAAGCTGAAGGGATTTTTGCCCCCCTGGTGCCCAATTTAAATTGCTATCTCTGGATCCCCAATAATCACCCCACTGCTAGAAGCAATAGAAGCGGACATCCTGGCTGTCAGTACACGATGGGAAATGTATCTTCACAATAATCGTAAAGCCACAAGTTGGAGATGACCACTCCATGTTATTCTCTTTGTTTGATACATGTGGGTCCCACCACTGTGACCTGCACCTATGTTGATAAGGAGTGTCCCCGACCCTCATCCCAGCTGAGGAGCTGACCTCTGACCATCAGATCCAGGCCGGAGAATGAATGGAGAAGTGCCATATGTCTCCCCCATTCTGTTCTATAGGAGTTATGGAAATCGCTAAGCAAACTTGTTCTCATAGAAGTTCTTCTCATTCATTTGCTCATTGTGGTGCCCAACGGCCTCCTAAACAAGCGGATGGATTTGTGACAAGGCACATTGTCTTGTTGGAAGTATGGCCGACCATTCCCAGAGAATTGCCACATTGTCAGCAGCACATTAGTGTCTAGAAGGTCAGGGTCACCTCCGTGTTCAGGTTCTTATCACTACAACCAAGGGACTGAGACCATGCCACGTAAAACATCCCCAGACAATAACGGAGCCTCTGCCATACCTAACTGTTGGCACAACACACTCAGGCAGTTGGCATTCCCCAGGATCCTCCACACCCAGGTACCGCCATCTGATGTGAGGATGGAGCAGCGAGATTCACCAGTACATAGAACACTCTTGCTTTGCTCAACTGTCCAGTGATGACTTTCCTTGCACCATTGTAGACAGGCCCGAGTCATCTTATGTGTGAGAACTCGCTAGACATTTGCAGGATAAATGGAGGGAAATACCAGCTAAAGTACTGAGAACTCCTGAATGAAAGAAGAGCCTGTAGAAAGGGATTTCTTGTCCTTTCATGACATCAGAACCCTGGAAATAGTGGTGTCCATATTGTGAATCACACAGCTCTCCCTCATACTCAGCAGAAAGTCCAAGTACTTTCTCAAGCATCAATCAGCTGCACAAATCCAACTATTTGCCCCTGTACATTTTTTACATGTGAGATTACTTCCTTTGTGACCAAGGGTATATGCTGGTCTCATGGTCCACCATTCAGGGTCCATGGTAAATCTGCAATCCCCTATGGCTTTACTAAATGGAGCTAAGATCACCATCGGGTTCTAAGGTTTATCAGGATGTTGGTTGCAATTTTTGTACACATGCTAAACTGTGACCATAGTATTTGAAACCTGCCTGAGGCTGGGGTCACACAAATGATCCGGGTTCCCGCAGCGGAATCCGCTGTGACCGCGGTTGGCGACCCCACGTACCTGCTATTTCTGAACTGTCCATGGAGGCTTGCCTTGGTCATGCGCAGTACAGATTGCGGATGGGCTGGGGGTTGGATGGCTTCCATTGACTTTAATGGATGCCATCCGTGTGGAGTTTGCAGCAAAACAGAGCAGGCTGCGATTTTTTTCCTCCGCTTGCGCAATATGAAAGTAGTTTCTGTGAGTGTGAAGGAAAAAGCGATTTTTATATACCTTTTGATGCATGGCATTTGCTGCAGATCCTCTGTGCGGACGCCGACCACGGATAGAAATACAATAGAAATCCATTAATGTGAGACCGGCCTAACGCAAATAGGGGGGGAAATTGTCATCCTAATGGACAAGGGCTGAGCGTCGAAAAGGGAATATGAACCATGTTGTAATATGGAATTCTACAAGCCATCGCTAAGCTTTCCTTCATGAAGGGCAAAGATTCAGTTCACTGCTGTAGTCCTGCATCAGTACCATGGTCAAGGCACAGAGACTTTTTAGCACCCTACCCCCTCCTTCCACTTCTTTTCTGGCACTAGGCATCCTGCCTCCACCCAACTACGCTCCTGCTATGCCTGCTGTTTACTGAGCTCAGGAATATCAGGTTATGTCTGAACTGGATATCAATCATTGAAGTTTTAAAAAACTTTAGCTAACGGGTCAGGGATAAGCTTCCCACAATGTTATATAATGAGAAGGATATAATACAATCACATCAGAACTATTACAGATGGTGGGTGAGTAATGTTCCCTGTGCTATTTGTAGAACAGCATTTTCTGGTCTGTTCAGCTTTGCAAACATTCAAATGGAATTACAGGTGTGAGATCTCCTATTTAGAGCTTTATGTGTCATTGAATGAATATATTATGTCTCTGAAAGCAGAAAAATAGGTGCAATATCTCATCATGTACATTAGCTCCATTGCAAAGTAAATACTTCAGAGCTGCACTCACTATTCTGCTGGTGAAGTCACTGTGCACATATATTACTTATTCTGTACTGATCCTGAGCTACATCCTGTATTATACTCCAGAGCTGCACTCGCTATTCTGCTGGTGGAGTCACTGTGTACATACATTACTTATCCTGTACTGATCCTGAGCTACATCCTGTATTATACTCCAGAGCTGCACTCACTATTCTGCTGGTGGAGTCACTGTGTACATACATTACTTATCCTGTACTGATCCTGAGTTATATCCTGTATTATACTTCAGAGCTGCACTCACTAGTATGCTGGTGGAGTCACTGTGTACATACGTTACTTATCCTGAGCTGCTCCTGAGTTCCATCCTGTATTATACTCCAGACCTGCACTCACTATTCTGCTGGTGGAGTCACTGTGTACATACATTACTTATCCTGTACTGATGCTGAGTTCCATCCTATATTATACTCCAGAACTGCACTCACTATTCTGCTGGTGGAGTCACTGTGTACATACGTTACTTATCCTGTACTGATGCTGAGTTCCATCCTATATTATACTCCAGAACTGCACTCACTATTCTGCTGGTGGAGTCACTGTGTACATACATTATTTATCCTGTACTGATCCTGAGTTACATCCTGTATTATACTCCAGGGCTGCACTCACTATTCGGCTGGTGGAGTCACTGTGTACATACATTACTTATCCTGTATTGATCCTGAGTTACATCCTGTATTATACTCCAGAGCTGCACTCACTATTCTGCTGGTGGAGTCACTGCATACATACATTACTTATCCTGAGCTGCTCCTGAGTTACATCCTGTATTATACTCCAGAGCTGCACTCACTAATCTGCTGGTGGAGTCACTGTGTACATACATTACTTATCCTGTACTGATCCTGAGTTACATCCTGTATTATACTCCAGAGCTGCACTCACTATTCTGCTGGTGGAGTCACTGTGTACATACATTACTTATCCTGTACTGATCCTGAGTTATGGCTCTTTAACGTGGCACGATTATCGCTTAAAATTCGTCCAAATAGGCAAAAATGAGCAATAATCGTTACATGTAAGTGCGGGCATTGTGCTCTTTTTATTTGAATGATGGATTTTAGCTCTGCATAAAATCCATCGTTCAGCCGCTTAAAAACTGAGCATATACATTACATTTCACTCATCTTTCAAAAGACTGCAGAATGTTCTCCCCGCGGCATGTTTATACTAGCTGCGAGAACAATGGAATCTGCGGGCAGATGTTCGCGCAGCTGGGCATGTGTTAAAACACACACTGGCCTCTGCAATCAACTCATAGACGTCCTTTGACATGCGTGTAAAAGAGTCTTTACAACCAGTAGATCTTTTTTATTGAAAAAGTATATAACGTAATATACAAAAAAACATATAAAACAATATGTACACTAAACAAATTAACAGCAATTCCTTTTCTTCCCCTCCCCCCTTTCCCCCTTTTCCCCCTCTAATGCAGTATGTACAAGAAGTGTTGGTCCAATCATAGACTATATAAACCCACAATATACAATCCCCTCTCTTTGAACCAAATAATAAACATAACTGTTTGTACATTAAGTAGTAAGTAACACAAATAACAACAAAACCATAACTATACCCATATAACTAAACCATAACTCTACCCATTTACGTGCAACTAGACTATCATCCCCACAGTTATGTCACTGCTTAGCTAATGAGATAACATTTTACATGCACAAATTTTGACTAATATAGGGGCCTTGTGTGGTGAAGAGTGTTAAAGGGGTTGTCCCGCGCCGAAACGTTTTTTTTTTTTTTTAACCCCCCCCCCCCCCCCCCCCGTTCTGCGCGAGACAACCCCGATGCAGGGGTTAAAAAAGAACACCGGAGAGTGCTTACCTGAATCCCTGCGGTCCGGCGTCTTCATACTCACCTGCTGAAGATGGCCGCCGGGGTCTGCTCCCTCCGTGGACCGCAGCTCTTCTGTGCGGTCCATTGCCGATTCCAGCCTCCTGATTGGCTGGAATCGGCACGTGACGGGGCGGAGCTACATGGAGCCGGCATTCTGCACGAGCGGCTCCATTGAATACAGCAGAAGACCCGGACTGCGCAAGCGCGGCTAATTTGGCCATCGGAGGCCGAAAATTAGTCGGCACCATGGAGACGAGGACGCCAGCAACGGAGCAGGTAAGTATAAAACTTTTGATAACTTCTGTATGGCTCATAATTAATGCACAATGTACATTACAAAGTGCATTAATATGGCCATACAGAAGTGTATAGACCCACTTGCTGCCGCGGGACAACCCCTTTAAGGCAGCAGAATGTAGTCCTAAGCTCTCACTCATGACCTGAAGGTTGTGGGTTCAATTCCCAAATTGGTAGCCGGCTCAAGGTTGACTTATCCTTGCGAGGTCGGTAAAATGAGTATCCAGCTTGCTGGGGGGTAATAAACAAACTTACCTGGAGTCAGTTTGCACTATAAAAATAACAAGTCCCCCTAAGATACACTTGTATAACACATCCAGTCTGCTTTTATTTTCACCAACTAACCGTGTTTGCGTGTGTTTTTGCACACTATTTGCACGCTAAGCACAGAGAGTAGTAGCTATTGATTTCATTTGGCTCATTATCATTAATGTTTTGTGTTCAGTAAAAAGTAGGACTTGCTCTATTTTCCTGGAAGTCTATGGGAGGTGCACAAATACGCAAGGGGAAGGGTGTGACACTGCGCAAAACGTGGGAAAAGAACACATCTGGAGTTCATTAGTCATAAAAAGCCATTAAATCCATGGAAAAAGTGCGTCACAAACGTGCGTGTCAACTGGCTCTGCATGCGCAAAAAGTTCATTAACCCTTTCAAATCCACTGTCTGACATCTTCAGACATTCTGATTGGAGGCTGTACAGCTCTGATGTCGGAAGACGTCCGGCCGGGTATTCTTATTGTATATTATTGGCAGCTCTGTTGTCGGTGCCTCTACAGCATGTCCCATACCACAGTACTGGTTCTAGCCAGCAGATGGTGCAATCGTATAATGGTTGAAAGAGAAAACCACCTAGGGAACCCTCAATCCAAAATTGGATTGCAAAGGGTTAATATGCGCAGACCTGCATGCAACTCTACCTCAACATCCTAATTCATGCACAAAATTGTTGCTTAAGGATTTATTCACACGGGCTACAAAATCGTGCGATTTTGCAGCACTATAAAAAACGCCTGTATGTGAAGCTCATGGTGTCTAATGGGTTCTTTTACATGAAATGTTTTGTAGCCTGAAAGAACCCATTGGAAACCATGAGCTTCACATACACACACTTTTTTTTTCCGTCACCTCCTCACTCAGGGGGCCTGTCACTAACTGATTTACGATGGTGCCCAAAACCTTAATGTTATGGCTGGTAGGAAACTAATGACCAGAGGGGGGTCCCTACAATCAGCCCACTCCCGTATCCCTACCTACTTGTCCGCCTGGGCTAAGCCCCAGGGTGACAACTGGGCGACAGTCTCTGCTCTGACCTAATGACAGGGACCCCAAGGGAGAGGAACAGGAGATGCATGGTCAAACAAGCCGGGTCAGCCTACCAAGAGCAAAACAGAGGGTAACACAGAGAGTAGTCAGGGAAAACCAAGTAAAACCGGGGAGGCACGAGCACAGTACAAAAGACAGAAGTAAAGTCAAGGAATAAATGGGTCAAGAAAACCGCAGAGCTGACAAGAACAGAAAATGCAGGTGCTAGCAGAGCTAAGACTAACCAAAAACTGGCAAACTCTGCTAGCACTCAGCAGCCTTATATGTGAAAGTACCCGCCCAGCTAGGGTGGTGGAAGATGCCACGCCTATAGGAGAGATGATAAGACCGGAGGGAGCCCCCCCCCTGAGCACACAGGCCACCACCCACATGGGGGAACCCCGACCAGAGCCGACCCCCGCGACCCCAGGAGGAGCAAAGTGCGATTGCTGGCCGCCAGTGCCCCCAGCGGTAACCCTATACCTAACACTTAACTCTTTAGTTTCCTGACTCCCTCTTCTTATTAAATGAATTCCAGCCTAACTACACTTTGTTAAGTAAACTGCTAGTTAGAACAGTGGCTCTTAACTTGCAGGTAAAGTACTTTTATCCTGTAGTGCCAGTCCAGGTCACTACATTACTTTATCAACATTACTACCTAACCAAAACTAAGATAAGACTTCTACAGCTCCATGTCCTGGCTCAAGTTCGGTTCCTACAAGCCTTTTGAACCATACTCACTTCGGATAACAAAACACAAAAGAAGGAGAGCTGCCCCGGATGCCCCAAGTCTTTCCAACTCCATGTGTTCCAAATGAAATATATACCCACAATGCTCACTAAGAATGAAGTGAAGCAGTCCTGGCCAACTAGGTCACTGAAGGCCCCATAACATCACTGTTACGTCTGCAAAGGATGTGCTGGACCAGCAACTGCACACAAGCACAATAATTGCTCACAGTGCGGCGGCCCAAACCAACCAACAAATAATAAATGGGCAGTCTTTCCCTAAACACGTAATGAAAGAGGGAGAGGGCCCTGCCTAACACAGCAGACTGATCGCGTTGATAGATACGGGCCTGCATTCGTTCCTGGGACCTAAGTAACCCTACTTGGCCAAACTGATAAAGGACAAAACAAAAGGAAACCCAGCAATTAGCGTTAGTAGAATAAGCTGTAGCACACAGAGCCGTCCAGAGTAAGGAGCAGTGGACACCACGCTGTCCACGAGAGCCACTAACTGCCAGCTCAGACAGCGAGCAAATGACAATTTACAGCACCTCAGCTTCCTATCCATCCCATCTAAATAGCCAGCTAATCATCCACATATGCGAGGACATTGAGTCACACCTACTAAGCTAGAAGGTGCAGAACCATGTCTAAAACCCGCACCAGACTCAGTCACCCCGGTAGTGATCCCAGCACTGCTGCAACAATCACTTAGCATAGGTGAGGTCAGCTAGTGGGGGCCAACTGATGGAAGCCCCTAGCCTATTGTATTCCTCTATATTAAAAGGACGATGAAGTAGGAAGTGGTCCATGCTCTCCAGTGTGTTGCCACCCGTGGACGGTCCCTTTCCTTGGTGCTTCTACATTTACAAATTACCATGCAAGCAGCTAAGCCAAGTCCCAATACTTTAAAGGGATTCTACAAGAATTTAAAAGAGTCAGCCATACCCCCAGATCACGACTTGGGCAGTCCCGAAGGCTAATAGTCCCTGGAAGGGAGTCATCAAAGCCTCTTGTCAAGCAATTTCCTTGACTTTTAGTGAGCGCAGCGCTGGTCAGGTGATACAGAAGTCGCATTACCTGACCTGCAGTGCTGCGCTCACTAAAGGTCACGGGTGAAGAAAATGCTGGTAGCGTAAAGAATGTGCAGTTGAGGGGAGCGCTGGCATCACTATGCTGATTGGAGGCTGTTGGTAGAGATGAGCGAACACCAAAATGTTCGGGTGTTCGTTATTCGGAACGAACTTCCCGGGATGCTCGAGGGTTCGTTTCGAACAACGAACCCCATTGAAGTCAATGGGCGACCAGAGCATTTTTGTATTTCGCCGATGCTCGCTAAGGTTTTCATGTGTGAAAATCTGGGCAATTCAACAAAGTGATGGGAACGACACAGAAACGGATAGGGCAGGCGAGGGGCTACATGTTGGGCTGCATCTCAAGTTCCCAGGTCCCACTATTAAGCCACAATACCGGCAAGAGTGGGCCCCCCCCCCCTCCCAACAACTTTTACTTCTGAAAAGCCCTCATTAGCATGGCATACCTTTGCTAAGCACCACACTACCTCCAACAAAGCACAATCACTGCCTGCATGACACTCCACTGACACTTCTCCTGGGTTACATGCTGCCCAACCGCCCCCCCTCCCCCCCCACAGCGCACACCAAAGTGTCCCTGGGCAGCCTTCAGCTGCCCTCATGCCACACCACGCTCATGTCTATTTAGAATTGCGTCTGCCATGACGAGGGACCGCAGGCACACACTGCAGAGGGTTGGCACGGCTAGGCAGCGACCCTCTTTAAAAGTGGTGGAGCGATAGCCCACAATGCTGTACAGAAGCAATGAGAAATAGAATCCTGTGCCACCGCCATCAGGAGCTGCACACGTGGGCATAGCAATGGGGAACCTATGTGCCACACACTATTCATTCTGTCAAGGTGTCTGCATGCCCCAGTCAGACCGGGCTTTTTAATTCATAGACACAGGCAGGTACAACTCCCTATTGTGAAGTCCCTGTCGACCCACAGCATGGGTGGCTCCCTGGAACCCACCGGCGGTACACAGAAATATCCCATTGCATTGCCCAACACAGCTGAGGTAGTAATGTCGTGCTTAATGCAGGTGGGCTTCGGCCCACACTGCATGCCCCAGTCTGACTGGGGTTCTTTATAAGTGTACAGATGTAGTAAAAACTCCGTGTGCACCTACAGCATGGGTGGGTGCCAGGAAGCCACCGGCGGTACATAGAAATATCCCATTGCATTGCCCAACACAGCTGAGGTAGTAATGTTGTGCTTAACCCTTTCCAATCCAATTTGTATATGGTTTTCCTAGGGGGCTTACTCTTTTTCTGCTGTTATACAACGGCGCTATATGCTGGCTAAAGCCAGTACTGCATGAGCTGACACGTAGGATAGGCTCCGACAGCAGAGAGGCTGGCAATATACAGTAAGAGAACCCCGACGGACGTCTACCAACAACGGAGCTGTACAGCCTTAAACCCTAATGTCTTCACAGGTCACACAGTGGACTGGAAAGGGTTAATGCAGGTGGGTTTCGGCCCACACTGCATGCCCCAGTCAGACTGGGGTTCTTTACAAGTGGACACATGTAGGTTAAACTCCCTGTGGACCCACTGCCTGGGTGGGTGCCAGGAAGCCACCGGCGGTACATAGAAATATCCCATTGCATTGCCCAACACAGCTGAGGTAGTAATGTCGTGCGTAATGCAGGTGGGCTTCGGCCCACACTGCATGCCCCAGTCAGACGGGTTCTTTAGAAGTGTACAGATGTATTAAAAACTCTGTGTGCACCTACAGCATGGGTGGCTCCCTGGAACCCACCGGCGGTACACAAAAATATCCCATTGCATTGCCCAACACAGCTGAGGTAACGTCAGCTGTAATGCAGGTGGGCTAAAAATTAATTTGATTACACTGTAGGCGAGGGCCCACAAAAATTGCTGTATCAACAGTACTAATGTACATCCCAAAAATTGGCCATGGCCAGCCAAGAGGGCAGGTGAAACCCATTAATCGCTTTGGTTAATGTGGCTTAAGTGGTAACTAGGCCTGGAGGCAGCCCAGTGTAACGAAAAATTGGTTCAAGTTAAAGTTCCAATGCTTTTCAGCGCATTGAAACATATAAAAATTGTTCTGAAAAATTATTTGAGTGAGCCTTGTGGCCCTAAGAAAAATTGCCCGTTCAGCGTGATTACGTGAGGTTTCAGGAGGAGGAGCAGGAGGAGGAGGAGGAGGAATATTAGACACAGATTGATGAAGCAGAAATGTCCCCGTTTTGGATAGTGAGAGAGAACGTAGCTTCCATCCGCGGGTGCAGCCTACGTATTGCTTAGGTATCGCTGCTGTCCGCTGGTGGAGAAGAGAAGTCTGGGGAAATCCAGGCTTTGTTCATCTTGATGAGTGTTAGCCTGTCGGCACTGTCGGTTGACAAGCGGCTACGCTTATCTGTGATGATTCCCCCAGCCGCACTAAACACCCTCTCCGACAAGACGCTAGCCGCAGGACAAGCAAGCACCTCCAGGGCATACAGCGCTAGTTCAGGCCACGTGTCCAGCTTCGACACCCAGTAGTTGTAGGGGGCAGAGGCGTCACCAAGGATGGTCGTGCGATCCGCTACGTACTCCCTCACCATCCTTTTACAGTGCTCCCGCCGACTCAGCCGTGACTGGGGAGCGGTGACACAGTCTTGGTGGGGAGCCATAAAGCTGGCCAGGCCCTTAAAGACTGTTGCACTGCCTGGGATGTACATGCTGCTCGATCTACGCACATCCCCTGCTACCTTGCCCTCGGTACTGCGCCTTCTGCCACTAGCGCTGTCGGCTGGGAATTTTACCATCAGCTTGTCCGCAAGGGTCCTGTGGTATAGCAACACTCTCGAACCCCTTTCCTCTTCGGGAATCAGAGTGGGCAGGTTCTCCTTATACCGTGGATCGAGCAGTGTGTACACCCAGTAATCCGTCGTGGCCAGAATGCGTGCAACGCGAGGGTCACGAGAAAGGCATCCTAACATGAAGTCAGCCATGTGTGCCAGGGTACCTGTACGCAACACATGGCTGTCTTCACTAGGAAGATCACTATCAGGATCCTCCTCCTCCTCCTCCTCCTCCTCCTGAGGCCATACACGCTGAAAGGATGACAGGCAATCAGCCGGTGTACCGTCAGCAGCGGGCCAAGCTGTCTCTTCCCCCTCCTCCTCATCCTCCTCATGCTCCTCCTCCTCCTCCTGTACGCGCTGAGAAATAGACAGGAGGGTGCCCTGACTATCCAGCGGCATACTGTCTTCCCCCGCCCCCATTTCCGAGCGCAAAGCAGCTGCCTTTATGGTTTGCAGGGAATTTCTCAAGATGCATAGCAGAGGAATGGTGACACTAATGATTGCAGCATCGCCGCTCACCACCTGGGTAGACTCCTCAAAATTACCAAGGACATGGCAGATGTCTGCCAACCAGGCCCACTCTTCTGAAAGGAATTGAGGAGGCTGACTCCCACTGCGCCGCCCATGTTGGAGTTGGTATTCGACTATAGCTCTACGTTGTTCATAGAGCCTGGCCAACATGTGGAGCGTAGAGTTCCACCGTGTGGGCACGTCGCACAGCAGTCGGTGCACTGGCAGCTTAAAGTGATGTTGCAGGGTGCGCAGGGTGGCAGCGTCCGTGTGGGACTTGCGGAAATGTGCGCAGAGCCGGCGCGCCTTTACGAGCAGGTCTGACAAGCGTGGGTAGCTTTTCAGAAAGCGCTGAACCACCAAATTAAAGACGTGGGCCAGGCATGGCACGTGCGTGAGGCTGCCGAGCTGCAGAGCCGCCACCAGGTTACGCCCGTTGTCACACACGACCATGCCCGGTTGGAGGCTCAGCGGCGCAAGCCAGCGGTCGGTCTGCTCTGTCAGACCCTGCAGCAGTTCGTGGGCCGTGTGCCTCTTATCGCCTAAGCTGAGTAGTTTCAGCACGGCCTGCTGACGCTTGCCCACCGCTGTGCTGCCACACCGCGCGACACCGACTGCTGGCGACATGCTGCTGCTAACACATCTTGATTGCGAGACAGAGGAGGAGGAGGAGGAGGAGGGTGCTTTAGTGGAGGAAGCATACACCTCCGCAGATACCAGCACCGAGCTGGGGCCCGCAATTCTGGGGGTGGGTAGGACGTGAGCGGTCCCAGGCTCTGACTCTGTCCCAGCCTCCACTAAATTCACCCAATGTGCCGTCAGGGAGATGTAGTGGCCCTGCCCGCCTGTGCTTGTCCACGTGTCCGTAGTTAAGTGGACCGTGGCAGTAACCGCGTTGGTGAGGGCGCGCACAATGTTGCGGGAGACGTGGTCGTGCAGGGCTGGGACGGCACATCGGGAAAAGTAGTGACGACTGGGAACTGAGTAGCGCGGGGCCGCCGCCTCCATGATACTTTTGAAGGACTCAGTTTCCACAACCCTATACGGCAGCATCTCAAGGCTGATGAATTTTGCTATGCGGACGGTTAACGTTTGAGCGTGCGGGTGCGTGGCGGCGTACTTGCGCTTGCGCTCGAACACTTGCGCAAGCGACGGCTGAACGGTGCGCTGAACTACACTGCTGGATGGGGCCGAGGACAGCGGAGATGAGGGTGTGGGTGCAGGCCATGAGGCGGTAGTGCCTGTGTCCTGAGAGGGGGGTTGCATCTCAGTGGCAGGTTGGGGCACAGGGGGAGAGGCAGGGGTGCAAACCGGAGGCGGTGAACGGCCTTCGTCCCACCTTGTGGGGTGCTTGGCCATCATATGTCTGCGCATGGTGGTGGTGGTGAGGCTGTTGGTGTTGGCTCCCCGGCTGAGCTTTGCGCAACAAAGGTTGCACACCACTGTTCGTCGGTCGTCAGGCGTCTCTGTGAAAAACTGCCAGACCTTAGAGCACCTCGGCCTCTGCAGGGTGGCATGGCGCGAGGGGGCGCTTTGGGAAACACTTGGTGGATTATTCGGTCTGGCCCTGCCTCTACCCCTGGCCACCGCACTGCCTCTTGCAACCTGCCCTGCTGATGCCCTTGACTCCCCCTCTGAAGACCTGTCCTCCTGAGTAAGCGTTGCACACCAGGTGGGGTCAGTCACCTCATCGTCCTGCTGCTCTTCCTCCGAATCCTCTGTGCGCTCCTCCCTCGGACTTACTGCCCTTACTACTACCTCACTGCAAGACAACTGTGTCTGATCGTCATCGTCCTCCTCACCCACAGAAAGTTGTTGAGGCAGTTGGCGGAAGTCCCCAGCCTCTTCCCCCGGACCCCGGGAACTTTCGAATGGTTGGGCATCAGTGACGATAAACTCCTCTGGTGGGAGAGGAACCGCTGCTGCCCAATCTAAGCAGGGGCCCGAGAACAGTTCCTGGGAGTGTTCCCGCTCCTGAGCAGGTGTTATTGTAGTGGAGTGAGGAGGCTGGGAGGAAGGAGGAGCAGCAGACAGAGGATTCGGATTGGCAGCAGTGGACGGCGCAGAACTGCGGGTAGACGATAGGTTGCTCGAAGCACTTTCTGCCATCCAGGACAGGACCTGCTCACACTGCTCATTTTCTAATAACCGTCTCCCGCGTGGACCCATTAATTGGGCGATGAATGTGGGGACGCCAGAAACGTGCCTCTCTCCTAATCGCGCAGCAGTCGGCTGCGACACACCGGGATCAGGAGCTCGGGCTGTGCCCACACCCTGACTTGGCCCTCCGCGTCCTCGGCCGCGTCCACGTCCTCTAGGCCTACCCCTACCCCTCAGCATGCTGTATTACCAGTGATTTGATTTCACAGGCAGGAAATAAATTGGCGCAAGACTGCAGGCCAAATATAATTTTTGCCCTTTTTGGAAAACGAAAGGCCCCACTGCCTCTAGTGAATGAATTATCTAAGTTTAATAACTGTGCTGTGTCCCTGCTTATGTGTCACAGAACGTGAGGGTAGCAGAGTTATTATAACTCTTGGAGAGCAGGTATTTTTTTCCCAATTAAGGAAAGCAAATGGCGAAGCCAGCAGTAAAGCGTAGCTGGGTGCGTATGATTTAGCAATGTTGTTCACGCAGCTCACACGTGTCCACAGCCCTTAGGACGGACAGAGGCTGGACAAATAGATTTGTTTTCAGTTTTTTGGCACCAAAAGGCAGCACTGCGTATATTCAATGAATAACAACTGTGTTGTCGCCCTGCCTATACAATTCTTTCCCTGCAGTATCAATGGAGGGTGCAATGCTCTGCAGAGGCGATTTTGAGAAGCAAAAAAAAATGCAGCACAGCTAACAGCAGCCTGGACAGTACTGCACACGGATAAATATGGCCCTAGAAAGGACCGTTGAGGTTCTTGAAGGCTACACTCACTCCTAACACTCTCCCTGCCTATGCAGCACTTCTGTCCCTAATGCCAGGTGCAACGGTCTGCAGAGGCGATTTTGAGAAAAAAAAATTTGCCACTGCTAACAGCAGCCAACACACAGCTATCAGTGGCCCTAATAAGGACCTTTGGGGGGTCTTGAAGCCTACACTAACTACCAATTCTTTCCCTACAGCAGCTCCGGTACAAACAGCACTGTCCCTCATCTAACTCACACCGCATCTGAGGCGAGCCGCGGGAGGGGCCGACTTTTATGTTCGGGTGACACCTGATCTTCCCAGCCACTCACAGCAGGGGGGTGGTATAGGGCTTGAACGACGCAGGGGGAAGTTGTAATGCCTTCCCTGTCTTTCAATTGGCCAGAAAAGCGCGCTAACGTCTCAGGGAAGGAAGTGAAAATAACCAGAACACCGCATGGTGTTCGTTACGAATAACGAACATCCCGAACACCCTAATATTCGCACGAATATCAAGCTCGGAAGAACGCGTTCGCTCATCTCTAGCTGTTGGGTACCGGGTGAAGGAAGTGCTGACAGTGCAAAGACTTTGGAGGTGAAGGGGGGCGCTGTGGCTAATGAAATCGGCTGCAGAACCACAGCTGATTTCTACTCACGTTTCGCACTGATGGTGCACATTTTGACTTTTGCCGAAATGCTGCAGATTTTGCCACAGAATTTTCTGCTACGGAAAACCGGCAACATTTCAGCTTAATCAAAGTCCCAATAGCTGCTGCTGTATCCGCAACCCCGGAAGATACAACTCTGGGTCTGGCATTTAAAGCAACTTCATACTATTCATATAGGTTCCTGTTTTAAGCCTCTTTAAAGGGTTGAGTATTGTCTATAGGGGGCACTAGAGAGGCAGTGTTCTTCCTCCTGGATAAGAGCTGTGTTACTCACCTTACCCAGCGAGCATCGCCCTAAAGACTGAAGGAGGACCAGTCATTTGTGAGCGGCTATTCACGTACACATCAGCGCAGGTCACATGATCAGCCGTCCAGTTCCCGGTATCCTCCTGCCTTGTCTTAGAAGCTCTGTGGCGGGTCGTGACGTCTCAGGTTAAGATGGATGTGACTTGATGACCGAGAGACTCCTCAGAAGATTCTGCTTCCAGTGATTTTTCTTCAGCTGTCAGCTTTTATCACAAGCTGTACCGCTACAAACCCTCGGCAGCTCGCACCGGCGGGTCGCGGCTCGTCTCCTCCCCGCAGAAACGGCTTTTTTTTCCAACTGCTTGATATTAAACAATCTATTAGGTCGCTTTATCTGATTCTTGGAAAGTTGGATGAGAATCCGTAAAGCTGATGCACCGGCGGACGGGGAGATCGTAGCAACAAGCAGAGCAAAGATAATTGGAGTTGTTGAACTACACGTCCCTGCAGAGCATTCCACAGAAAATGTGCCGCACGTACCGCCTGCATACTGATGCCGCTCATCGCGGCTACTTCCACAGATGTGAGCGGTACTACACGGCTCGAAAGTAGTAACAGAATACTTAACCCTTAAAGGCGCGGCCCTTTTACCATTTTCAGGTTTTCCTTCCCATTTTTTATGTATCCATCGACGTAGATGTCTGAGGGCTTGTTTTTTGCAGGGCAAGTTGTTTTTCAGCGCTATTACTAAATGTACTGAAAAACTTTAAAACATTTCTGGATTGCAATGCAAAAAAGAAGCAAAATTCTCCCATTTTTTTACAGCGTACAGACTGCAGCAAAAATGACATGAAAAAGGTTCTACATGGGTCGGTACGATTACAACGCTACAAAATTTATACAGTTTTCTTTTGCTATACTACTTTAAAAAAAAATATATATATATATATATATGTATATCTTTGGAAAAACGTTATTTTCTGCCGCCATCTTCTGACAACCACCCTAACTTTTTTATGTTTCTGTCACCACAGTTATGCGAGGGCTTGCTTGCGTGCCATTCTGGGGCTGTGTATTTTTTGTTTCAGACGACATTCAATATACGGGGTAAATAAAGTGTTACTTTGGTAGATCGGACTTTTATTAGCGCTGCGATAGCAAATATAGTTTCTTTTTTGTTTTGATTTTTTTATATACAGTTAGTCCCCGACTTATGAACAGATTCCGTTCCGGGAGCCCGTTCGCAAGTCCATTTGTTCGCAAGTCCGAACAAATGGTTGGATGGAGCGGGATTGCGGGTGGATCCCGCTCCATACAACGTCGGGTGCAGGCTGTTTCTTACAGCGGGCACCCGGCGGCAGCAGTTTCCAACGAGCCGCGCCGCTTGTCCGAACTGTTAACACTTTAAATACTGCTCTGACAGCGGTATTTAAAGTGTTAACAGTTCTGACGAGCGGCGCGGCTCGTCGGAACTGCTGCCGCCGGGTGCCCGCTGTAAGAAACAGCCTGCACCCGACGTTCAGGGGGCCCGTACAGCGTCCCACGATGAGATCGCGGGACGCTGTGCGGTTGCTAGGCAGCCGGGGACCTCCTGAAAGGCCCCAGGGCTGCCTATGCAGAGTGCCCATCTAGCGCACGGCTTGATAGGCGCTCTGCATAGACAGCCCCAGGGCCTTTCAGGAGGTCCCCAGCTGCCTAGCAACCGCGATCTGACCGAACAGGCTTCTATCAGGCTTGATAGAAGCCTGCCCGGTCCCTGCACAGAATGATGTAATGCCATGGCATTACATCATACTGTGCAGGACAGATAGTTCGTATCTTGCGAAGTTCGTAAATCGAATGTTCACAAGTCGGGGACTATCTGTACCTTTTATTTTTTTCTAATAAATAACAAAACTTTTTTAATCAGATGTTTACTTTTTTTTTTTTAAATCCCAATAGGGAACTTCAACTTGCGATCGTTTGATCGCTCCATAGTATTACATTATACAGTGATCTGACATTCAATCAGAAAAGGCAGCACTGCAGACCTTCAGAAGGCCCGAGGCTGCCATGGCAATTGAACGGCACCCCCTGATCTCCCCCGTTCGGGACCCCACAAAAGCAATCAGAGCAGGGGTGTAGCTAAATGGGCCCGAGTGCAAAAGTTTATCTTGGGGCCCCCAACTTCTCTTAACCTCTTAACGCAGAGGCATAACGTGAAGCTCCTAGGCCCCAATGCAAAATCTGTAACAGGGCCCCCAACTATAATGCTTTATTCATAGTACTGGGCTCCATATATAGAGAGGAGAGGCCTTATGGGCCCCCTAAGGCTCGTGGGCCCGGGTGCACCCGCATCTCCTATAGTTACGCCAGTGAATCAGAGGCATTTACATGCTTAACAGCAACGATCCGCATTGGAGTTGATTGCAACTGTTGTTGGCAGGTGTCAGCAGTGGGAATCAACTGTCCCCCGCATTGTAAGGAGCAGGATTGGCTCCCGGACCCCTCCATACAAACCCGAACGCACAAGACGTAATTCTAGGAGTCATTAAGGGGTTAAAGCACTCATTGGCTCTCCAACATCTCCAGAGTCTTTCGTGCCTGTCATGTCCTAGATAGCTACAAAGCAGGTAGCGTAGGAGCGAGGGACTGGGGGGCGGGAGATTAGGACAGGAAAGGGTTAAGCGACCGGAGGAGGTGGGAGGAGTTAATACAGGAAGAAGAGAGAGGGAGAAGGAGAGTGTGCCATTCCACGTGGAGTAAGAGAAGAAGGAAGACGTGTGAAGGAAGGCAGAAGATTAAAAGAGAAGAAACATGGACCAGCTCGTTCTGCAGATCAAGGAAGCTGTTGCCAGCCAGGGACCGGAATGGCTGATGAGGATGGCCGCGGAGTTCGGTGCCACGCCGTCGGGAGAAGCCGGGGCAGGAGAAGTGCAGCCGGCGCAGATGGCATCCAGCGCGCCCCGCGGAAGACCCCAGAGAAGGAGGATTCCCCCTACCAGGCTGAGCCCGAGCCCAGCCGTGAAGAAGGGGGCCCAGAACGCAAGCCCGAGACCTGCGCGTTCGAATGTCGGTGGCGGAGCGCGGCCGCAGCGACCGGCGGCGGGAGGCAACATGGGCGCGACCGGAAGAAGCGCCGGAAGACCAGAAGAAACCCCCGAGGGACTTACCGGGACTTCAGCAGCGGCATCAGGAGCGGGTAAGTCCAGCGTGGGAAGGGTTTGCCCCGCGGCTGTCCAGCGTCGGGCGGAGAGAGAAGGGGGACGGCCTGCGCGCCGTGCCGGCGGCGGGCGGATGGATCCGCGGGCCGGAAGAAGTTCCGGCGCCGGGACTCCCGAGCGGAGGGAGACGAGCCCCAGCGGCAGCAGCGAGGCCAGCAACAGCGCAAGCGGCCGCAGCAGCGCGAGCGCAGGGCAAAGGGGGGGGTGGGGGATGAGGAGGAAGAGGCGCAGGGCGGGAAAGCAGAGGGGGGGAAGGGGGGGGGGAGCCCAAGCAGGCAGTATGGCCCCATTGTCGCCCCAGGGCTCATGCCCTAATATGAGGGGCAGTGGGACACAATATATAGACACCTCAAGCCGGCAAGGGGGAGGGGGGGTACAATCAGGCAGTATGGCCCCATTGTCGCCCCAGGGCTCATGCCCTAACATGAGGGGCAGCGGGATATTTTATAGAGACGCGCCAAGCCAGAAAGGGGCTTACGGGGCACGCAGGAAGGAGGGAGGGGGAGGAGGGGCAGCGAGCAGCGGTCACAGGTCGCCCCGGGGTTCTTTCCCTTTTGCAAAGGACAGTCGAACACAAGCAGGCGAAGGCACTTCAGGCCGGCAAGGGGCTTACGGGGTGGAGCAAAGCGGACAGGTGAGACAGAGGAAAGGAAAGGGGGGAGGGGGAAGCTACCTGCCCGGTAGTCAAGGGGCCGGTAGCGGGACGGAGGGGGGGTTAGGCAGCAGGCGGGGGGTTGGCAGCATGGCGCGAGGAAGTTGGCGCAGCGAAGCAAGAACAGATAGCTCGTCATCGGAGTCCGGTGAGCCTTGTACACGTCAGGAGGCGCCCCATTTCGCCAGAGGGTACAGGCGTTCGGAAGCGGTGGACAGGAGCGGTAGGCGCAGCGGCCATGGGACTTTGGTTTGCGCGTCGCAGCAGGCGTTACCATGTTCACCGGCTTCCTCCACAGATGAGAGGCGGGCCTCACGTACCGAAAGGCAGGGCGAGCGGGCCGCAGCCTCCAGGGCGTCCTATGGCTACAGCAGGCGACCCCGTGGTGTCTCCCGTAATTGGGACAGGGTACGACACGCGGTGGCGAGTCCGGAAAGGAGCCAACCGGGACCGAGTCACCCGTCTTTCCCCTCGGCAGGGCCGGAGGACGAATTGGAGGGTGAGTCCCAATGTAATAGAGTGTGGGGTGATTCGTCGCCCAATAATGTGAATAATTTTATGGTAGCGCTGAGAGCGCTGGTGAACGAGTTTGACAAAGGTAAAGGTATGGTGACGAGTGTTAACCCGGGGAGTCCCGTGGTTGGTGATGTGGCTCACGCTGCCGGGTGCTCGCCAGTGGTGGCGACCGGAAAAGGCGACGAGTCGGTAAAAGATGGTTTGCGTTTTTCAGACTCCTTATTTTGTGGCGTGGCCCCGCTGGGGGTGGGCCTCGCGGAGGACACAATTGAAAAAATTAAAGGTGGAGTGTACGTGGACATTTGGTCGCTCCTATCGGTGGAGCATGTATCGGTGGATAAGGAGCGCTTCGCAGAACGGGACAAGAAGCCCAAAGTAGCTAAAACATTTAGCAATTGGCTACAAGCCATGTTAACCCTGGCTCACGTCATATGCCAGTACCAGCCGGGTAAAGGCCCGGAGCTACTGGTATATATTAACACTATTCATAGCGCTTACAAGCTGCACGGAGGTGCGGCATGGTGGCGCTATGACGAAGATTTTCGTCGGAGAATTTCGGGAACGAGTCATGTGAGCTGGGCGACAAAAGCGACGGATGCTTGGATCCAGTTGATCCTGGCACAAAAGCCGACGAAGCCCCTTTTTCAGAGCAACAGTACGGTTACTGGTGGGCAGCAGGCACCCGTTCCACATAAGCCCTCGGGTTCCTGCTGGGCATTTAATGAGGGTAACTGTCGGTTTCTTGCAGCATGTAAGTTCCGGCACGAGTGCTCCTTTTGCGGCGGTGCGCACGCAGCGGTCAGATGTTTTCGGAGACAAAAGCAAAACTTGCCCGCGGCAACAGCGTTGCCCGGGGGCAACTCCAGTGAACGCGCTGTTCCTGGAGGAGTGGTTAGACAAGTACCACAGGAGACGGGAAGCAAACCTTCTTAAAGAAGGTTTTAACACGGGTTTCGTCATTCCGCATCAACCAGGTTCGGCGTTAACGCTTAGCCGCAATTTAAAATCGGCGTATGATAATAAAGAGATGGTGATGGAGAAGCTGCTAAAGGAGGTAGAACTGGGTCGGATGGCGGGGCCTTTTCAGGAACCGCCATTTGAGAACTTACGCGTTTCACCTTTGGGCTTGGTACCAAAGAAGGAACCGGGTAAGTTCCGGCTTATCCATCACCTATCCTACCCGACGGGCGAGTCAGTCAACGACGGGATTTCCAAGGAGCAAACAGCTGTATCGTATACTTCTTTCGATAGGGCTGTCTGCCTAGTACGGCAGGCCGGAAGGGGGGCTCTGTTGGCAAAAGCCGATATCGAGTCCGCTTTTCGACTATTACCGGTGCATCCAGATTGCTTCCACTTGTTGGGCTGCCATTTGGACGGCTTATATTTTGTGGATATGTGCTTACCGATGGGGTGTTCCATCTCTTGTTATTACTTTGAAGTGTTCAGTTCATTTCTGGACTGGATGCTTCGTTACGAGACGGGCATCCGATCGGTGTTGCATTATCTGGATGATTTCCTTTTCGTCGGGCCATCAGATTCAGAGATATGCGGGTTGTTATTGGCATCATTTCAGGATCTGATGGAAAAAGCGGGAGTACCGCTGTCACGCGAAAAAACGGTCGGTCCGGTGACATGTCTTACATTTTTAGGCATTGAAATCGATACCATGGCAATGGTATTTCGTTTACCGGACGAGAAAGTAGCGCGGTTGCGGCAGGAGGTTAAGTTGGTTGGCAGTTCTAAGAAAGTTACACTGCACCAGCTCCAAGTAATTATCGGCTTGCTAAATTTTGCGTGTCGGGTCATTCCGATGGGCCGCCCGTTTGCAAGGCGGCTGTCATTGGCGACAGTCGGGATTAAAGAGAAACACCACTTCGTCAGAGTGACAAAGGGTATGAAGGAGGACTTACACACATGGCAAGTCTTTCTTCAAACGTTTAATGGTCAGGTGATTTGTCAAGCTGCGGAAGTTGCAAACGAGGAGCTGGGACTGATGTCGGATGCATCGGGCTCCTGTGGTTTCGGGGTAATTTTGGAGGACAGTTGGTGCAGCGCACCTTGGCCCAGAGAATGGTTCGAAAGACGGTGGGTGAAGAACATAACACTGCTGGAGATTTTTCCGCTAATGGTGGCGGTGGAGATCTGGGGGACGATTTTGGAAAACAGGAATATCTGCTTCTGGTCGGACAACCAGGCAGTAGTGACAGCGGTGAACAGGCAGACGTCCAGATCTCCCTTGGTTTTGGCAGTTTTACGCCATTTGGTTTTGCGATGCCTGCAGAGTAATATTAAGCTGAAGGCGAGATACGTACCCGGAATAAACAATAACACGGCTGACGCTCTTTCTCGTTTCCAGATGGAGAGATTCAGGGAACTCCACCCGACAGCGGATGTCAAAGGGGTATGTTGCCCGGCGATCTTATGGGAGATAGTAGAAGAGAGCTCACGACTCTGATTCGCAACTCCGTTGCGGAATCGACGTGGAAGCGATATAATGCTATATGGAAAAGGTGGTTGATGGCAGCAGGGGGACAATTCCCTGAGGGAGCGCGGGCAAGAGCGGTGACGTTAGACGTTATAGCGGAGCTGCGGCGTCGCGGTGCATCGGTGAGCTCGGCGCGCAAGCACTTATCGGCCATTGCGTTTTTGTTGCGCCTGCACGGACGGCGTGACGTGACAAAGGAGTTTGTCTTCGGACAGATTCTCAAAGGTTGGAAAAAAGAAGGGTCGTCAAGAGACGACAGGCGGCCGATAACATTTGAGCTGTTAAAGGCGATGCTGAACGTTTTGGGAGCAGTGTGCAAAGATGAAAGCGAGGTGCTGCTCTTTCGGGTGGCGTTTTCGTTAGCGTTTTTCGCGGCTTTGAGACTGAGCGAAATAGTGGCCCCCAGCTGTAGGAAGCTGGGGGGGTTGCGTTTCGAGGATGTTCTATGCGGTACAGATGATATAAAGATATGCATCAAAAAGTCCAAGACTGATGTGTATGGCGCAGGCGAGTGGCTGCGCTTGACGGCGTTGGGGACAGCGGCTTGTCCTGTGGTGTTGCTGAGACAGTTTTTGTCACGGCACAGCGGAAAAGGACAACTATTGGCGCATGCTTCAGGAGCCCCACTGACCAAGTTCCAGTTTGGGGCGGTTATGCGCACATGCTTGAAGCGATTAGGTTTCGAGCCCAGCGAGTTTGGCACGCATTCTTTCAGGATCGGCGCAGCAACGTCTGCTTTTGCTTGCGGATTAAGAGGAGACGAGGTGAAGCGAGTTGGACGCTGGAGGTCGGAGGCGTACAAGTCGTACGTCCGACCAAATTTGAGAGTGTTATAGTTTAAGTTACATTGTGGTGTGCCGTTATGTGTTTATTTTGCAGGTTCGGAGTGGACAGTTTGGGTGGTGGGTCACTCTTTCATTCATTGGGCAGAGAAACGAGCGGGGACCCGGCCCATTGGCAGAAACCTGGGCATGAAAGAGGTCCAGGTAAAATGGCACGGGGTAAGAGGTCTTCAATGGGCCAGGCTGCTACAAGAAATATTGTGTGTCAGCAGATGGTCCCAGGGGAAAGTGATACTGGTAATTCATGCGGGTGGGAACGACTTGGGCCGGGTAAGGGTAGCTGAGTTAGTAACGCTTATGAAGGAGGATATGTTGAGGTTCAAAAAATTTTTTGAGGACACCATTATAGTATGGTCCGATATAGTCGCCAGGAGAGTGTGGAAAGAAGCAAGGGACGTGGAGGCTATCGACAGGGTAAGGAAAGTGTAAATTTTAAGATTTCCAAATTCGTTAAGTCAATAGGAGGGGTAGCCGTGAGGCACTGGGAGCTGGAGAAAAAGGTGCCAGGTATGTGGAGGAAGGATGGTGTCCATTTAAGTGATATAGGTATGGACACTTTCCTATCGGGGTTGCAGGACGGGGTGGAGGCGGCTATGTCGCTGGCATGTGGGGGGCGGATGGCAGCGTAGACAGGCTGCATCCTTCATGGCGGTTTAGCGGTATTTCCATGCCAGCTGGAAGATTGAGGGTGCGTACAGGCCGTAACGGGCTTTCTCACGCCTCGAAAGGTTTAGAGCATTAGATGTTAGGAACAGGCGATAGGCATGGAAAGAAGGAAATAATTTGATGTTATATAATAATATTAAATAAGCTGTGGCCTTCCCACATAATTTATGCCAGCATAGAGTGAAATACATGTCTTTAAGAATTTTGGTTAATAAAGAAGTTTTTGTTATTAAGAAGTAGTCACGTGTTTTATTGAAGGGAGCGGGAAGTATGGGGAGTCCCCCCAGTCTCAGTGTAAACATGCTCTCATCTGTGAAGTTAATGGATCCACCAGTCAATGGTGGATCTGCCAATTCTGGTGTTCTCTGATAAATGCCAACTGTGCTGCCCGATGCTTGGCTGTGGGCACAGGTCCCCCTACAAGATGTCGGCCACTCATGCCAACCTAATGGAGTCTGTGTATGACAGTCTGGCCGGTAGCCCGCTGGAGGTCATTTTGTAGGGCTCCTGCTCTTCCGCTAGTCCTGTTGCTGGGTTGATGCCCTTCTACGGTCCTGTCCAGCTCTCCTCGTTTAATGACTCATGTCCTTGTAAGGAAGGAGGGTCTATGACTCCTCTGGTTGTTATGGTGATACTGAGTGCTGTTCTTTAACCACGTATTTATTTCTTTAAAAGAAGGAGGAGGGCTCAGGGTGTGGCAAGGCTTTGGGCACAATATAACCAACTGGAAGGTGGGCAATGAAGCCGGAGGGTTTCGCAATGTGAAGGAGTATATCCGATGAGCAGCAACATTCTACGGGCAGAAGGAAGAGGGAGAGCTGCATACAGTCAGCCCTTTGGCACGATCATCTCTGCCCGCTCCTGCATAAAGCTTAGAGTTGGCTGTATCCTTGACTCCTCCCATGCTTTTTCTTGTTACTCTGGCAAACATCGGCCTTAAGGCACAACAGAACCAGTCGGCCTTGTTGGAGACTGGAACTTGGGTAATCTTAAAGGACTTGTCCTGCTCAGCTGAATAATGCAAGAGGACTATGTTGCCTATACCCAGTTACAAGAGTTAGAGCCATCCAAGCAATCCGGTTCCCGGAACACTTTGTTACTGTGGCCTTATTATGGCGTATTGTTGATTGTTGGACTTTGATTATTTCGTGTTTACTGCACAGAATGGGCAATCCAAATACTTTTGCTTTTTACCCATGCAGCTTGAGATAAGCGGCCATGCCGGAGGCCTACTTTCAAGAGACTTGTAGCAAGCTAGGTGTGACCCAGACCGGCCTGATCCTGGCCAGGAGAGCTTGTTGAGTCAGTTGTCTACTTATTAAGGTAAGGCCACAATGACACCCCTAATAGTTCAATCGTTGACCCAGACTGACGTGAATATCCCATTCCCTGGTGCGGTCCAGACTTTATCACTGGCCTGGCTCCCTTTGGACGATCGGGAACCCCACTATAGCCTGAACATCAATCCATCATTTCATCATGGTATCTGCTCTAAGTTCTTGAGGACCCTGCTGGGTGATAGATGCAGCCTTCCTGTGATGACAAGTATGACTGTGCCAACCTGGAGGAGCGGGACTACCTGTACAACCTGATTGGGCTGCAGGTAGCCCTCATGTACCAGTAGTGAAAAGTACACCAGCAAAACTCAGAGTTCAGCTCTGGAGTATAAGACAGAATGTAAGTCAGAATCACAACAGGATAAGTAATGTATGTACACAGTGACTCCACCAGCAGAATAGTGAGTGCAGCTCTGGAGTATAGTACTGGATGTAACTCAGGATCAGTACAGGATAAGTAATGTATGTACACAGTGACTCCACAGGCAGAATAGTGAGTGCAGCTCTGGAGTATAATACAGGATGTAACTCAGGATCAGTACAGGATAAGTAATGTATGTACACAGTGACTCCACCAGCAGAATAGTGAGTGCAGCTCTGGAGTATAATACAAGATGTAACTCAGGAGCAGTACAGAATAAGTAATGTATGTACACAGTGACTCCACAGGCAGAATAGTGAGTGTAGCTCTTTGTAACTCAGGATCAGTGCAGGGTAAGTGATGTATGTACGCAGTGACTCCACCAGCAGAATAGTGAGTGCAGCTCTGGAGTATAGTACTGGATGTAACTCAGGATCAGTACAGGATAAGTAATGTATGTACACAGTGACTCCACAGGCAGAATAGTGAGTGCAGCTCTGGAGTATAATACAGGATGTAACCCAGGATCAGTACAGGATAAGTAATGTGTGTACACAGGGACTTCACCAGCAGAATAGTGAGTGCAGCTCTGGAGTATAATACAGGATGTAACTCAGGGTAAGTACAGGATAAGTAATGTATGTACACAGTGACTCCACCAACAGAATAGTGAGTGCAGCTCTGGAGTATAATACAGGATGTAACTCAGGATCAGTACAGGATAAGTAATGTATATACGCAGTGACTCCACTAGCAGAATAGTGAGTGCAGCTCTGGAGTATAATACAGGATCAGATGGAGATGAGCTACAAAGATAAGTACTGTACATCTAAGACTTAGGCCGCCTGCACACGGGCGCAAATCCCGCGGCGGGATTTTCCGCGGGATTTCCGTCACTGAAAGCCTGCATAGGAGTGCATTACAATACGCACTCCTATGCAGACGGCCGCGGTTTGGCCGCGTGAGATCTCGCGCGGCAAACAAACCGCTTCATGTCCTATTTCTGTGTGGGGCTCTGCTAGCGCCGGCTGCCCGGCAGCCGGCACATGAAAGAGCCGGGGCCGACGGGCGCAGGTAAGTACGCGCTCCTCCCTGCAGGCGCTGGGGTCGGGTCCCGCGGTGAGACTCCTCGCCGCCGGATCCGACCCGCTTGTCTGCAGGCGGCCTTAGTGATTTGCAATGGCAAAGTACGACTCTCAACATGCATTGGAAGCCTCGTATAGAGTCGCAGTACAGCAGTGATATAAGGAGGGGTTGAATATGTTGCAGAAATATAACCAACGCAATTGAAACATCGCATCTTCATAAATTCAATGAACCGTACTCACAAAGCTATTTTTGTGTTTTGCTCTGGAAAGCCTCCAGGTGGCAGTATTAAGAACGCTGTGAATAAAGACCCCATGGCGCGATGTTGGATCCGCTTCAACCAGTGCCATACAGTTATCCCTAATCGCTTTGTAATTTCTACCTCCATGATATAAATGTAATGTGTTATAGCTGCCCGTAAATTGAAAACTACTGCTGACTTTAATCTAATTGAAGCCAGCAAGCAACCAATTAAAATTCAGCATTTTTTTCTTTATACAATATATTTCTATTTTCCATTAACATAAAAATGAAGTGTGGTTTTCGGTCATAAGGCATTAAAAAAACAGGAATTCAGGTGATACTTAGTAAAGCTATAGCCCAGAGATGTACCATGCGGCGGGGACTCAGAATTACATTACCGGCTCTCCAGTATATTTGGGTCGCAGTGTGCGGTTCATCCATTGTCTGTAGCATTAGGCAGCGATTCACAATCTCTGTGTGTAGACTGTAAGCATGGGTGGCGGGACTGATACTGTGCTCCGTGTTATATCGCAAGATTAGTAGCAAATAATGTTCCAATGACTTTGTACCAAGGAGCGGGCGTGCGGCCGGCGGGCACATTCACTATTCTCATTATAAGTTATCTGTAAATACGGCCACTCGCTGCTTTAGTCGGCTATTGAGCACCTATGGACAGGCGCCATTACATATATTTAGTAGATAAGCAGTAGCAATTTGTTGATGGCAACGGAAGATAGATAGATAGATAGATGTGAGATAGATAGACAGATATGAGATCAATAGATAGATAGATATGGGATAGATAGATAGATATGAGATAGATAGAAAGATATGGGATAGATAGATAAATATCAGAGAGATATGAGATAGATAGATAGATGGATAGATAGATGGATAGATGGATAGATAGATAGATATGGGATAGATAGATATGGGATAGATAGATATGGGATAGATAGATATGGGATAGATAGATAGATAGATAGATAGATAGATAGATAGATAGATAGATAGATATGGGATAGATAGATAGATAGATAGATAGATATGGGATAGATAGATAGATAGATATGGGATAGATAGATAGATAGATATGAGATAGATAGATAGATAGATAGGAGATAGATAGATATGGGATAGATAGATAGATAGATAGATAGATAGATAGATATGGGATAGATAGATAGATATGAGATAGATAGAAAGATATGGGATAGATAGATAAATATCAGAGAGATATGAGATAGATAGATAGATAGATAGATAGATAGATAGATAGATAGATAGATAGATAGATAGATATGGGATAGATAGATAGATAGATAGATATGAGATACATAGATAGATAGATAGATATGAGATAGATAGAGAGATATGGGACAGATGGATAGACAGATATGAGATCAATAGATAGATAGACAGATATGGGATAGATAGATAAATATCAGATAGATAGATAGATAGATAGATAGATAGATAGATAGATAGATAGATAGATAGATAGAAATGAGATAGATGGAAAGATATGGGATGGATAGATAAATATTAGATAGATAGATAGATAGATAGATAGATAGATAGATATAGATATGAGAGATAGATAGATATGAGTTAGATAGAAAGATAGATATATGGGATAGATAGATGGATAGATAGATGGATAGATAGATATGAGATAGATAGATAGATAGATACATATTAGATAGTCATATACAGCCTAAATCCCCATAAGCTAATATTTTATGTTTGGTGCATTGAACAAGTAGTCTTTAGCCACAGAGCAATGTGAGACGTGACGACTGTTGCTTTACAGCAGACCCCACATGTGGTCTGTAGATTGTTGCATACCTAGAAAAAAGAAGCCAGTTGTTCCAGCAGATTCCACCTTTCGACATCTATTCCGTATGATCTAATTACAGAAAAGAGTGATGTTTAAGGCAAATTTGCAGTCTATTTTTTGAGAGGTGTTAAATCATTCCCATTCATCATGGAGAGGCGGCATGGTTCCCAGACTCAGCTTTCAATCAGCCTGGGCTCTCCTGGAGACGGCTGCATTCTACAGGCAGAATACTAAACCTGCGCCGCGTCAGGCTGTAACATAGAGGTAAATCAATTACAGCAGACAAAAACCATGTAAACACAATATGCAATATCTGCCACACATCTCCAATCGTCTAAATAAGTTATGCCACTGTCTTGTATACTGGATGTCCCGGTGGGTGAGGTGGCTCCATGAGGCAAGGGTTCCCCATGTCTTGTACTTGTCTTTTGTGAATAGTAAAGGATAACTACATATAAATCTACTTATCTAAAAACTCATCATTATGCAAATGGCCATTATTCTGCACATTCTTTATAAGCTCCGCCCTAGGAGTTCCGGTTAATGATCCGTCTTCATAATTTGACATCGAAGGGGTTTTACCACCAAATACATTTATCTCTTATCCACAAGACAGGGGATAATGTCTGATCGCTGGAGATCCCTAGTGATCCTGAGAACTGCAGCCACCCGATCGCCCTCGTGAATTGAGCACATGTTTGATTGCCTCTCGATTCACTTCTATGGGATAGACAAAGATCAATGCACTCAGCAGTCTTTGTCCATCACCATAGAAGTGAATAAAGCAGTGGTTACATATCGCACCACCACTCTATTCAAGGGTTCCGTTCTCTGGAGGTCCCAGCAGTTGGATCATCATTGGTCAGACAATTATTTATGAGAGTTCGTGTTTTATTCTGTGTCATGTTTGTTATAACCTGGGTGATGTATAATTAAGGTGTGATGTATGGAGTATGTGCAGGTGGATCGGGGCTGGAAGAAGTGGCCGGAGGGTAGAGAAGAACCATCTTAGTTTGTGGCACTTATGGCACTAGCTGTTCAAGTGAGTAGATGTTCGCCGAATTACTCCAGGTGAATAGAAAGACATCTCTGTGGGCTATCCGACCAGATTGAGTACAGTTCGAATGGAGAGTGTGAGTGCACCGAACAGTAGTGCAGAGAGAGATCGGTAGAGCTCCACTCTCAGGCCACCTCCGGACTGCACCACCAGGTACTGTGCCTGTTGTTCTACCGGTTAGAATAGAAGTTACAGGTATTCATCATGCATCAAGGGGGCACGTCTACGTCATTGAACCGCACTGCTTGTTACTGCTCGTGAGGATTGGTCCAGTTTCAGGTGGGTAGCCCTGAAGCCAAAGCTTGGACACCGGGCCCATAACCAGGTCCCACTAAGTTGCCAGTGAGAGATGCCGTGAGGATTCAGCATTGGATGCAGGTAGGAGTTGGTTTGGGACAGAGCAGCACCCAGCCACACCAACCAAACCCCACAGTCTACACCCAGTACAGGTGAAGACTCTGCTTGTTACGGGTCACACATCCTATCCTGCGGATAAATCCTTTATCTTTGCTGGTAAAACCCCATAAGTAGTCCAAGATTTAAGGCCCTTTTACATGCAAAGATAATCGCTCAAACAGTCGAAAGATTGAAAGGTTTAACAATGGTTTTGCATAAAATTGCAGGCACAGATAATCACTCCATTTCTCTCATAAGCTAAAGTAAACCCAGTAGCAGCGCGGGCCGCTTGTGTTTAGCGGGAGGTTATCTGCCCAGCGCGTTTCCATTTTTCTCTCCATCTGTTTGCCTTGCATATTTTCAATAAGTCATTGTGTTGGCAAGGTAACCACATCCATCGTGGAGTCTTTTGAAAGACAAAGCGAAATGCATTTGTAGTGACCCAGTACATCATCCTGGTCCCCTCCATAAATGTCATACATGTATGTCTCATGTTGATGCACTGTGCAAAGCTGTCTTGCACAGCTGCAGCATTTGAGAGGTTAATCTCTAATAAAATCCTGCATGTAAATGTATCAAATCTCTCATGTCATGTGGTATGAGAGAAGTTATAAATATGAGTGATTGTGAGCGGTAAGAGAGTCCATGTCTTCAGGAGTTTGGTGGTGCATGGGGGCACCTTCAGCCCTCATATACTGAAGCATGGAGGAAGAGGAGACATTTCCAATGCTGCTATGATTGGATGCTAAATGGAGTGAACCATAGAGAGAGAGGGAGAGAAGGAGAGAGCATCAGTAAGTCTGTGGCATTGGGCAAGGCCTAGTGCAGAGGTACTAGTTATTTTATTTGATTTCCTACACGGCCGTCTGAAGTCTGGATCACCACGTAGAGGTACACTGTTTGTCTTCCACACCTACGCATCCGTAAGACTGGGTGGAGGTACTATGAGTCAAGAATCTTCAAAGTTTATTCATTTACCTCCACTGAGAAGTCTGTCATTGAACTGCCTTGTATTGTTTTGATTATTCTTCAAGTAAAGTTATTGCCGGGCTCTGACCGTTCCCAGAGACCGGTGGTACTGCAAAGACTGTCTATGGCTGTGTTTATTTGCCGGGGATCATACTGGTGGGATCGGTGGCATAACGTGTGACAATTATCCCGTTATGCAGTTTCGTGGACATTCCCTATCCTAGGGATGTCCGAAGCGGGCTGCAGTGCTACTCTGGGCTTGGCTGTGTGTGTCCTTCCGGGATAGAGCATGATAAGTGCCACCATGCCAAGTCAGCACTCTACCCTCCCAGCTCCCCACAAATGTCAGATGTCTGGGGTCTCCCTATGGGACGCTGCACATTTAAATGTAGGAAGTCTATTAGTGGCTTCAAGGATGGATTTTGTGCTGACTAAAATCCATCATTAAACAAAAGGTGCACGACTACCCGCATTTATACGTAATGATTATCGCTCACTTTCGTCTGTTTGAACAAATTTTGAGCGATAACCATTGCGTGTAAGAGGGCCTTTAGTTAAATGTCACTTATACTTTAATGGGTGTGGTCAGAACTACGGAAGACCATCAATATGGAAAATAATATACAAACATGGAGGAGGAACCAGAGGACTAGCTTGTAGCTACTGAGCTATAGTGCACCTGTGCTCATCCTGATATCAGTTGGGCTATCTGCATGCTGAGGGATATTGTGCATTATCTGCACGCCCTATGTTACACAATAGTAAGTATATGGCCATTTTTTGTGTTCTATTTTACTCTTCAGCTCCCTCTAGTGGTGGCTGCAGCAGTTCGGTGCCAGGCTCTATTTCATCATGTTCTAAAATAACAACATTTTCCTTGCAGGGCAGGCTAGACAGGTTCTAGTGGTGGGGGACTCAATTATTAGGGGGACAGAGAGGGCAATCTGCCATAAAGACCGGGATCGTCGAACGGTGTGTTGTCTTCCTGGCGCTTGAGTTCGACACATCGCGGATCGGATTGACAGATTACTGGGAGGGGCTGGTGAGGATCCAGCGGTCATGGTGCACGTCAGCAGCAATGAACAAATTAGAGGTCATTGGAGGGCCCTCAAAAATGATTTCAGGGACTTAGGGTCCATGCTTAGGGCACGGTCCTCCAGGGTAGTTTTCTCGGAAATACTACCTGTACCTAAAGCCACACTAGAAAGGCAGCAGGACCTTAGGGAGGTAAACAAGTGGCTCCGGAGTTGGTGTAAGAAGGAGGGATTTGGGTTCCTGGAGAACTGGGCTGACTTTGCTGTCGGCTACAGGCTCTACCGTAGGGACGGGCTGCATCTTAATGGGGAGGGTGCAGCTGTGCTGGGGGATAAGATGGCTAGAAGGCTGGAGAAGTTTTTAAACTAGGGACTGGGGGGGAGGGTAAAATGAGAAATAGTGGGGTAGCCAGTGTAACTAGCGATCCGGGTCCAAGCAAAGGGAATGGGGGTCGAGCAGGGGGTGGGGTTAGTACAGTTAGAACTGATAGATCAGCCATAAGTACGTATAGCAACAAAACAAATTTAAAAAACAAAAAAATGATATAAATTGTATGACCACGAATGTAAGAAGTCTGATTGGTAAAGTGGGTGAGCTTGAAGCGAGAATGACTGATGAAAATTATGATATAGTCGGAATTACGGAAACATGGCTTGATGATAAGTGCGATTGGGCGGTGAATTTGCAGGGGTACAATCTCTTCAGAAGGGACCGAAGGAACCAGAAAGGGGGAGGGGTATGTCTGTACGTCAAATCGAACTTGAAGCCAAGGCTACGGGAGGATATAGGGGTAGGAGACGAACAGGTGGAATCTCTGTGAGTAGAAATACAGGGAGGAAAAAATAACAAAATGCTGATAGGGGTCTTCTATAGACCACCAAAAGCAACAGAAGAAACTGAAAACTTACTACTAAGGCAGATAGAAGAGGTGTCAAAGCGCAACGAAGTAATTATCATGGGGGACTATAATTATCCAGATATAACATGGGAGAAGGAAACCTGCAAATCTCACAGGGGTGATAAGTTCTTGAGAGTAATTAAAGACAATTACCTGAACCAACTTGTGCAGGAACCAACAAGAGGGAGGGCCATTCTGGACCTAGTACTAACCCACAAACCGGAACGTATAAAGGGGGTGCAGGTTGAGGGGCACTTGGGGAACAGTGACCACAATATATTCAACTTCCAGCTGTCAATCAATAGGAAGCCTTATCAAGGAGCGACAAAGAAACTAAACTTTAGTAAAGCAAAATTTGATGAGCTTAGAACTACTATCGGTAACATTAATTGGGACAACATCCTCAAAAATAACGGTACAGAGGACAAATGGGAAAAGTTTAGAGATGAGTGAGCCTACTCGGACACGCCCCTTTTTCGCCCGAGTGCCGCGATTTTCGAGTACTTCCGTACTCGGGTGAAAAGATTCGGGGGGCGCCGTGGGTGAGTGGGGGGTTGCAGCGGGGGGTGGGGGGAAGAGGGAGAGAGAGAGGGCTCCCCCCTGTTCCCCGCTGCTACCCCCGCTCCGCCACGCCTCCCCCTGCCCCCCGGCGCCCCCCGAATCTCTTTACCCGAGTACGGAAGTACTCGAAAATCGCGGTGCTCGATCGAGTAATTACTCGAAACGAGTATATTCGCTCATCTCTAGAAAAGTTCAAAAGGATCCTAATCACCTCATGTGAGCAGTTCATTCCCTTTAAAAATAAAAGAAACTCAACTAAAAGGAAACCAATGTGGCTCGACAAGACGGTAAGAGGGGCAATAAACGAAAAAAAGAAAGCGTTTAAACTACTAAAGCAGGAAGGCAGCGAAGAAGCGCTAAAATCATACAGGAAAAAAAAAACTAAATATGCAAAGATAAGACCAAAACTGCCAAGGAGGAAGCAGAAAGACGGATCGCCAAAGAGAGCAAAAACAACCCGAAGCTATTTTTCAACTATATTAACAGCAAAAGGATTTGCAGGGAGAGCGCTGGCCCTTTAAAAAATAATGCAGGAGAAATCATTGATGATGACGAAGGGAAAGCAAATCTACTAAACAGTTTCTTCTCAAGTGTATTCACAAACGAAAAGGAAATGCCATACGAGATGCAGGGGAATAAAATGAACCCCTCACAAAATATCTCATACCTAATGCAGGAGGAGGTGCGGAAGCGTCTAAAGAAAACTAAAATTGATAAATCGCCGGGCCCAGATGGATTACACCCAAGGATACTAAGGGAACTAAGTGATGAGATAGCTAGGCCGCTATACCTAATATTTCTAGACACTATCAAGACCGGTGTAGTACCATTGGATTAGCGCATTGCCAACGTGGTTCCAATTTACAAAAAAGGGAGCAAAAGAGAGCCTGGTAACTACAGGCCAGTAAGTCTCACTTCAGTAACGGGAAAAATTTTCGAGGGGATTCTGAGAGACGCCATCGATGAGTACCTCAAGGAGAATAAGGGAATAACTCCTTACCAGCATGGGTTCATGAAGGGTCGCTCATGTCAGACAAATCTGATCAGTTTCTACGATGAAGTAAGCTCTAAGCTGGACCAGGGAGAATCTATTGATCTCGTATATCTGGACTTGTCTAAAGCCTTTGACACCGTGCCACATAATAGGCTAATATACAAAATGAGGCAACTCGGACTGGGCGAAAACATGTGTAAGTGGGTAAAAAATTGGCTCAATGATAGAAAGCAGAGGGTGGTAATAAATGGTTCGTACTCTGATTGGACCACAGTCGCTAGCGGGGTGCCACAGGGTTCAGTATTAGGCCCCACTCTGTTCAACATATTTATCAATGACCTGACAGAGGGGCTGCACAGCAAAATATCAATATTTGCAGATGACACAAAAATATTCAATATAATTAATGCAACGGAGGACAATGTGCGGCTACAAACAGACCTGAATAAGATGGGGGCTTGGGCAGATAAATGGCAAATGAAGTTCAATGTTGAAAAATGTAAGACTATGCACATGGGCAGGAGGAACGGATGTCACCAATATACACTAAATGGGGTACCACTGGGGAAAAGTAATATGGAAAAGGATCTGGGGGTATTAGTGGATAATAGACTAAACTGGAGTAACCAATGCCAGTCAGCTGCTGCAAAGGCAAATAAAGTCTTGGGGTGCATTAAAAGAGGTATAGGGGCGAGGGGCGAGAACATTATCCTCCCACTATATAAGGCACTTGTCAGGCCCCATATGGAATACTGCGTACAGTTCTGGTCACCGGTGCTCAGGAAAGATGTCACAGTGCTTGAGGGGGTTCAAAGAAGGGCAACTAAACTAATACATGGAATGACGGGACTGGAATACCCAGAGAGGCACCAAAACTGGGATTATTTACTCTAGAAAAAAGACGGCTAAGGGGCGATCAAATAACGATGTATAAATACATGAGGGGACAATACAAGGATCTCTCCCATGATCTGTTTACACCCAGGACTGCGACGGTAACGAGAGGGCATCCGCTACGTCTAGAGGAAAGTAGGTTTCATCACCAACATAGAAGGGGATTCTTTACTGTAAGAGCAGTTAGACTGTGGAACTCTCTGCCTGAGGAAGTGGTGATGGCAAAATCCATAGAGGAGTTCAAAAGGGGACTTGATGTCTTTCTGGAGAAGAAGGACATTATAGGATATAAATCTTAGGTTAATTGTTAATCCGGGTATATAGGAAGGTAGGAACTATTAGGGGTTGATCCAGGGAACAGTCTGATTGCCATTAGGGAGTCGGGAAGGAATTTTTTCCCCAAAAGGACTAATTGGCTTCTGGCCTTGGGTTTTTTTGCCTTCCTCTGGATCAACATGAGAGGATAGACAGGCTGGACTAGATGGACATTGTCTTCATTCAGCCTTACATACTATGTTACTATGTTATTCAGTACGTTCTACTGTAGAGTTCCAGACTCAGAGCTAAGAAAATATTTTTCTATAAAGAGGTTGTCTGGGTTAGAGAACCCATTATTAAATATTCTGTTTGGGCATTTGTAGTTAATGGGCAGCGGTCCCTCATTTGTGACTTTCCACGATAGTGGAAAACAGCTATTGTGCATAGAGTATGTCTCTTAATAGAGGACCCAGCATGTCTGTACATTATATTTATCATAATAAGAACTGTGCAATGCTTTATTTCACCTGCGGAGGTGCTATGGAGAAATTGAATACTTGCATTCAGGCTCTGCTATGTATCCTCATTGATTGTTGGGGTCCCAACCTGTTGTTAGAGCACCCTTCTAACAAAGAGATTGTAGAAAGGTTGACAACCCCTTTTAAATGATTTTATGTATTTATTTACAACCACATTACGAATATACAGATTAGTTTGATGCATTAAGTGGGAAATTTGTATTAAAATGTAATTAATGAACCATTTCACCATCCAACAGAAACTTTCTCTATTCCCAGTGTTAGTTCTACAGCATTATACAAAGTTTCTGGCTTCAAGCCCAGGAAACAGCAGGAAGTAGCTATGAAAAGGCAAAGGAGGGTGGAATAAAGGCGAGGACTGGCCAGGACAATCAGCATCCCCTAATGCAGAGCGCCATTATACTACTCCATCAGAACTCATAAAGTCGCAAAAGAAAATATTTTCCTTAATCCCACTACAAATACAATCACTGTCAAAAAACAATCCCTCCCCTAGAAGTTATCGGATGGATGAAACTTACTCTGTGTGATTGTAACATTGATATAAGTAAGTGATTACAATATCAGAGCAAAATGACCCCTTGTATTTAGGCTCTAGCACGCTGTTGTAGCACCTCTAGCTTGGATACAAGATGTGATACAGGCGGACATGGAGGCTCTAGCATGCAGTTGTACCGCCTCTAGCTTGGATACAAGCTGGGATACGGGCGGGGGGCATGGAGGCTCTACTACCCTGTTGTATCACCTCTAGCTGGGATACAAAATGTGATAAGCCAGGCAAGGAGGCTCTAGTACCCTGTTGTACCGCCTCTAGCTGGGATACAAAATGTGATACAGCCAGGCAAGGAGGCTCTAGTACCCTGTTGTACCGCCTCTAGCTTGGATACAAGACGTGATACGGGCAGACATGGAGGCTCTAGCACGCTGTTGTACTGCCTCTAGCTTGGATACAAGATGTGATACGGGGGGGGGGGGGGGGGAGGCATGGAGGCTCTAGTACCCTGTTGTATCACCTCTAGCTTGGATACAAAATGTGATACAGCCAGGCACGGAGGTTCTAGTACCCTGTTGTACCACTTCTAGCTTGGTTACAAGATGTGATATGGGCAGGCATGGAGCCTCTAGTACCCTGTTGTAACACCTCTAGCTTGGATACAAGATGTGATACGGGCAGGCATGGAGGCTCTAGTACCCTGTTGTAACACCTCTAGCTTGGATACAAGATGTGATACGGGCGGACATGGATGCTCTAGTACCCTGTTGTGCTTCCTCTAGCTTGAATACAAGATGTGATACGGGGGGCATGGAGGCTCTAGTACCCTGTTGTACCGCCTCTAGCTTGGATACAAAATGTGATACAGCCAGGCAATGAGGCTCTAGTACCCTGTTGTGCTTCCTCTACCTTGGAAACAAGATGTATCTTGGATTTGTCACTGAAGACAACCATAGCATTCCAGTTTAATTTACTACTGCAAGCGGAGGCAATAATGGGTGGGTGTCAAAGGCAGTACACATAATGGGTGCTGTGAGACCAAATGTCCTTCAGCCATGCACCTAGAAATGGTTCCGACAGACATAGGGATTTAACAATGGTGTTAGCTGTCTCTCGATGGTGGACAGCAAAACAGTTGGAGCTGCTCGTGCTCATTGGACGATTAGATGCTCCTCTCTACTGGGGTCTGTTGAGGGCGTCTGGAGCCTGGCTGCCTTGTGTATGTGTTTTCACACATCCCCTGATCCCAACACCTTCTAACAGTCTAGTCAGAACGGCCCAGGTGGCAAACAGTTCATTGATACGACCATCAAGCTTCTCACATCCCAAAATGAGACTTCATCTTCCTTGGTTCAAAAATTGACCAGGCTGGAGAATCTATGCCAGAGATAAAATGTAGGATAGCAATGGGGCGAAGCGCGATGCTAAACATGGACAAAATCTAGAAAAGTAGGAATATCAGCATAGCAACTAAACATAGGATAGTGCAAACCACTGTTGTCCCCAGAGCCATGTATGGATGTGAAAGCTGGACTGCGAAAAAACCTGATGCATTGGAGCTGTGGTGTCGGCGAAAGCTGCTGCGTATACCCTGGATGGGGAGAGGAACAAACAGAGAAGTCCTGAATTGCATAAGACTTGATAGATCACTGGGGGGGGGGGCAGGATGGTAACCAGACTCAGACTCACGGATCCATGTAGTGTGAGCAGAGTCGCTAGAAAAATCTAAAATGCTTGGACAGATCAGTGGCCGATCAGATCAGAACAGAACACGATGGCCGATACTGTCATAGCTGATACTGGCATGGATATCACACAACTGAAAGAAGCTGTGCAAAACATGGAGGGAGCTCGTTTTTAGGGTCGCCGAGGGTCTTGAATGTCTAAATGGCTAAAAACAACATAGTGTATACATATCTACCCTATCCTACCATACATAATTGGACACCTGAGCAAAAATTTTAAGTAGTATTTATTTCCCTATGTTAAAGGGGAGGTCTCGCGAAAGCAAGTGGGGTTATACACTTCTGTATGGCCATATTAATGCACTTTGTAATATACATCGTGCATTAAATATGAGCCATACAGAAGTTATTCACTTACCTGCTCCGTTGCTAGCGTCCCCGTCTCCATGGTTCCGTCTAAATTTGCTGGCAGCTTGCTTTTTTAGACACGCTTGCGCAGTCCGGTCTTCTCCTTTCAGCACGAGCCGCTTCAGTGTGCTCCCCGCTACAGCTCTTCTGCGCATGCGCAGACGAGCTGTCACTGCTCGGGAGCGCGCTGGAGCGGCCATTCTGTACCATCCTCTTTTAGCGGAAGGTGCAGAGCCGCCCAGCTGTCCCGCCGTCCTGCCGCCCAGCTGTCCCGCCGTCCTGCCGCCCAGCTGTCCCGCCGTCCTGCCGCCCAGGTAAGTGATGGGTCGGGGGGTGATCTTCACTAACAGGTGAAGGTCCCGGGCCACAGCGGTAGGCCCCGGAGCCCAGCGCTAGGTTCCGGAGCCCAGCGCTCGGCTCCGGAACCTAGCGCTGGGCTCCGGGGCCTAGCGCTGGGCTCCGGGGCCTAGTGCTGGGCCGAGGGGGCCTTCGTCTGTCAGGGTCTAGCGCTGGGGAGCCGGGGCGGTAGCGCTGGGGAGCCGGGGCGGTAGCGCGGGGGAGCCGGGTCTAGCGTGGGGGGGCCGGGGGCTGCGCCGGTTACCTGCTGCCTGACGGTGGGTGACTGGTCGGCCGTGTTCACTCCAGGGGTCCGGTCGGCGGCTGCGGGGCGTCGTGTTGTCATGGAGACACAGCTGGCAGCGTCTCGGGAGCGCGCACGTCGGGCTACAGCAAGCGACGGGAAAAAAGCCGGCGGCCATCTTGGGGGAACTTTTATAAGTTGCTGAAACGCTGGAACGGTAAGTACAAACCAGCTAGAAAAGTCATTTACAGGGGGGCTTAGTAATGTATGCTTAATTAGGGGGGCTGGGCAAAAAAAAAATTCACTGCTTCCTCGAGACAACCCCTTTAATACTTAGTTGGACTTCGTTTGTCCCTAATGACATCAGATACTCTTCATGACATATTTTCTATTAGCGTCTGATGGACTTCAGCTGGTATTTCCCTCCCAACCTAACTGTTGGCACTACACACTAATGCAAAAGGGATTCCCCAGGATCCTCCCCACCCAGGTATGTCCATCTGATGTGAAGATGGAGTATCGTGATTCATCCCTCCATAGAACGTTCTTCAATTGCTCAATTGACCAATCACAACACTCCTTGAACCACTGTAGACCGGCCAATGCATTGCGCTTCGTAATGAACGCCTTGTGAGCAGCGGCATAACCCATATATCCATTAGCCTGAAGTTCCCGTCACAAACTATGGTGACACCTCCAAGGGTCTCAATCTCATGTAGCATGGCTTAGGACTTGTGGCATGCTACTACAACACGATCCATTCTGCTTATAGGGGGTTCTAATCCTTTAGGCAGGAGAGTATATATTGTAACCGGTTATCCCATATGGAGTATGTCAGCTCCACTGGCGTAACTATAGGGGATGCAGAGGATGCGGTTGCACCCGGGCCCAGGAGCCTTAGGAGGCCCATAAGGCCTCTCCTCTCCATATAGGCAGCCCAGTACTATGAACAAACCATTATAGTTGGGGGCCCTATTATATGTTTTGCATTGGGGCCCAGGAGCTTCAAGGTACACCTCTGGTCAGCACGGTTCCACCTCTAGACCTACTAAGCATCGCCATTTCACGCCATGACAATGTTACCCGCAGTAACGCTTCTTGACAAACCGCATCTCTGTTATTACTTTGGTTGGAAAAAAAGGAGAGACGGAGTTAATATTTCATCTGAAGAATATTGACATTCCCGTCTGTGTTTCAAGAAATGTTCCAGAGCTGAACGAAGAGCATACGTTTTCTTCTGCCTCACCAGATGGGACCAGTTGAAAAGAAAAACTAAATTAAGACGGTTGTTTTATGACGAGGACTCCACTTTAACACCCAGGATGCGTGGAGATGTCTTCGGCTCCCACCGCCACGTTTCTTATGCTAAATCCATCACTGTTCCACTCTGTAACAATGATTTTATCTCGGGTTCAGCATCCAAGCTATGTTGCGATGCCTCATTAGCTTCATTATTAAATTTTAATGTCTAACCTTTTGAGACTGTAGCGCTAGCTCACATCAAAGCCTTGAAGCTGGGTTACTTCACTGCGCTCTCTGATACCAAAACTAGGCAGCGACTAACGACCTCATCAACTCAATCATTTCTAACAAAAAAAGACTCCCGTAGATGATAGCAGGTGGATACATATAGCACAAGACTATATACGTCGCCCGAATAGTCTCTTTCCGTTCTGTATTGGTTTGAATGCGCCTTCATGCAACTTTAACGAAAAGCTGTATACTGTTTTAGTGCTATTTCGGTACTTTTCTCATAAACCCTTTTAACTTCTGTCTTATAAATATTTCATTTGCAGACAGATTTTCCCTCTCTTATGTCTGTACACATGTGAATGCTTTATGTAAGATCTACTATAATGTACAGGAACATAGGCGGGGGGCGCTCCTTTAGCGATAACTTCGTGAGTGACCCAGTTCACCACTTAGAGACTTACTTTCTACAGAACTATAAGAGAGCTTTCAACCGGGATGGAATAGGCGCACGACGCACCACAAGCCGCGGCGGAAATTCCGTAACAAAATCTGTAGGCTTTCTGCTGATGTTGATGCGGAATTGAAAATGGCTTAAAACCCGCCTGCGATTCTGCATCTAAATCCGCAGTCAGACCTGAAGATTTTGGTGTGGAATTCCGCTGCTGCAGATTCGGCCGCATCCTACGGCATATTTCCGTCCTGTGAAAGAACCCTTATATGTATCTGCTGCTCCATGGTTACACCCTATGAATAAAGATTGGCGCAGATTTACTAGGGCGCATTCACACGGGCGTATTCAGTGTTGGTCTGTGAAATACATCGCATTTTCATGGACTGAGGGCGTAAACACACGACCGTGACCTCGTCAGGTTTTGTGGGCGTGAAAATCGTTTTGATTAGCGTGTTTCTTGCGCACTATTATTACACGCGAGAAAAGATAAAGCAGGATTTCTCTTTTTGCTTTGTTCTTCGTGCGCAATAGTGCCGCATTTGAAAAAAAAAGAAAAACTTTTTACTGGTTCGTCCGCAAATACGCTCCATAGCAGCGAGCATATTTGCAAATATGCCAATGCGTAAAAGCCCTTAAACAGACGAACGTATGCGCAAAAACATTTGCCGCTATTTGCGCGTGAACAAGTTATACGTCTTTGTCGATGTGGCTGTTAAAACACCGTGCTATCACACAAAAAAAGCAGAAAGATTGGGCAAGCCACAGCAATTGTTCCTTTGGCATGCATGCGCAGAAGACGGCGAAGGTCCTTTTTGGACCAGATTATCGCAGGTCATTGTGGAGGATGGAGGTGAGTAGTTTCAGCGCCCCTCATGGATGCAAACCGTGAGGGGAGCTGAAACTCTAACTTTTATTCACTCTTTATTTACTTTAATGCATAAATCTCTGCATGACCAGGGGGGTGCGACCCGCCCCCATGACAGCTCCAGGTTGTCAGCTACCTCCAGGAACTGACAGCCTGGAGCTGTCATGTCCTCAGCCCACGGGACTTTAATCCTCAGAGGATGCATGTTTTTACGTCCTTGAGGATTAAAGCCCACTAAAGCAGGACGTAAAAAGGTAATGGGGCTGTCACTAAGGGGTTAAGCAATCCCATGGCCTTCAATGGGCTATTTCAGTTGTTAATATAGATCAACATAGGACAGGTTGCAATTTATTTCAGGCACACAAATACACTCGTGAAAAGCACATGACTGAGTACCCCAATGCAAATTCATGCGGTTGCAGCTGTCTGTCTTAGGGCTTATTCACAGGAGTGTATATCGGCCGCTGCTTTCACGGCCAGCTGATATACGCTACCATCTGAGCTGTCTATCTCCTTCCCTCCCCCTTGCCGACTCTCTGCCTCTCTCCTCCCCTCTGGCTGTTTGCAATAGGGGGAGGAGGAGCTAAGCTCCTGCCCCCTCCCTGCCCCTTGTCTTCAGCCAGCAATGGGAGGGGTGGAGCTTAGCTACACCCCATCCCGCCCCTCCCATTGCAAACAGCCGGAGGGGAGAGGCAGAGAGTCGGCAAGGGAGAGGGAAGGGGATAGACAGCTCAGATGGTAGCGTATATCGTCCGTTCGTGAAAACAGCGGCCGATATACGCTTCTGCGAATAAGCCCTTAGGCACATAAAAAATACGAGCGTAAGGGAGGCTTCACACGAGCCTATGTGCAAAACGCTTGCGTAGCGTATTTGGGCATGATCAAGGTTTGAAGAGGTAGATTTGCACATGTATCTGCGCACACCCTTTCCATGTAATAAATGGCTAATTAGTCTAATGAGGTCCAGTTGTGTTCTGTTACCTGGATTTTGTGTCACGCTGCCCCTTGCGTATTGGCGCAGCCCTCATAGATTTCTATGGGACTTTCGCTGTGCAGAACACAGGAAAATAGAGCCGGCCGCTCATGAGAACGAACCTATTGTAATCAATGACTCCTGTTCTCTGTATTTAGCGTGCACATAGGTGCAAATATGGTTGTGTGAATGAGGCCATAGACATGCACAGCATATATATATATATATAGTGAGGCAGCCCAAAGATGCGCCAAATCTATCACAGCATTGCACTCTGTTTGATCCCTTTGGCACACTTTTGGCACATTTTTTACGCTTGCTTGACTCAGTTTCCTACTTTATATCACCTGTTGAGTTGAATACTTTAGAAGAGTTTCTTGCACCTAAGAACCGATGCTCACCGTACGGTAGAGAGCGCCATCCAACATAAACATGGAGGCTGTTTTTTAGTTTTTCATGGAGTTTTTGGAGCAATTACTCCCGTTCTCAGCAAGTCGTGTGCTATCCACAGCCACATACCAGGTACTGAGGGACGGCTGTCCATACCTCTGTGATCAGCTGGAATAATGGACTGACTATGGGCTGGCCGCAGATAGACCAAAATAATTAGCGCCGTTTCCTTTGTAGATGGAGCGTACCGCTGAGGGAAGCCTTGGGAATACTGTTCTCAAAGACTTGCTTCATAAAAGCCAAGGGGTGCCGGAGTCGACTTTGTTGGTAAGTTTAAAGTCTTTTCTATGAAATGTACAGGTAAGGTAGAGGAAGGTAAGATAAAGAGGCTCCGAAGTTTGTGCATCTCTCAATAGGCCACAAGCCAGCGCTTTTCTCAATTACATAATTGGAAATCAGAAAGAAAAGAGCGATCCTTTCAAATTTTACAGCTTTCAAATCCTAATGAAGCATTGATGCCTCCCGTGGTGTGTACCAAGTGGAGAATCCTGCAATAAACTGGCTCATTAACATGAGGATGCAGACAACTCGCTGGTCGGAAAATCTTTCCTACAGACTTTTGTGGAAACCGAACACGGACTGGAATTTTAAAGAGTTCTTCCAAGAAGTCCCGTAGATTGCAGTTACTGATGCAGCGAGGCCGATGGTGTTCATATGCTACAGTTCCGAAAATTTATATTATTCAGTTTTTTGGGGTTTTTTTGTGATTATCAAGAGAGGTGTAGTGTCTCCTTAAGGAGAGCACCCAAAAAGTGTGTTGAGACACCTAGGGGGTGAGTGGGTAAGGGGATAGCATAGTCTCTTCCCAAGGAGAGCACCCAAAAAGGTTGTGGGGACACCTAGAAAGTGAGTGAGGAGACTTATAAGGCCATGCATGCTCCTCTGGGTAATTTGGAAAATTTGCAAAATGGGCCCGGTCACCCAGTGTAGACTACAGGATGGAACATTTCACAGTCAGTTTCAGTTAGTTTCCTTTATTAACTTATCACAGTCTCTAGTGTTTAGGCATGGTTTGCTGAAATCGGGGATACAAGCAGTAGCGCTCAGTAAAATAGTGACTCGGAACTCAACCTTTGGAGGCATTGCAACTTTCTCGGTGTATACTGCCCGAACTGCAGCTGTGGAGGTGTACTCGGGTGACCAGAGTCTTGCACACAGGGCGGACTTGCTGAAAGAGATAGAGGAATGAAGGAAGTCCGGATCTGCATCTGGATTAAAATTTTGGGCTAATTACTTACGGATTCCAACAGAACCCCCCCCCCATTGACCGCCATCCGGTTACTATGGATTACCAGTAGAGATGAGCGAGCACCAAAATGCTCGGGTGCTCGTTACTCGGGACGAAATTATCGCGATGCTCGAGGGTTCGTTTCGAGTAACGAACCCCATTGAAGTCAATGGGCGACCCGAGCATTTTTGTATATCGCCGATGCTCGCTAAGGTTTTCATTTGTGAAAATCTGGGCAATTCAAGAAAGTGATGGGAACGACACAGCAACGGATAGGGCAGGCGAGGGGCTACATGTTGGGCTGCATCTCAAGTTCCCAGGTCCCACTATTAAGCCACAATAGCGGCAAGAGTGCCCCCCCAACAACTTTTACTTCTGAAAAGCCCTCATTAGCAATGCATACCTTAGCTAAGCACCACACTACCTCCAACAAAGCACAATCACTGCCTGCATGACACTCCACTGCCACTTCTCCTGGGTTACATGCTTATAGCCGTTTCCACTGAAAACAATGGGCTGCCGGCCTGCGCGGGATGAATTGTCGGGAAGGGCTTAAATATAGAAGACCTTCCCAGCAATTCATCCAGAAATGTGTTAAAATAAAAAAAATATATATACTTACCTTGTCCCGGCAGACGGAGTTCAGCGCGGCCTACAGTGGGTGTGAAGGGGGTGTGAGTCAGACCTGCCCCCTGATTGGCTCAGCCTGTTACAGCTGTGGCAGAGAAGAATGATTTGTCTTCTATATGTTCTCAATGGGGTCGGCACTGCTGCCGCCGGCCCCATTGAGCGCATATAGAGAAGAGAACAGGAATCGCAGATCGCAGATAGGTGCGATCTGCGATTTCTGACTATGGCCTAAGAAGGACCGTTAGGGTTCTTGAAGCCTAAAATAATTCCTAACGCTCTCCCTATAGCAGCTCCGGCATCAGCAGCACTGTCCCTGATTTATGTCAGAATGCATCTGTGGCGAGCCGCGGGCGGGCAGATTTTAATACTCGGGTGACACCTAATCTCGCCAGCCACTCACTGCAGGGGGGTGGTATAGGGCTGGAACATCACAGGAGGAAGTTGTAATGCCTTCCCTGTCTTTCTATTGTCCAGAAAAGCGCGCAAATTTCTCAGGGAAGAAAATGAAAGTGACCCGAACACCGCGTGGTGCTCATCTCTAGTAACGAGCATCTCGAACACCCTAATACTCGAACGAGTATCAAGCTCGCACGAGTACGCTCGCTCATCTCTAATTACCAGTAATTTAAGGTGCTGTTTGGTTGTTAATAAATTTTAGGCTACAAACCATGTGGAGTCGGTAGGAGTGTTTACCAGTGTCTCACCTAGCTTAGCACCATCCTTGCATCCCAGAATTCTTCCATAGTCATGCAAGTCAAGGGGGTACTGGCAGTATCATAACCACGTTCCGACATCACAGATGGCTGAGCCTACAACAAGGGTGGGGAAGGCAGCGGGTGAAGCATTCCTCCAGATCGCAACGGAAACCTCAGACTCAGCACAACTAGATCCAACGGTAAGCAAGTCTACTAAAACTCCTCCTGCACTCATCTGTGTCCTGAGTGGAGTTGTTGCTGCCGACGGCTCTGCTTCACTTATTCAGTGTCAGAACAGCTGCCCTATGAGCACCTGACACCAGGTGGGTCATCTAATGAGTGTTATTGGTCTCTTGGTACCAGCTATCTCCATATTAAATTAGTATCTGCATCCACCCCTCTGGCCGTGCACCAAGTATCAACAGAATCTACCAACACCCCTGTGTCAGACTGTAGGAAATTGTGCCACGTCAGAGTGGGACTGGGATTCCTTGGATCCACCAAAGATGATCCTGAAGTTCAACATCCATCTATACAAAACTTTACACATCCACATTGTAGTACATCACATTCTGTGTGGAACATACAGATGTAGCAGCACAACCTCGAGCAACGGGCCTGGCAGCTCAACGCCATTTATGATACAAAGAAAACGATGGCCACACAACAAAGAGAGTGTAACACATACCATGCCTATTCAGGTTAGTGCAAGTACATCTATAGTATCAATAAAGGTTGTTTATGATCCATCCCATAAGAAATAGAACCTAGTAGCAGGTGATTTTCTCCAAGATAAGGGTGCAAGCATCAAGTCATGACTGACTCCTAGGGTGATGTCCCATTGTGATGTTTTCTTGGCAGACCGTTTTTGTGGGGTGGTTTGCCATTGCCTTCACCAGTCATCTTTTACCTACCTCAGAAGGATGAGTTGACCTTAAAGGGGTTGTCCCGCGGCAGCAAGTGGGTCTATACACTTCTGTATGGCCATATTAATGCACTTTGTAATTAATTAATGTACAGTTTTTCACTTACCTGCTCCGTTGCTAGCGTCCTCGTTTCCATGGAGCTGACTAATTTTCGCCGTCTAATGGCCAAATTAGCCGCGCTTGCGCAGTCCGGGTCTTCTTCTTTTCTCAATGGGGCCGCTCGTGCAGGATGCCGGCTCCGTGTAGCTCCGCCCCGTCACGTGCCGATTCCATCCAATCAGGAGGCTGGAATCGGCAATGGACCGCACAAAAGCCCTGCGGTCCACCGAGAGAGAAGATCCCGGCGGCCATCTTCAGCAGGTAAGTAAGAAGTCACCGGAGCGCGGGGATTCAGGTAAGCACTCTCTGGTGTTCTTTTTTAACCCCTGCATCGGGGTTGTCTCGCGCCGAACGGGGGGGGGGGGGGGTTGAAAAAAAAAAAAAACCCGTTTCGGCGCGGGACAACCCCTTTAAGCCAGCTATTTGAACCAAGCAGGGATTGAACCTGCAACCTTCAGGTCATGAGCGAGAGCTGTCTTAACACTGCGCCACACAAGGCTTGATTTGCTCCAAAGTCACCTCCAAATGTGGTTATCTTCTCTTGGGCCTCATAGGAGGAACGGCGAATTCTGGACCCCCATAACAGCGATTGTGGGGATCTCCGTGATCTAACATTTATCACATATTCAAGGTTTTTGACAGTTTTGACAGGGGCTTTAGTTTTATCTTTGGTACGGGCCTTTCGACCTCATTGGTTCCATGGAAAATGACTTGAATCCCCCTGAAGATTTTAGGACAGTCTCTCAATTTGCTTCTTTTGAACACCAACTTTGTAGGAATAATTAGCAGGTAAGTGAAAACATCCGTTCTTAAAGACACTCGAGCGCTTCTGGGAATGACAGGAAATTGTATCTTGAAAATGGGACATTTTATCAAAGATCTAAATTATCGCCCAAGGAAGTCTCCGTACATGACGCTAAACCTTTCTTACCTTGTGATCATCAAATTCTACTTTAGTTTATTCATTTTTATCTCTTGACTTTACAGACAATAACGTTTATCATCATCACACTGAACATTTGTGTGGAAAATACAATATCTCAAAACTCATCGAACAACTGTCGGGGCCTCGGGTTAAACCGTTATTGCATTTCTTAGACAATTCAAAGTATGAAATAGACAGAACTGGGCAGGAAATGTGACACTGCAGGTGAAAACTTCTCACGCAAGGTTAGAATACAATTTTATATATACACATGTATATACAGGGGGTGGACAAAAGTATGGAAACATCGTACGAAATGCATGCCTCAAATTACATGGGATTATAAATCATATTTCTATAAGACAGGTCGAGACCAATTTTAAGTGGAGGTAATGTGACACAGATGCTGCCAGACAGAAGTAACCATCAGTCCAAGCAACAAGGTTGCTTTGATCAGGAGTTTGAGCCACTCAGCTGCTCCCAAAACCACCCTGAGCAGGGCAAGAGGTGAAGTAAACACAAATTTGGCGGGAAAGATCTCAGCCAAGCAGGGGTCAAAAGGGCAGCTCAGTGCTGATGATCAGAATCCATGCATTTTGTAGGTGTTTTCATATTTTTGTCCACTTCCTATATATGTATGCATATATATATATATATATATATATATATATATATATATATATATTCACTATCCTACCAAAAGTATTTCGACAGCCCTATCAGTAGAATGGATCGTGTCTTAATAAAAATAAATAAATCTTGGTATTTGTATAGCGCCGACTTATTCCGCAGCGCTTTCAGGTAATTATTACGTATTACCCCCCACCAAGCTGGGTTCTCATTTTACCGACCTCGGAAGGATGGAAGGCTGAGTCAACCTTGAGCTGGCTACCTGACTCACACGGGGATCGAACTTGCAACCTTCAGGTTGTAGTTGAGAGCTTACACTCTGCACCACACGAGGCTCATAATAGTATGTCACTTGTCCAAAACGATGCCACATAAGATATTTATGTTTGTGGACATAGTTTGTGATGGTAACTGCATATTATTGGATATACGGATTATATATACACTATATACCAGCCGTTCATCATGAAGTGCAATGCATTTGTCTATCTATAGTGGTGAAAGGAGTTTTGTCATTGGACAATTGAGTAAAGGAAGAATGTTCCATAGAGTGAGGAATCACGCTACTGCATTTTCAAATCACATGGATGTACCTGCATGTGGAGGATCCAAGGAACGCCTTTTGTCTGATGTGTAATGCCAGCAGTTAAAGGGGTTGTCCTTTATTATTATTTATTTAATCAGCTGTCTATACCTCAAAATAACAGAAAATGCTATACTCACCCCTCTTCTTCCCTAGGGAAAGTGTGTATCGCCTCTTGCAACGATCCCGACCTCTACTGGCGGTGGAAATCAGGTAACCGCTGCAGCCAATCACAGGCTGCAATGTCAGCATTCTGAACTCATGGCATCATGTGCCCAGGATGTGAGTGTTGATGCAAAGAGAAGGGGCGAGACACTGCGGCGCTTCATTGGCATTGACTTCTGCTGTTGGCAGAGATTGAGATCATCTTCCTGAGAGAGATGAGTATAGTATATTTTGTTATATTTTGGTTACATTTTAAAACTTGGATGACCTCTTTAAGTACGGCGGAGGTTCCATTATGGTCTGGGGTTGTGTTATGTGGCATGGTCTCAGTCCATTGGTTTGGGTGACAAGAACCATGACCACGGAGGTGACCATGACAATCTAGACAATAATGTGCTGCCGACAATGTGACAATACTCTTGGAATGGTCGGCCATACTTCCAACAAGCCAATGCGCCTCGTCACAAATCCAGCACTGTTTTACGTTGGTTTGAGGATATGGATGTTCTGCGATTGGACTGGATGCACAGAGCCCCGACCTGAACCTACTAAACATCTTTAGGATGAACTGAAACATCGGGTCAGGAAGTGTGAACAGTGTCTATCTTCTTTGAGAGAACTCAGCAGACGTTTGTAGGATGAATTGAGGGGAAATAACACACAAATTGGATGTATAACACACATTAGTAGAAAGTATACCATGGAGAGTATCCGATGTCATTACGGTCAATCGAGCCTCACTAAATATCAACATATGGGAATAAACACTACTTCTGATTCTTGCTCTGGAGTCCAATTACTTTTGATAGGATAGATAGATAGATAGATAGATAGATAGATAGATAGATAGATAGATAGATAGATAGATAGATAGATATGGGATAGATAGATAGATAGATAGATAGATAGATAGATAGATAGATAGATAGATAGATATGGGATAGATAGATAGATAGATAGATAGATAGATAGATAGATAGATAGATAGATAGATAGATATGGGATAGATAGATAGATAGATAGCTATAGGATAGATAGATAGATAGATATGGGATAGATAGATAGATAGATAGATAGATAGATAGATAGATATGGGATAGATAGATATGGGATAGATAAATAGATAGATATGATATAGTAGATATGAGATAGATAGATAGATATGAGAGAGATAGATATGAGATAGATAGATAGATAGATAGATAGATAGATAGATAGATAGATAGATATGAGATAGATAATAGATAGATATGAGATAGATGATAGATAGATATGAGATAGATGGTAGATAGATAGATAGATAGATAGATAGATAGATAGATAGATAGATAGATAGATAGATAGATATGAGATAGATAATAGATAGATATGAGATAGATGATAGATAGATATGAGATAGATAGATAGATAACTGGATAGATATGAGATAGATAGATAGATATGAGATAGATAGATAGATATGAGATAGATAGATAGATAGATAGATATGATATAGGTAGATATGGGATAGATAAATAGATAGATAGATATGATATAGTAGATATGAGATAGAAGATAGATGATAGATAGATATGAGATAGATAGATATGATATAGGTAGATATGAGATAGATAGATAGATAGATAGATAGATAGATAGATATGAGATAGATAGATGATAGATAGATATGAGATAGATAGATGATAGATAGATATGAGATAGATAGATATGAGATAGATAGATAGATGTTTTCCCTACCATACAGTCATGCGTATTTACATTATTACTCTCCGCAGGGCGTCTTGCTGTATTTCTAGATAGATATGGGATAGATAGATAGATAGATAGATGGATAGATAGATAGATAGATAGATATGGGATAGATAGATAGATAGATAGATAGATAGCTATAGGATAGATAGATAGATAGATAGATAGATAGATAGATAGATAGATAGATAGATAGATAGATAGATAGATAGATATGGGATAGATAGATAGATATGGGATAGATAGATAGATAGATATGGGATAGATAGATAGATAGATAGATAGATAGATAGATATGGGATAGATAGATATGGGATAGATAAATAGATAGATATGATATAGTAGATATGAGATAGATAGATAGATAGATAGATATGAGAGAGATAGATATGAGATAGATAGATGATAGATAGATAGATAGATAGATAGATAGATAGATAGATAGATATGAGATAGATGATAGATAGATATGAGATAGATAGATAGATAACTGGATAGATATGAGATAGATAGATAGATAGATAGATAGATAGATAGATAGATAGATAGATATGAGAGAGAGAGATATGAGATAGATGATAGATAGATATGAGATAGATAGATATGAGATAGATAGATAGATAGATATGAGATAGATAGATAGATAGATAGATATGAGATAGATAGATAGATAGATAGATATGAGATAGATAGATAGATATGAGATAGATAGATGATAGATAGATATGAGATAGATAGATGATAGATAGATATGAGATAGATAGATAGATATGAGATAGATAGATAGATGTTTTCCCTACCATACAGTCATGCGTATTTACATTATTACACTCCGCAGGGCGTCTTGCTGTATTTCTACATAATAATGCACTCGCACAGTCATCCTAATTTGGATGTGTATTTGATTCCCAGATCACAGGCCTCGGCTGCCTCTCTTCTCTACCTGCAGCTCATTAGCACCTCACTTGTGCCTTCGTTCCCTGTTGAACAACATTTTCAGACATAGCAGAGTCAAATACCGGTATTTCTTCCTTTGCTTTGGCCTTCACAAAAAAGCCTGATAATTGAAATCAACAATCCGCCCGGCCTCTTTGCTCTCCTTACTTTTTGTTTTGCGCCCCTACAGACGCTCACCTACTGAACCTGCCATTTTGTGCAATTAATTTCCCTTTCATTATACCGTTGCTAAAGCAGCTTGTGGATAAAAAGCTGCCAGAATGTGGAGACCTCGTTCTATTACAGGTAATGGCTATTTCGGACTGAACACAAGTGACAAAAACACGCTGCCCGTTATTATTTCATCATGATGGAGAAGTTAATAGTATGCACCGCGCCGCACGGCTGCTGGACGCACGGCTTCTGCACTTATGGTCATATTTTACTTTGCATTCTATACATTTTTTCAGCGTCTATCATTTTATTAATTTATTTTTTTGTTTGGCCTTTATGAAATTAATAGATGTTTGTATTACTAACTTTAGGGATCATTATTGCTGCAGCACTCCAGTTTATATGCCTTATTAGAGCACAAGGATCCATAGGGGCTAGAACCCATTTAGCACCCCTCTTAATCATACCTTCCAATTGTTTAACAATCAAAGGAGGGAAAAGTCTGCACATTTTTTCTGTTAGGCCACCCCCCTTTATGATAAGCCATTTGTACTGGTGCCTGTTAGTGACCCTCTCACTGTAATAATACCCCTCAGTGAACCCCTTACAGTAATACTGCACCTTAGTTTCCCTCTCACAGTCATAGTTCCCCTGCATGCCCCCTGAGTAATAATTGCCCCTGAGTAATAATGCCCCTGCATGCCGCCTAAATAATAATGCCCCTGCATGCCCCCTGAATAATAATGCCCCTGCATGCCCCCTACATAATAATGTCCCCTGCATGCCCCCTCAAAAATAATACCCTCTGCATGTGGCCCCAAATAATAATGCCCCTGCATGCCTCCTGAATAATAATGCCCCTGCATGCTCCCTGAATAATAATGCCTCTGCATGTTCCCTGAATAATAATGCCTCTGCATGCCCCCTAAATAATAATGCCCCCTGCATGCCCCATCAAAAATAATGCCCCCTGCATGCACCCCTAAGTAATGATGCCCCTGCAGGCCTCCTGAATAATAATTCCACCTTAAGTAATAATGCCCCTGCATGCCTCCTGAATAATAATGCCCCCTGCATGCACCCCTAAGTAATAATGCCCCTGCATGCCCCCTAAAAAATAATGCCCTCTGCATGCGGCCCCAAATAATAATGCCCCTGCATGCCTCCTGAATAATAATGCCCCCTTAAGTAATAATGCCTCTGCATGCTCCCTGAATAATAATGCCTCTGCATGCCCCCTAAATGATAATGCCCCCTGCATGCCCCCTCAAAAATAATGCCTCCTGCATGCACCCCTAAGTAATAATGCCGCTACATACCCCCTGAATAATAATGCCCCTGCATCCCCCTAAATAATAATGTCCCTGCATGCCCCCTAAGTAATAATGCCCCTGCATGCACCCTAAGTAATAATGCCCCTGCATGCCCCCTAAATAATAATGTCCCTGCATGCCCCCTAAGTAATAATGCACCTGCATGCACCCCTAAGTAATAATGCCCCTGCATGCACCCCTAAGTAATAATGCCCCTGCATGCCTGCATTAAATAATGTTCCCTTTTATGCAGTCAAGTAAAAATATATCTTTCACTCGCCCCTTTTGCTCCTCCCACTGCTCCGGTTCCTGCTAGCTGCTGTGATCAGTGCTAGATGGCACATGATTGCACTGCACAAAAGTGAGCAGGTGACGAGTGGTTGAGGAGAGAGCGGTATGGGGAATAAAGGCTATTTTGTACTTTACTGCACTCCCGCCCACCAATGTGGGAGATGCCTTCTCACTCCGAGGACCGCGGGATCACTCTCAAAATCCGGGACTGTCCCACTGACTGCTGGCCGACCAGCTTTCGCATTTACAATCATATTTTACTTTGCAGGAGATTAATTTTTTTGCATTTATTATTTTATCTTTTACATTTTTCTTGCTGGTCCTTTATGGAGTTAATAGATGTTTCATATTACTGACCTTAGGAATAATTTATGATGGGCCATGCTAGTTTTTGTTGTTAGCCGTTTAGTCATTTATGACCTTTGGCGACCCTAAAGGCTCCCTCCCAGCAAGCTAGAAATCACTGATGACTGTTATCAGCGCCGCACGCTGATTTTCTCAGCCAGCAGCGCTGATGGCATTCTTTCAGCTGGTATCCTGCTGGGACTTCTCAGCGGGACACCAGCTGAAAACACCGAGAACAAAGCAGCTGTTTGCATATGCAAAACAGCTGCTGTTCTTGGAGTTATCAGAGGTGTCCCGCTCTGCCTGCATTTAACGCTTTAAGTAGCTAATTAACTACTTAAGAGTTTATGCAAAGATGATCGCTCAAAACTGTCACTCACACTGTCTTTTGAGCGATCATCTTTCAGTGTAAATGCACCTTAACCCAGGAAGAAGTGCAGAATCACCTTTAAAAGATTAAAATGGACAAATCGCCACGTCCCGATGGCATACAGCCTCGGGTTTTAAGGAAATTTAGTAATGTAAATGACAGACCATTATTTCTTATATTTAAAGACTCTATAGTGACGGGTCTGTTCCACTGGATTGGTGTATAACCAATGTGGTGCCAATATTCAAAAAGGGGTTAAAAAGTGAACCTGGAAACTGCAGGCCAGTAAGTCTAACATCCATTGTGAGTAAAATGTCTGAAGGGTTTCTAAGAGATGCTATCCTGGAGGACCTCAAGGAAACTAGCTGTATAACTCCGTATCAGCATGGGTTTCTGAGAGATTGCTCCTGTCAAACTAACCTGATCAGCTTGTACGAGGAGGTAAGTTCTAGACTAGACCGGGGAGTCACTGGATCTTGTGTATCTGGACTTTTCAAATGCGTTGGATACTGTGCTGCATAAAAGGTTGGTATATAAGATCAGATGCTTGGTCTGGGCGAGAATGTGTGTAAGTGGGTAGGTAACTGGTCAGTGATAGAAAGCAGAGGGGGGTTATAAATGGTACATACTCTGATTGGGTCACCATTACTAGTGGGGTACCACAGGGGCCTGAATTGGAGGGGTTACTAGTGGGGTACTACAGAGGGGAGTACTGGGCCGTATTCTTTTAATCTATTTATTAATGACCCCGTAGAAGGATTGTTCAGTAAAATAATAATTGCAAATGATATAAAACTATGTAAAGTAATGAACACAAGACAGGATGCAAGGCGGGTGCAAGAGGATCTGGATAAGTTGGGGGCAGAAAAGTGTCAGATGAGGTTTAACACTGATAAATGTGCGGTTCTGCACGTGGGCAGGGAAATACATGTAACCATTACACACTACATGGGAAACCACTGGGGAACACTGACATGGAGAAGGACTTGGGGGTTTTAGTTATCTGTAAGCTTAACTGGAGCAACCAGTGTCAGGCAGCTGCTGCCAAGGCAAATAGGATCATGGGGTGCATCAGAAGAGGTCTAGGGGCGCATGACGAGAACATTGTTCTTCCTCTATACAAGTCACCGGTCAGACCACACATGGAATATTGGGGAACGTTTTGGGCACCGGTACTCAAGAAGGACATATCAGAGCTGGAGCGGGTACAAAGGCGGCAACTAAAGTAATAAACGAATGTGCGGACTACAATACCCAGAGAGCTCATCAAAATTGGGGTTTCAATTTATTAAAAATGAGGGCTGAGGGGCGACCTAATAACTATGTATAGATATATCAGGTGTCAGTGCAGACATCTCTCTCATCATCTATTATACCCAGGACTGTAACAAGGGGGCGCTCTAATATCTATGTCTAGATATATCAGGGGACAATAAAGAGATCTCTCTCATCATCTATTTATACCCAGGACTGTAACAAGAAGGCACCCTCTACGTCTAGAGGAAGAAGCTTTCTACACCGACATATAAGGGGGTTCTTTACTGTAAGAGCAGTGAGACTGTGGAACTCTCTGCCGGGGGACGTGGTGATGGAGAACTCCATAAAAGAGTATAAGAGGGGCCTGAACGATTTTCTTGAGGGTTACAATATTACATGTTATATCCCTGATTACTCAGAAGGGTCGGTGATCCGGGGATTATTCTGATTACAAGATTGTAGTAGAGAAGGGTTGCTTTCCCTAAAATGTAGAGTATTAGCTTCTACCTCATTGGGGTTTTTTGCCTTTCTCTGGATCAACATTGTGGCGTAATAGGCTGAAGTGGATGGACATAAGTCTTTTTTCGGCCTAACATACTACTGTGTCTCCCTGAAAATATGACACAGTAGTAGACATTAATTTTTCGGGGGGTGTCTTAATACTCACCTAGCAGGCGGCGTCCCAGTCCCTCTCGCTGGGCTGTGGTGATGCGGCAGTCTTCCGTGAAGTCCTCGGAGCTGAGAAAGCTATCTCTTCCTGGTAACGTGAGTTGAATACCCCGCCCCTAGCAAGAGATTGCTGTGATTGGCTCAGGAGCGTGGCATCAGCCAATCACAGCCATTCAATGAATGACATCATTTTCTTTTCATGTAGTGTAGCTAGGGCTTACTATCGGGGAAACACGGTATGTGACAAATCTTTAAGAGGCTTTATTAGTGTCTCCTAATAAATGTATCGCACTGATGCTGGTACATAGTTTAGTTAGACAAATATATGCAAAGCTGCTCTAATGATCCTTTAACACGGACTGATTATTGGGCCTGAGTGTTCCTCAGAATGTTTGTTCTCTCGACAGATGTGCCGTGTAAAAGGAACAATGATCTGGCGATGAATGAGCAAGCGATCATCTGTCGGCTGATCCACTCAGTTATGTGAGCATAAAAATGGTACATCTCCCCTGTGTGAACAGGAGAAGTACATCCGTCCTGTGGGTACAAAGCATCATATCAGTGATTGTTCATCCTCATAAGTGTTTTGTGCAAGGCAAATGAAATGAGTACCGATTGACATGGGAGTCAAGCAGCGCTCATACACTAACCTACCCGTAGTAGTTGGACACCTGAGCAAGAATGACTAGTAGTATTTATTTCCATATGTTAATACTTCGTGGGGCTCCTTTGGTCCTAACGACATCGGATACTCTCCATGGTATACTTTCTACTAACGTCTAATATATTTCAGCTTGCATTTCCCTCCATCCATCCTGCAAACATCTGGTGAGTTTTCTCAAAGAAGATGAACGCTGTTCATATCTACTGACCCAACGTTCCAGAGATGTTCAGTAGGGTTCAGGTCGGGACTCTTGTGGAACACCATGTTCTCCAACCAACAAAAAACAGTGCTGGATTTGTGATGAGGCACATTGTCTTGCTGGAAGTATGGCCGACCATTTCCAGAGTATTATCACATGGTTGGCAGCACATTAATGTCTAGAATGACAGGGTCACCTCAGTGTTCATGGTTCTTGCCACTGCAACCAACGGATGGAGATCATGTCACGTAAAACATCCCCAGACTATAACGAAACCTCCACCATACGTAACTGTTGGCCCTAAACACTCACGTAGAAGTCATTCCCCAGGATCCTCGACACCCAGGTACCGCTATCTGATGTGAAGATGGAGTAGCGTGATTTGTCCCTTCATACAACGTTCTTCCATTGCTCAACTGTCCAATGACAACCTTCCTTGCACCACTGTAACCAATGCATCTTCTCTAAAAGAGAACTCACCAGACATTTGCAAGATGAATGGACGGAAATTCTAGCTAAAGTATATCAAGCGTTACTAGAAAGTATGGCACTGAGTGTATTCAATGTCTTTAGAAACAAAGTAGCCCCACTAAGTATAAGGGTGCATTCACACGACCGTATATAAGCTCGGTTTTCACGCCCAGCCGATATACGGCGTCTCTCTCTGCAGGGGGAGGAGGCTGGAAGAGCCGGGAGCAGTGCTTTGAGCTTCCGCCCCCTCTCTGCCTCCTTTCCACCCCCTCTCCGCCCCTCTGCACTATTTGCAATGAGAGGAGGCGGAACGGGGTGGGGCTACGTTCAGGGAATTAGCTCCGCCCCGCCTCTCCTTATGGAAAATAGTGAGAGGGGTGGAGAGGGGGCGGCAGCTCAGTGCACTGCTCCCGGCTCTTCCAGCCTCCACCCCCTGCAGAGAGACGCCGTATATCGTCCAGGCGTGAAAACCCAGCCGATATACGGTTGTCTGAATCCACCCTAAACATGTGGAAATAAATACTTAAGATTCTTTCTCAAGTGCCCAATTACTTTTGGTAGAATAGTCTACATTCGGCCCCTGAAAAATGACCATTAGTAAATATCCCCCATTCCATTTTAGACTACATTGGAAATCAGTACAGATAGCTTCTCCCGAGTCAGAAATGGCTTCTAACAGTGAACAATAGATGCATTCAGGAGAGACGCCGGCCCTTTAAGAGTCCGCTGAGATGCAGTGAAGCTGACCAGAGGAGGAATGATTTATAGCCGCTCGCTGCAGCCCAGCTGAGCTGTTGATTTGACAGGTAACTGCGCCGCCTCCTGCAAAACCCAAGTTGTTTGCGATGCCCCCACTGAGGGTTACTCACCTGATTTGCAATTCACAATCTAGAATTCAATTAAGTTGCAAATCCTTCTCTCCCGGCATGCAAAATTAAAGAGCTAATTTCTAATGTTATTTATCTGATAAACTATGATCAAAGTTAATACCTCGGCATTAATAAAAATCTTTCCGGCTTATCATTAGGATTTATAAGTAACTTAGCCTCCGCCGATCTCCGGGACCATTCAATGCAAATTCCAGGCAGGCAGATAATTTCCCGCATGGAAGTATCAGGATCAGAAAATTACCTGATTCTCACTACTGACGTCCGCTAGCCTGAAGCAAGTGAAAATACATGATTAATGGATCACACCTTGCTGGGACCAGCTCATGCTTATATATTAGCACAATGCAAGCACATCAGGCATCTGAGGCCGTTTACCAAATTATGAAGCAGGAAACCTATTACCGATATCAAAGTGATTAATACCATTCTAGGAGGACGGTAATAAGCTTAAATATTCCATTGAGGAAAGAGGGAGACGGAGCGTCTGTTCATGAGGTGGGGAGATATGGCTCACAGGGGTTCATAGAGATTAGTCATCTATAGCACTGGTGATTAGAATAGAAGAGAGGTAAAGGCTTCACAAAGATATCAAAATGAAGTCTCTGCTTCTAGTTCTGCACTTTCAGGTCACCTCGTCCCTTCGCTTGGTTGAGCTAGGGAGGCTTTATACAGTAGTATCAAGAAGCAGAGCTGAACCAAGGACAAGGGCACCTGGGAGGAATCCATTGCTGTTGGTGATTAATAGAGATGAGCGAGTATACTCGCTAAGGCACATTACTCGAGCGGGTAGTGCCTTAGCCGAGTATCTCCCCGCTCGTTTCTAAAGAATCGGGGGCCGGCGTGGGTGACAGGTGAGGGGGGGGGGGGGGGGGGGGAGAGAGGAAGAGAGAGATCTCCCCTCCGTTCCTCCCCGCTCTCCCCCGCCGCTCCCCGAATCTTTAGAGACGAGCGGGTAGATACTCGGCTAAGGCACTACTCGCTCGAGTAATGTGCCTTAGCGAGTATACTCGCTCATCTCTAGTGATTATACATCGTTAGTGGTTGTCAGTTTTATCGATTACTTGTACAAAGAACATGATCGGTGAGCCGCATGTCAACTTTGCAATTTCCCTGAGACAATGATACCCAAATTATGGCATCACTTTGTTAAAAAAAACAGCCCCCCCTGACTTGTTTCACCACCTCAGCGGCATCATCAGGGGTTTGGGACATTTAGCCCCGACCCCTGATGGCGCCACTGAGGTGGTGAACCATGTTGATGGGGGATGGGGTTGTTTGTTGCTTTTTTAATCTCAGTAAACTCAACACTTGTTAGTTAGTTATCTCACTTGGACACGAGGGTTCGTAGCGCCGATCTAGAATGACCAGGACCGAGAGTATTGTTCCATTCGGTGTTGATGTCGGAGGAGGTACCGTTGCCTATCTGTTGCACCCACGAGTGCCGCGGGCGACCAGGGGTTTTTGCTAATACACAATAGTATCTATCTAGGAAATCTGGAATATAGCTAATATCTGTCAGAGTAGCAAGTGGAGGATACTGGGTTCTTCAATACCCCTTTTTAATGCCTACCAATAAAGATTCCATTGCCTCAGGCCAATTGTGAATTGTTTATTATAGCCTGGTTTCCCTGCGGTTTTGTTATAGATTTGTTGAATGCCAACGTCTTACCCAAGTTTGCCAATTTTCTGCTGATTTTATGAATTTTTCTATATGTTACTTAGTTCAAAAAGAGCGCTGAAGGGCTTTTGAGATTTTAAAGTGGCGTTCGACTCTTCGCACTTGTTCTTTCAGCATAAGAGTGTAAAGAAGGGACAGGCACTTGTAAAGCTCTGCAGCATAGCTTGTCGTCGCGGCCTTACATGCGAGGAGATCATGGCTTTGCTTAATGATCTTCCGGGAACATCAATTGGAAGACGAAGATGGAAATGGTATTTCAAGTAGCAATGATTCTAATTATGATGCAAGCGAGAGCACAGCAGAGTGTTCAGATAATCGGGCAAGAGTGACCGCAAGGATCCTGATGACCGTCCACTTGTGCATGGTCGCGGAAAAGGTAAGTAACATGAAAACTACTCAGATGTCTTTATTTTGCTATTCTTGGTCGCAATAACAGCTTTTGTTCTATAACAAACTCCCCTTCTACTCTCCTGCAGGTTTCACCTCTTCTAGAGTATGCCCATACTATTGAGGGGGCATTGGAGATGGTCCTGTCGTGGTGCTCTTGCTGCTGCTATGGTCAGCATTCGGCAAGGCGCCCATCACGACCAGCATACAACCAGAGATGACGCTGGCGATGCACATGTTGCACAAAAACATTTCTAAACTGTAACTTTCTGTGTTGGCTGTACTTGATGTATGCAATAGAAGATTGGTTGCCGCAGTCAAATGGATGGGCGTCAAGTCACCACTATAGAAAAGCAAAGAAGATCCAGTGAGGACCACTGATGTGTCGCGGTGGAGCAGCCTAGGAGCTACTGGTGAGCAATGCTTATTTTTTATCCCATTTCCTAATTTTGCCATAATTTTTGAACTCCTGGAAAACTCCCTTCATTACTGGATATCTAGAGGGCCTGATTTGAGATTGTGTAACTCATAGATGTAATTTATAGCTCTGGCACTCAACAATTAGCGGGACGGCTCTTCAGTAAGAAGCACATTCGCCTGTCTTGTCACGAAGCAGGTTCTTGCATTGTGGCTTCGCTTTTCCAGACATTTTCATACCAGATAAACAGAATTACACATATATCACAATTCATTTGTCACACACAATTATCTCTTGGTACAACATGGTACATGCAATTAGTAGATATTTCATTATAGCAAATTATACACTTGTGGCGTCTGGAGTCTTTCACAGGACAGAGAAGGAGCGCTTAGTAGAGCAAATAATTAAAAGCTTAAACAACAGATTGTTTTTCATATGATTATATATCTAATGCACAGTCCAATATAACATACACCAGGACACCTTGAGGAGTGTGAGTAGTAGCATTGTATTAAAGGGACCTGACAGGATTAAACATCATGTAATGTCACTGAGATGTGTCAAAAGACCAACGCCAAAGGATAGAATGAAGGGATCACAGAATCTGCTAATGTGGCCAATTAACTTCTTTTCCCCTCTGGTCAGAGATTTCTGTCAATTGATGTAAACGGTGCCTTATGCAGTGGACAGGGATGGATGGAGGCCTGTGCCTAGGGCGGCACCATGGACAATAGCTCTGTATGCAGTAAGCTCCTGAGCTTCCTCAATGTAACGATATGGGCTGTACACAAGACAACAGAACTGGACATCATCTATAGAAGTTACATTTCCCAAATACTAATGGTGTCTCCTGGTATTCAGATACCCACAGGACGTACAGTAGGGTTGAATTATGCAACAACTGGATAGTCGAATGAGCTGTAATATGAACACTAGTAGGTAACAAAAGTGCAAGAATAGGAACTCACCAGTAGATGATAGGAACAGAATGGTGATGGCAGAAACTGATAATGGTGATGGTTACCAGATAATGGAAGAGATGGATGATGGTAATAATATTCAGATAATAGAGCAGATGGATGAAGGTGGACAGATAATAACAAGCTGACAATAACTGACATTAACTCTAGATTTTCCTCAGAATTCTCCTACTGTATCCCTGATGCTGACCCTAAGACCAGTCACCACTGTCCCTGAATATCCATAAAGATGTCACTAATACAAACCCTATCTGATACACTGACCCTGACAAACAGTAAGAGGGCACTAAAACCCAGAGACAAAAAAACAAGCTCAGCAAAACTAAACTACAAACAGGAGAAGATAGAAACAGAGAAGAAGCAATAACAAATGACAAAGATAAGAAGCAAGGGCCAGACTAAACATAACCATGGGAACAAAACTACACTGACAAAAAAACAAAGCTAGATTAGGAATAGAGATGAGCGAACGTACTCGTCCGAGCTTGATATTCGTGCGAATATTAGGGTGTTCGGGATGTTCGTTATTCGTAACGAACACCATGCGGTGTTCTGGTTACTTTCACTTACTTCCCTGAGACGTTTGCGCGCTTTTCTGGCCAATTGAAACACAGGGAAGGCATTACAACTTCCCCCTGCAACGTTTAAGCCCTATACCACCCCCCTGCTGTGAGTGGCTGGCGAGATCAGGTGTTCGCCTAATATAAAAGTCGGCCCCTCCCGCGGTTCGCCTCAGATGCGGTGTGAGTTAGATGAGGGACAGTGCTGTTTATACCGGAGCTGCTGTAGGGAAAGAATTGGTAGTTAGTGTAGGCTTCAAGACCCCCCAAAGGTCCTTATTAGGGCCACTGATAGCTGTGTGTTGGCTGCTGTTAGCAGTGGCATTTTTTTTTTTCTCAAAATCGGCTCTGCAGAGCGTTGCACCTGGCATTAGGGACAGAAGTGCTGCATAGGCAGGGAGAGTGTTAGGAGTGAGTGTAGCCTTCAAGAACCTCAACGGTCCTTTCTAGGGCCATATTTATCCGTGTGCAGTACTGTCCAGGCTGCTGTTAGCTGTGCTGCATTTTTTTGGGGCTTCTCAAAATCGCCTCTGCAGAGCATTCCACCCTCCATTGATACTGCAGGGAAAGAATTGTATAGGCAGGGCCACAACACAGTTATTATTCATAGAATATACGCAGTGCTGCCTTTTGGTGGGAAAAAACTGAAAACAAATCTATTTGTCCAGCCTGTGTCCGTCCTTACGGGCGGTGGACACGTGTGAGCTGCGTGAACAACATTGCTAAATCATACGCACCCAGCTACGCTGTACTGCTGGCTTCGCCATTTGCTTTCCTTAATTGGGAAAAAAAATACCTGCTCTGCCAGAGTTATAATAACTCTGCTACCCTCACGTTCTGTGACACATTAGCAGGGACACAGCACAGTTATTAAACTTCTCATGTTCATTGAATATACGCAGTGCTGCCTTTTGGTGGGAAAAAACTGAAAACAAATCTATTTGTCCAGCCTGTGTCCGTCCTTACGGGCGGTGGACACGTGTGAGCTGCGTGAACAACATTGCTAAATCATACGCACCCAGCTACGCTTTACTGCTGGCTTCGCCATTTGCTTTCCTTAATTGGGAAAAAAAATACCTGCTCTGCCAGAGTTATAATAACTCTGCTACCCTCACGTTCAGTGACACATTAGCAGGGACACAGCACAGTTATTAAACTTAGATTATTCATTCACTAGAGGCAGTGGGGCCTTTCGTTTTCCAAAAAGGGAAAAAATTATATTTGGCCTGCAGTCTTGCGCCAATTTATTTCCTGCCTGTGAAATCAAATCACTGGTAATACAGCATGCTGAGGGGTAGGGGTAGGCCTAGAGGACGTGGACGCGGCCGAGGACGCGGAGGGCCAAGTCAGGGTGTGGGCACAGGCCGAGCTCCTGATCCCGGTGTGTCGCAGCCGACTGCTGCGCGATTAGGAGAGAGGCACGTTTCTGGCGTCCCCACATTCATCGCCCAATTAATGGGTCCACGCGGGAGACGGTTATTAGAAAATGAGCAGTGTGAGCAGGTCCTGTCCTGGATGGCAGAAAGTGCTTCGAGCAACCTATCGTCAACACGCAGTTCTGCGCCGTCCACTGCTGCAAATCCGAATCCTCTGTCTGCTGCTCCTCCTTCCTCCCAGCCTCCTCACTCCACTACAATGACACCTGCTCAGGAGCGGGAACACTCCCAGGAACTGTTCTCGGGCCCCTGCTCAGATTGGGCAGCAGCGGTTCCTCTCCCACCAGAGGAGTTTATAGTCACTGATGCCCAACCATTCGAAAGTTCCCGGGGTCCGGGGGATGAGGCTGGGGACTTCCGCCAACTGTCTCAACAACTTTCTGTGGGTGAGGAGGACGATGACGATCAGACACAGTTGTCTTGCAGTGAGGTAGTAGTAAGGGCAGTAAGTCCGAGGGAGCAGCGCACAGAGGATTCGGAGGAAGAGCAGCAGGACGATGAGGTGACTGACCCCACCTGGTGTGCAACGCTTACTCAGGAGGACAGGTCTTCAGAGGGGGAGTCAAGGGCATCAGCAGGGCAGGTTGCAAGAGGCAGTGCGGTGGCCAGGGCCAGGGGTAGAGGCAGGGCCAGACCGAATAATCTACCAAGTGTTTCCCAAAGCGCCCCCTCGCGCCATGCCACCCTGCAGAGGCCGAGGTGCTCTAAGGTCTGGCAGTTTTTCACAGAGACGCCTGACGACCGACGAACAGTGGTGTGCAACCTTTGTTGCGCAAAGCTCAGCCGGGGAGCCAACACCAACAGCCTCACCACCACCAGCATGCGCAGACATATGATGGCCAAGCACCCCACAAGGTGGGACGAAGGCCGTTCACCGCCTCCGGTTTGCACCCCTGCCTCTCCCCCTGTGCCCCAACCTGCCACTGAGATGCAACCCCCCTCTCAGGACACAGGCACGACCGTCTCATGGCCTGCACCCACACCCTCACCTCCGCTGTCCTCGGCCCCATCCACCAATGTCTCGCACCGCACAGTCCAGCCGTCGCTAGCGCAACTGTTGGAGCGCAAGCGCAAGTACGCCGCCACGCACCGGCACGCTCAAACGTTAACCGTCCGCATCGCAAAATTCATCAGCCTTGAGATGCTGCCGTATAGGGTTGTGGAAACGGAGTCCTTCAAAAGTATCATGGAGGCGGCGGCCCCGCGCTACTCAGTTCCCAGTCGCCACTACTTTTCCCGATGTGCCGTCCCAGCCCTGCACGACCACGTCTCCCGCAACATTGTACGCGCCCTCACCAACGCGGTTACTGCCACGGTCCACTTAACTACGGACACGTGGACAAGCACAGGCGGGCAGGGCCACTACATCTCCCTGACGGCACATTGGGTGAATTTAGTGGAGGCTGGGACAGAGTCAGAGCCTGGGACCGCTCACGTCCTACCCACCCCCAGAATTGCGGGCCCCAGCTCGGTGCTGGTATCTGCGGAGGTGTATGCTTCCTCCACTAAAGCACCCTCCTCCTCCTCCTCCTCCTCCTCCTCTGTCTCGCAATCAAGATGTGTTAGCAGCAGCATGTCGCCAGCAGTCGGTGTCGCGCGGTGTGGCAGCACAGCGGTGGGCAAGCGTCAGCAGGCCGTGCTGAAACTACTCAGCTTAGGCGATAAGAGGCACACGGCCCACGAACTGCTGCAGGGTCTGACACAGCAGACCGACCGCTGGCTTGCGCCGCTGAGCCTCCAACCGGGCATGGTCGTGTGTGACAACGGCCGTAACCTGGTGGCGGCTCTGCAGCTCGGCAGCCTCACGCACGTGCCATGCCTGGCCCACGTCTTTAATTTGGTGGTTCAGCGCTTTCTGAAAAGCTACCCACGCTTGTCAGACCTGCTCGTAAAGGCGCGCCGGCTCTGCGCACATTTCCGCAAGTCCCACATGGACGCTGCCACCCTGCGCACCCTGCAACATCACTTTAAGCTGCCAGTGCACCGACTGCTGTGCGACGTGCCCACACGGTGGAACTCTACGCTCCACATGTTGGCCAGGCTCTATGAACAACGGAGAGCTATAGTCGAATACCAACTCCAACATGGGCGGCGCAGTGGGAGTCAGCCTCCTCAATTCCTTTCAGAAGAGTGGGCCTGGTTGGCAGACATCTGCCATGTCCTTGGTAATTTTGAGGAGTCTACCCAGGTGGTGAGCGGCGATGCTACAATCATTAGCGTCACCATTCCTCTGCTATGCATCTTGAGAAATTCCCTGCAAACCATAAAGGCAGCTGCTTTGCGCTCGGAAACGGGGGCGGGGGAAGACAGTATGCCGCTGGATAGTCAGGGCACCCTCCTGTCTATTTCTCAGCGCGTACAGGAGGAGGAGGAGGAGCATGAGGAGGATGAGGAGGAGGGGGAAGAGACAGCTTGGGCCGCTGCTGACGGTACACCGGCTGATTGCCTGTCATCCTTTCAGCGAGTATGGCCTGAGGAGGAGGAGGAGGAGGAGGAGGAGGATCCTGAAAGTGATCTTCCTAGTGAGGACAGCCATGTGTTGCGTACAGGTACCCTGGCACACATGGCTGACTTCATGTTAGGATGCCTTTCTCGTGACCCTCGCGTTGCACGCATTCTGGCCACGACGGATTACTGGGTGTACACACTGCTCGATCCACGGTATAAGGAGAACCTGCCCACTCTGATTCCCGAAGAGGAAAGGGGTTCGAGAGTGTTGCTATACCACAGGACCCTTGCGGACAAGCTGATGGTAAAATTCCCAGCCGACAGCGCTAGTGGCAGAAGGCGCAGTACCGAGGGCAAGGTAGCAGGGGATGTGCGTAGATCGAGCAGCATGTACATCCCAGGCAGTGCAACAGTCTTTAAGGGCCTGGCCAGCTTTATGGCTCCCCACCAAGACTGTGTCACCGCTCCCCAGTCACGGCTGAGTCGGCGGGAGCACTGTAAAAGGATGGTGAGGGAGTACGTAGCGGATCGCACGACCATCCTTGGTGACGCCTCTGCCCCCTACAACTACTGGGTGTCGAAGCTGGACACGTGGCCTGAACTCGCGCTGTATGCCCTGGAGGTGCTTGCTTGTCCTGCGGCTAGCGTCTTGTCGGAAAGGGTGTTTAGTGCGGCTGGGGGAATCATCACAGATAAGCGTAGCCGCTTGTCAACCGACAGTGCCGACAGGCTAACACTCATCAAGATGAACAAAGGCTGGATTTCCCCAGACTTCTGTTCTCCACCAGCGGACAGCAGCGATACGTAAGCAATACGTAGGCTGCACCCGCGGATGGAAGCTACGTTCTCTCTCACCATCCAAAACGGGGACATTTCTGCTTCATCAATCTGTGTCTAATATTCCTCCTCCTCCTCCTGCTCCTCCTCCTGAAACCTCACGTAATCACGCTGAACGGGCAATTTTTCTTAGGGCCACAAGGCTCAGTCAAATAATTTTTCAGAACAATTTTTATAAGTTTCAATGCGCTTAAAAGCATTGGAACTTTAACTTGAACCAATTTTTCGTTACACTGGGCTGCCTCCAGGCCTAGTTACCACTTAAGCCACATTAACCAAAGCGATTAATGGGTTTCACCTGCCCTCTTGGTTGGCCATGGCCAATTTTTTGGATGTACATTAGTACTGTTGATACAGCAATTTTTGTGGGCCCTCGCCTACAGTGTAATCAAATTAATTTTTAGCCCACCTGCATTACAGCTGACGTTACCTCAGCTGTGTTGGGCAATGCAATGGGATATTTTTATGTACCGCCGGTGGGTTCCAGGGAGCCACCCATGCTGTAGGTGCACACGGAGTTTTTAATACATCTGTACACTTCTAAAGAACCCCAGTCAGACTGGGGCATGCAGTGTGGGCCGAAGCCCACCTGTATTACGCACAACATTACTACCTCAGCTGTGTTGGGCAATGCAATGGGATATTTCAATGTACCGCCGGTGGCTTCCTGGCACCCACCCAGGCAGTGGGTCCACAGGGAGTTTAACCTACATCTGTCCACTTGTAAAGAACCCCAGTCTGACTGGGGCATGCAGTGTGGGCCGAAGCCCACCTGTATTACGCACGACATTACTACCTCAGCTGTGTTGGGCAATGCAATGGGATATTTCTATGTACCGCCGGTGGCTTCCTGGCACCCACCCATGCTGTAGGTGCACACGGAGTTTTTACTACATCTGTACACTTCTAAAGAACCCCAGTCTGACTGGGGCATGCAGTGTGGGCCGAAGCCCACCTGCATTAAGCACGACATTACTACCTCAGCTGTGTTGGGCAATGCAATGGGATATTTCTGTGTACCGCTGGTGGGTTCCAGGGAGCCACCCATGCTGTGGGTCGACAGGGACTTCACAATAGGGAGTTGTACCTGCCTGTGTCTATGAATTAAAAAGCCCGGTCTGACTGGGGCATGCAGACACCTTGACAGAATGAATAGTGTGTGGCACATAGGTTCCCCATTGCTATGCCCACGTGTGCAGCTCCTGATGGCGGTGGCACAGGATTCTATTTCTCATTGCTTCTGTACAGCATTGTGGGCTATCGCTCCGCCACTTTTAAAGAGGGTCGCTGCCTAGCCGTGCCAACCTCTGCAGTGTGTGCCTGCGGTCCCTCGTCATGGCAGACGCAATTCTAAATAGACATGAGCATGGTGTGGCATGAGGGCAGCTGAAGGCTGCCCAGGGACACTTTGGTGTGCGCTGTGGGGGGGAGGGGGGGCGGTTGGTCAGCATGTAACCCAGGAGAAGTGTCAGTGGAGTGTCATGCAGGCAGTGATTGTGCTTTGTTGGAGGTAGTGTGGTGCTTAGCAAAGGTATGCCATGCTAATGAGGGCTTTTCAGAAGTAAAAGTTGTTGGGAGGGGGGGGGGGCCACTCTTGCCGGTATTGTGGCTTAATAGTGGGACCTGTGAACTTGAGATGCAGCCCAACATGTAGCCCCTCGCCTGCCCTATCCGTCACTGTGTCATTCCCATCACTTTCCTGAATTGCCCAGATTTTCACACATGAAAACCTTAGCGAGCATCGGCGAAATACAAAAATGTTCTGGTCGCCCATTGACTTCAATGGGGTTCGTTGTTCGAAACGAACCCTCGAGCATCACGGGAAGTTCGTTACGAATAACGAACACCCGAACATTTTGGTGTTCGCTCATCTCTAATTAGGAACAATACACTAACATCAAACAAGGAATACTGTATTTAAACTCACATAGCTTACGCTTTAACTAGCAACACACTGCAGAAGCCAGGAATATTTAACCCTTTCCAATCCACTGTCTGACGTCTGAAGACATTCTGATTGAAGGCTGTACAGCTTCGATGTTGGAAGACGTCAAGCAGGGTATTCTTACTGTATATTACTGGCTGCTCTGTTGTTGGGGGCCTCTCCAGCATGTCCCATACCGCAGTACTGGCCCTAGCCAGCAGATGGCACCATTGTATGATGACAGAAAGAGAAAACCCCATAGGAAACCTTGAATCCAAAATTGGATTGCAAAGGGTTAAAGATAGGCCAACCAATCAGGAACTCCCCGCCAAACAAGCTTGAGCTGCAGTAGTGTGGTCAACTGAATGGATCAGCTATGGGACAGATACATAGTAACTGATAATAACAAACTAGTAGATAGGAGATGGCGATACAGCAGAAGCATTAATATGGATGACAACACCCTAGTGTTGATAGATACGATTTAGAAATGAAACAAACTTTCTAAATTAGGTCTGTGCTGAGATTTGTTCCTGTGTTTGCTAAAAACACATATAAAGAGAACACAGACCACAGGCAAATAAAAACGTCTGGAAATTTCCGTCATCTCATAGGAACGTCTCATAGGAGACCTTAGACAGCGCACAAACTCTGAATTTCCATATTAGAATGAAATGATTTGAGGAACCTTTATGAAATAGAATATATGGTACCGGGATACAACAACACAATGTTTACTGGAGTGAGAAATTGTTTCAGTGTACTTGATAAGCCGAAATTAATTACAAAATTGAAATGACAGTCAGGAGCACATGCTCCCCGGCACGGAGTGGGACGCGCCCACGTTGTGCTTTGCTTTTAAAATTGCCACTCTAAATTCAAGCAGTGGAGATCTCCACTTATACCAAGTATTCAACAAACCTGCCTGGTACCGGGCTAAGATATCAATACGTACGCCCACGAGATGAACCGCACACTCAGTAATGGTCCCCTTGAAATCTAAAGGATCCAGGCCATGCAATGAAGAAACTTCAGATGGAAAATATACACTAAATGGCCATTGGCCAGACTTGAAGTTGGTGGTCTGAAGATGATAGAGCTCAGTTTCAAGGGAGATAGAACAACCCAAGTGATTCAGCACTTTGCAATTCTCCCGACTCTCAGCCAATCAGCCTTAAGTTGAGAGAAGGGATTAAAAGGGTTTTGTTATTAAAACGAAATCCCATTCCCCAGCTGGCCCCTGCCTAAAATAACAAACAAGGGTACACTCACCTCCCCAGATGCAGCTGACAGCTAGTGCTGGCATTGGCAGTGACCTCCATGTAGATGGGCCAGGCAGAAGCATGTGACTTCTGTGGCCAATCAGAGTCCACAGCATCACCGTTGGCACTCCTGGCATCAGTGCTCATTTCCATAAATGCCTGGAGTTTGGAGATGTGATGCTGTAACGATCTGGTTCTGGATTGGAGTCTCCTTGTCGTAACTGGTGCGGATCAGAAGCATGGTCATTGTAAGCCAAAGGTCAGTAATCCTACAGCCTTTTTACTGTAGTGTAGCCAGGTGGGAGAAGGACATTTCCCATCACTGCTACCATGACACTATCTTCCCACTCTAGAATACCACACTAGGACTCTATATGGACATAAATGGCGTCCAGACAGAACCCGGACGGCTCTATAGACTGCTATTCGTAAAATAGAGACCAAAGCTACTAATTTTGGCCTCCATTTTAGCAGGTTTTCATTCAGTTTCAGCATTTTTTAATTAACTAGATAGTCGGCTTTCAACTTTTGTTTCCATTTTACTAATAGCAGCCTATGGAGCCATCCAGGGCTCTATCGGTACGCTGTTTTGGCCATCCAGAAAAAAACATGCGATGGAACCCCCCAAACAGGATTCCAAAAGCTATGAGAATGCAACCTTAGAGACACCGTCCCTTTCATGATTGCAGCTTCTCTTATGGGAAATTAGAGTTGTGACCCCGGAGTGCACATAAAGTCACATGACAAGTTCTCCATGGATCAGTCTCAGTGTGAATCCACATTAGATGGGAAAATCCAGCGATCTGAGCGACTTCCAGTGAGGTCTAGTCATGGGTGCTAGACTAGCCGGGCCCCACTGCCAACTGCATAGGGGTTTCTTGTGTAAACGGTGTGGAGAGAATACAGAGAATATGTGATTAAGAAAAACATCCAGTGAAAAGGGATCCTGTGGATGAAACCAACTTATCACCGAAAGGGGTCAGAGGAGGATTTCAGCAATGGTTCTGGTGAACAGGTAGCGCACAGTCAAGAAAATTGCAGCTGAATACAATGCTGATGCTCTAACTAACCTGTCCAAAGGCACAACTTATCGTTCCTCTGGGCAGTTGGGCCATAACAACAGATGTCTACTTCCAGCACCATTAAGAGAATGGGAAGGTGAGACTCCAAGGGGCAAAAGAGTGCAAAAATGGAGTCATTGAGCAGCCGAAAAACATCACCTGGTCTGATAAATCCAGATGTCTGTTGCACCGTACTTATGGGAGGTCAGAATTTGGTGCCAGCAGCATGAATCGATGACCCCTTCCTGTCAGGCTGGTGGGATTAGAGTATTGGTGTGGAGAAAGTTTTTTCATTACACCCCGAGTCTTCTGATACATGCGGATGGACGCTATGATCAATTGTTGTGGCTCTGAAGGCCAAAGGAAGTCCAACACACTAAGAGATGGGGGGCTCTAATAAAGTTGGTATTTCTAATAAAGTGGCAATTCTGTATATATTCAATATACCAGCGGAATCGTTCCACGATAGACATCTTCGCATGGAGCTCTGACTCACGTTCCAAAAATGGCTCCTTATAACAAGAAAAAAAAAGCTATTATTTGATTTTTTTTCAGCTTGTTCTCTTATCAAACCTAATAAATAATCCAGCTCTTACACATGATTATATCTTCAAGGAGTCTTGTGTCATCTATGTCTTGGCAGATTCTTGGTAGAGCAGATAAGTGAAGAAATGATTAACAAGTATCTTATATTTAACAAAGACGGAAGGAGATAAAACAGGAATAGTTCTCCGGAGTGTCAGGATGTCAGCTTCATATATAGAACTTGATGCGAGAAATACATTTTGGGTTTGAGGCGCATCATCTTAATCTACTTGGTGGGAATTCGCTTCAATCCTTTCCACAAACGTGGATGGCTTCATGTCTTCATGTCAGTGCAGATATGTGCAGCTACCCGTAGCAACCAGTCTGACGGCATCGGGTTCTTAGGAAAAGCTAGAAAGTGGAAACAAAAGCTGGAACAGGAATATATTGGGTTAAGTGCTAAAGAAAAAGTTAGTTTCTCATCAAGACAACCAACTTTCAAAATACAGTCGCCGGTCTCGATCCTAAAACCCCAAGGATTAGAAATTATTCTGTCTGTCCATATTTGTATAGTTACCTATATAATACATGGGCATATGGATGCAGCAGCAGAACATGACCACCCTGGCGTGCTACGGCAATAGAATAGCGCTCTAGATGATTTGCATAGCGCACCACTCAATCAAAGTCAATCAGAAGGACTGTGCTATACAAGTAGCGTAGAGCGCCGTGGCACACTGAGCCACTAATGTAGTGTGACAGCAGTCATGTTGGCGGCTGCTGTATCTGTACCAGGTTTGTCATAACAAGAGCTACTCTTTGTACGAGGATTAACGTAAGATCGCCTTTGTTTGGGTCAAATGACACATATATATATATATATAAAAAGAAAATACACTTAGCAACCCCTACTCACAGATCGTGTGTTTTAGGCCTTATGTCCACGAGCGGATTCGATTTGCGGAATCCACGGGGCACACATGCAAGAAATCCACAAATCAAGCCGGCCATAAGCATGGGCATCCACAAATTATTTAAAACATGCAGATTTGATTTGTGGACCTTCTGGTCTGGAAAATAAATTGCAGCATGCTCCATTTCTGTGCGGATCCTGCACTGATGGCTTCCAAGGCAATGGAGGCTGTCAAATCCGTGGGAAAGCAGGAGTTAAAAAAAAAGGGCCGGCATCTGCAGTGGAGAAGAAAGAAGATCTGGACAGGAGGAAGAAGACCCAAAGAGGTAAAAAAAAGTCCTTGGCCGCTGGGTTGGCTCCCCCTGCAGGCTCCCACGGACATGGACATGAGGCCTTAGACTCACACAGAGCAGCTTCTGTGTCCCCAGTTAGAGCAGCAACTGTGTATCTAGCTGCTCTTTTAGTTTCCACCCACTGGTTTACCTGATTAATCACCCTCCCCTCTATAATCACACCTCTATCTGTATCACAGTCTCCGTTCCTTTAATAGATACAATTAATTATATAATTAATACCCTACTAGAACATATGAACAGGGGGCTACCTTGTTGAGACACTACTTAAAGCGACCCTACAGTTTCTGGACAGGATTCAAGGGGGCAGGGGTTATATTACATGCAGTTATTCTTCTATGCCGTCCCTCTGATTCTCCAGTTTTGGGCTTTGCTTACAGTCAACCAAGATAGTTCATGGGATCTTCAGACTACCTAATCGCCAAAATACGATAGGCGCCATACAAATAACAAGATTTATTTTATTTTTAAATGGCAACAACCACCATTTCATATGAAACCACAGCCCTGCTCCGGTCCTGCATCTTTCAAAATCTGTTTTTGTTTGATGCTATGGTCAGTAGAACATTCCGCATTTCATTAAAGCATAGCTTCACCTAAAATGAATATTTTAACTTGGGAGGCTATGGACACCTCTGTAGACTTTTCCCACTTGGGCATGTCCCTCCCTTGACCACATACTATGTGTGAGATCAGGATGCTACTGCCTTCACTAGCTCTCAGGTACCAGTATATTCAGTGGGTATATCAGCTACAGCTAGTATCACACAGATGAGGATTAGATACATAGTTTACTAGACTGTATCTCATTTTGTTAGATAGAAAAACATTTTTTAGTCTACTCCGTTTATACCAAGGGAAGTTAAAAAAAGGTACAGTTAGTATACAGGGGCTACATTTCATTTGATATATACATATGTAGTAAACAGAACAATATATAATATGCTTCAGCCTTCGAGTTGATAATAGAGAAACAATAGCTTATAAATCCTCGTACCACACCTCCGTTGTAGATGATGGATGTCGAGGTAACGGCCCAGGCTTTCATAAGTCCTATAAACTACAAAGGAGAAAGCTGCATGCATATAAGATGCCTCTAACTCATATATTGATTTCTGGAGGGCCAAATTGGTGAAGAGACTTTATAGGGACCCAGACATTACTACACAGGGCACCCTTAGTACTTGTCCTAATATATAGGGGACCAGACATGACTACACAGTGCACCCTTAGTACTTGTCCTAATATATAGGGACCCAGACATGACCACACAGGGCACCCTTAGTACTTGTCCTTATACATAGGGGACCCAGAGAGGGCTACACAGTGCACCCTTAGTACTTGTCCTTATATATAGGGGACCCAGACATGACTACACAGGGAACCCTTAGTACTTGTCCTAATATATAGGGGACCAGACATGACTACACAGTGCACCCTTAGTACTTGTCCTAATATATAGGGACCCAGACATGACCACACAGGGCACCCTTAGTACTTGTCCTTATACATAGGGGACCCAGAGAGGGCTACACAGTGCACCCTTAGTACTTGTCCTTATATATAGGGGACCCAGACATGACTACACAGGGAACCCTTAGTACTTGTCCTAATATATAGGGGACCAGACATGACTACACAGGGCACCCTTAGTACTTGTCCTTATACATAGGGGACCCAGAGAGGGCTACACAGGGCACCCTTAGTACTTGTCCTTATATATAGGGGACCCAGAGAGGGCTACACAGTGCACCCTTAGTACTTGTCCTTATATATAGGAGACCAGACATGACTACACAGGGCACCCTTAGTGCTTGTCCTTATATATAGGAGACCAGACATGACTACACAGGGCACCCTTAGTACTTGTCCTAATATATAGAGACCAGACATGACTACACAGGGCACCCTTAGTACTTGTCCTAATATATAGAGACCAGACATGACTACACAGTGCATCATTAGTAGAGATGAGCGAGCGTACTCGTCCGAGCTTGATGCTCGTTCGAGTATTAGGGTACTCTAGATGCTCGTTACTGGAGACGAGCACCACGCGGTGTTCGAGTCACTTCCATTTTCTTCCCAGAAAAGTTTGCGCCGTTTTCTGGCCAATAGAAACACAGGGAAGGCATTACAACTTCCTCCTGTGAAGTTCCAGCCCTATCACACCCCCCTGCAGTGAGTGGCTGGGGAGATCAGGTGACACCCGAGTATATAAACTGGGGCCGGCCGCGGCTCGCCACAGATGCACGCTGAGAGACATTAGGGAAAGTGCCGTCCTGCTGTAGCTGCTATAGGGAGAGTGTTAGGCTGTTATCTTCATCTTCAAGAACCCCAACGGTCCTTCTTAGGGCCACATCTGACCGTGTGCAGTACTGTTGAGGCTGCTTTTAGCAGTTTTGCACATTTTTTTTTTTTTGGTATATCGGGCGTGCAGACCATAGCGTCCTCAGTCTGCAGTCATTTTACTGAGTATAGGGGCAGTACTGGTGAGGCAGGGACAGTGGTACAGGGAAAGAGATATACTGGCTATATAGGCAGTGGGCTTTTTCAAAAAAATTGGGAAAAAAAATCTTTGGGCTGCCTGTGACCGTGTTCAGTTTACTGTGTGTCTGCTGGGGGTAGTAGTCGCTCACTATTACCCAGCTAGGTGTTACTGCAGCCTTGCGCATAATTTTTTCTGGCTGCACTGTGCTTTCAATAACCACAGTCATCCTCCAACAGGGAAATCCATATACAGGCTATATAGGCAGTGGGCTTTTTCCCAAAAATTGGAAAAAAATACTATATTTGGGCTGCCTGTGACCGTCTTCAGTTTACTGCGTGTCTGCTGGGGGTAGTAGTCGCTCATTAATGCCCAGCTAAGCGTTACAGCATGCTTGCGCATAATTGTTTCCTGGCTCTGCTGTGTCCGTTACATGATCGTCGTCATCCCGCCAGAGGGAAAGAGATACATATATACGCTGCATACGGTGTCTGGTTTTTCACCTCACCATTTTAAAAAATTGAAGCAAAATACTTAAGGCCTACCACTGGCCTTTGGCCACTTTACTGGTTCTTCGCTGTGAATTCCAGTAGCTCAGTCATACACACCTAGGTCTGACTACAGGCTTGCACATAATTGTTTCCTGGCTCTGCTGTGTGCTCCGTAAGCGAAATCAGCCTCCAACCACAGGCCAATAAGCGGCACATTTAATTACAGCGTTCTGTTTCTGCTCTACTTGTAATACACCATGCTGAAGGGTAGGGGTAGGCCTAGAGGACGTGGACGTGGACGCGGGCGAGGACGCGGAGGCCCAAGTCAGGGTGTGGGGACAGGCCGAGCTCCTGATCCAGGTGTATCGCAGCCGACTGCTGCGGGATTAGGAGAGAGGCACGTTTCTGGGGTCCCCAGATTCATCTCACAATTAATGGGTCCACGCGGTAGACCTTTATTAGAAACTGAGCAGTGTGAGCAGGTCCTGTCGTGGATGGCAGAAAATGCATCCAGCAAACTATCCACCGTCACCACCCAGTTTTCTACGCCGTCCACTGCTGCATCCCTGAATCCTCTCGCTGCTGCTCCTCCCTTCTCCCAGCCTCCTCCATCCCAGCAAATGACACATTCAGAAGAGCAGGCAGGCTCCCAGGAACTGTTCTCGGGTCCCGGCCTTGAGTGCGAAAAAATTGATCCTCTATCACCTGAGGAGTTTCTCATGACCGATGCCCAACCTTTGGAAAAATCCCGGGATCCGGGTGAGGAGACTGGGGACTTCCAGCAACTGTCTCAAGAGCTTTCACTGGGTGAGGAGGACGATGACGATGAGACACAGTTGTCTATCAGTGAGGTAGTAGTAAGAGCAGTAAGTCCGAGGGAGAAGCGCACAGAGGATTCGGAGGAAGAGCAGCTGGACGATGAGGTGACTGACCCCACCTGGTTTGCTAAGCCTACTGAGGACAGGTCTTCAGAGGGGGAGGCAAGTGCAGCAGCAGGGCAGGTTGGAAGAGGTAGTGCGGTGGCCAGGGGTAGAGGCAGGGCCAGACCGAATAATCCACCAACTGTTTCCCAAAGCGCCCCCTCGCGCCATGCCACCCTGCAGAGGCCGAGGTGCTCAAAGGTGTGGCAGTTTTTCACTGAGAGTGCAGACGACCGACGAACTTGGGTGTGCAAGGTTTGTCGCGCCAAGATCAGCCGGGGAGCCACCACCACCAGCCTCACCACCACCAGCATGCACAGGCATATGACGGCCAAGCACCCCACAAGGTGGGACGAAGGCCGTTCACCGCCTCTGGTTGGCACCACTGCCTCTCCCCCTGTGCCCCAACCTGCCACTGAGATCCAACCCCCCTCTCAGGACACAGGCACGACCGTCTCCCGGCCTGCACCCACACCATCACCTCTGCTGTCCTCGGCCCCATCCAGCAATGTCTCTTAGCGCAGCGTCCAGCCGTCGCTAGCGCAACTGTTTGAGCGCAAGCGCAAGTACGCCGCCACGCACCCACACGCTCAAGCGTTAAACGTGCACATAGCCAAATTGATCAGCCTGGAGATGCTGCCGTATAGGCTTGTGGAAAGGGAGGCTTTCAAAAACATGATGGCGGCGGCGGCCCCGCGCTACTCGGTTCTCAGTCGCCACTACTTTTCCCGATGTGCCGTCCCAGCCCTGCACGACCACGTCTCCCGCAACATTGTACGCGCCCTCACCAACGCGGTTACTGCCAAGGTCCACTTAACAACGGACACGTGGACAAGCACAGGCGGGCCGAGCCACTATATCTCCCTGATGGCACATTGGGTGAATTTAGTGGAGGCTGGGACCGAGTCAGAGCCTGGGACTGCTCACGTCCTACCCACACCCAGAATTGCGGGCCCCAGCTCGGTGCTGGTATCTGCGGAGGTGTATGCTTCCTCCACTAAACCACCATCCTCCTCCTCCTACGCAACCTTTGTCTCGCAATCAAGATGTGTCAGCAGCAGCACGTTGCCAGCAGTTGGTGTCGCGCGGCGTGGCAGCACAGCGGTGGGCAAGCGTCAGCAGGCCGTGCTGAAACTACTCAGCTTAGTAGAGAAGAGGCACACGGCCCACGAACTGCTGCAGGGTCTGACAGAGCAGACCGACCGCTGTCTTTCGCCGCTGAGCCTCCAACCGGGCATGGTCGTGTGTGACAACGGCCGTAACCTGGTGGCGGCTCTGCAGCTCGGCAGCCTCACGCACGTGCCATGCCTGGCCCACGTCTTTAATTTGGTGGTTCAGCGGTTTCTGAAAAGCTACCCACACTTGTCAGACCTGCTCGGAAAGGTGCGCCGGGTCAGCGCACATTTGCGCAAGTCCAAGACGGACGCTGCCACCCTGCGGACCCTGCAACATCGGTTTAATCTGCCAGTGCACCGACTGCTGTGCGACGTGCCCACATGGTGCAACTCTACGATCCACATGTTGGCCAGGCTCTATGAGCAGCGTAGAGCTATAGTGGAATACCAACTCCAACATGGGCGGCGTAGTGGGAGTCAGCCTCCTCAATTCTTTACAGAAGAGTGGGCCTGGTTGGCAGACATCTGCCAGGTCCTTGGAAACTTTGAGGAGTCTACCCAGATGGTGAGCGGCGATGCCGCAATCATTAGCGTCACCATTCCTCTGCTATGCCTCTTGAGAAGTTCCCTGCAAAGCATAAAGGCAGACGCTTTGCGCTCGGAAACGGAGGCGGGGGAAGACAGTATGTCGCTGGATAGTCAGAGCACCCTCATGTCTATCTCTCAGCGCGTTGAGGAGGAGGAAGAGGAGGTGGAGGGGGAGGAGACTGAGGAGGAGCAGGGGGAAGAGACAGCCGGGCCCACTGCTGAGGGTACCCATGCTGCTTGCCTGTCATTCTTTCAGCGTGTATGGCCTGAGGAGGAGGAGGAGGATCCTGAAAGTGATCTTCCTAGTGAGGACAGCCATGTGTTGCGTACAGGTACCCTGGCACACATGGCTGACTTCATGTTAGGATGCCTTTCTCGTGACCCTTGCGTTAGACGCATTCTGTCCATTACGGATTACTGGGTGTACACACTACTCGACCCACGGTATAAGGAGAACCTTTCCACTCTCATACCCGAAGAGGAAAGGGGTTCGAGAGTGATGCTATACCACAGGACCCTGGTGGACAAACTGATGGTAAAATTCCCATCCGACAGCGCTAGTGGCAGAAGGCGCAGTTCCGAGGGACAGGTAGCAGGGGAGGCGCGGAGATCAGGCAGCATGTACAGCGCAGGCAGGGGAACACTCTCCAAGGCCTTTGCCAGCTTTATGGCTCCCCAGCAAGACTGTGTCACCGCTCCCCAGTCAAGGCTGAGTCGGCGGGAGCACTGTAAAAGGATGGTGAGGGAATACGTAGCCGATCGCACGACCGTCCTCCGTGACGCCTCTGCTCCGTACAACTACTGGGTGTCGAAGCTGGACACGTGGCCTGAACTCGCGCTGTATGCCCTGGAGGTGCTTGCTTGTCCTGTGGCTAGCGTCTTGTCAGAGAGGGTGTTTAGTGCGGCTGGGGGAATCATCACAGATAAGCGTACCCGCCTGTCAACCGATGGTGCGGACAGGCTTACACTCATAAAGATGAACAAAGCCTGGATTTCCCCAGACTTCTCTTCTCCACCAGCGGACAGCAGCGGTACCTAAACAATACGTAGGCTGCACCCGCGGATGGAAGCATCGTTCTCTATCACCATAAAAAACGGGGACCTTTTTGCTTCATCAATCTGTGTATTATATTCATCCTCCTCCTCCTGCTCCTCCTCCTGAAACCTCACGTAATCAGGCTGAACGGGCAATTTTTCTTAGACCCACAAGGCTCAGTCATATTTCTTTTGTAAACAATGTTTATACGTTTCAATTCTCATTAAAGCGTTGAAACTTGCACCTGAACCAATTTTTATTTTAACTGGGCTGCCTCCTGGCCTAGTTACCAATTAAGCCACATTAACCAAAGCGATTAATGGGTTTCACCTGCCCTCTTGGTTGGCCATGGGCAATTTTTCTGAGGTACTTTAGTACTGTTGGTACACCAATTTTTTTGGGCCCTCGCCTACAGTGTAATCCTAGTAATTTTTATGGGCTTCGCCTGCACTCATGGTACAGCAAGGTGTGTGGGGTTGGCCTACACTTTTGCTACATAAATGTAACTGGGGCCTTGTCTATACTGCAACTACTGAAATGTGAAAGAGACTGTTATCTTGCTACACTGCTGCAACGGGAATGTTACTGTGGCCTGTCTTGACTGCTACTACTACTGAAATGGAACTAATACTGTGCTCCCCCTATACTGCTGCTAGTGATATTTTACTGGGGCCTGTCTAGACTGCTACTACTACTGAAATGGAACTAAGACTGTGCTCCCCCTATACTGCTTCTAGTGATATTTTACCGGGGCCTGTCTTGACTGCTACTATTACTGAAATGGAACTAATACTGTGCTCCCCCTATACTGCTGCTAGTGATATGTTACTGGGGCCTGTCTAGACTGCTACTACTACTGAAATGGAACTAATACTGTGCTCCCCCTATACTGCTGCTTTGGAATTGTTACTGGGGCCTGTCTAGACTGCTACTATTACTGAAATGGAACTAAGACTGTGTTCCCCCTATACTGCTGCTAGTGATATGTTACTGGGGCCTGTCTAGACTGCTACTATTACTGAAATGGAACTAATACTGTGCTCCCCCTATACTGCTGCTTCGGAATTGTTACCGGGGCCTGTCTTGACTGCTACTATTACTGAAATGGGCGGTTGGGCAGCATGTTACCCAGGAGAAGTGGCAGCGGAGTGTCATGCAGGCAGTGATTGTGCTTTGTTGGAGGTAGTGTGGTACTTAGCTAAGGTATGCCTTGCTAATGAGGGTTTTTCAGAAGTAAAAATTGTTGGGGGGGGGGGCCCACTCTTGCCGCTATTGTGGCTTAATAGTGGGACCTGTGAACTTGAGATGCAGCCCAACATGTAGCCCCTCGCCTGCCCTATCCGTTTCTGTGTCGTTCCCATCACTTTCTTGAATTGCCCAGATTTTCACAAATGAAAACCTTAGCGGAGCATCGGTCCCATACAAAAATGCTCGGGTCGCCCATTGACTTCAGTGGGGTTCGTTACTCGAAACGAACCCTCGAGCATCGCGGGAAGTTTGTCTCGAGTAACGAGCACCCGAGCATTTTGGTGCTCTCTCATCTCTAATCATTAGTACTTTTGTCCTAATATATGGGAGACCCAGAGATGGCTACACAGTGCACCCTTAGTACTTGTCCTAATATATAGGGGACCCAGACATGACTACACAGGGCACCCTTAGTAGTTGTCCTAATATATAGGAGACCAGATATGACTACACAGGGCACCCTTAGTAGTTGTCCTAATATATAGGAGACCAGACATGACTACACAGGGCACCCTTAGTACTTGTCCTAATATATAGAGACCAGACATGACTACACAGGGCACCCTTAGTAGTTGTCCTAATATATAGGGGACCCAGACACAACTACACAGTGCACCCTTAGTACTTGTCGTAATATATAGGAGACCAGACATGGCTACACAGGGCACCCTTAGTATTTGTCCTAATATATAGGGGACCCAGACATGACTACACAGGGCACCCTTAGTAGTTGTCCTAATATATAGGAGACCAGACATGACTACACAGGATACCCTTAGTAGTTGTCCTAATATATAGGGGACCCAGCCATGACTACACAGGACACCCTTAGTAGTTGTCCTAATATATAGGGGACCCAGACACAACTACACAGTGCACCCTTAGTACTTGTAATATATAGGAGACCAGACATGGCTACACAGGGCACCCTTAGTATTTGTCCTAATATATAGGGACCAGACATGACTACACAGGGCACCCTTTTTACTTGTCCTAATATATAGAGGACCCAGACATGACTACACAGGACACCCTTAGTGCTTGTCCTAATATATAGGAGACCAGACATGACTACACAGGGCACCCTTAGTAGTTGTCCTAATATATAGGGACCCAGACATGACTACACAGGGCACCCTTAGTACTTGTCCTTATATATAGGAGACCAGACATGACTACACAGGGCACCCTTAGTACTTGTCCTAATATATAGAGACCAGACATGACTACACAGGGCACCCTTAGTACTTGTCCTTATATATAGGAGACCAGACATGACTACACAGGGCACCCTTAGTACTTGTCCTAATATATAGGAGACCCAGACATGGCTACACAGGGCACCCTTAGTACTTGTCCTGATATATAGGGGACCAGACATGACTACACAGGACACCCTTAGTACTTGTCCTAATATATAGGAGACCCAGACATGACTACACAGGGCACCCTTAGTACTTGTCCTAATATATGGGAGCCCAGACATAGCTACACAGGGCACCCTTAGTACTTGTCCTAATATATAGGAGACCAGACATGACTACACAGGGAACCCTTAGTACTTGTCCTAATATATAGGGGACCAGGCATGACTACACAGGGCACCCTTAGTACTTGTCCTAATATATAGGGGACCAGACATGACTATACAGGGCACCCTTAGTACTTGTCCTAATATATAGGAGACCAGACATGACTACACAGGGAACCCTTAGTACTTGTCCTAATATATGGGGGACCCAGACATGACTACACAGTGCACCCTTAGTACTTGTCCTAATATATAGGTGACACAGACATGACTACACAGTGCACCCTTAGTACTTGTACTAATATATAGGGACCAGACATGGCTACACAGTGCACCCTTAGTATTTGTCATAATATATAGGAGACCCAGACATGGCTACACAGTGCACCCTTAGTACTTGTCCTAATATATAGGGACCAGACATGACTACACAGGGCACCCTTAGTACTTGTCCTAATATATAGGAGACACAGACATGACTACACAGTGCACCCTTAGTACTTATCCTAATATATAGGGGACGCAGACATGACTACACAGTGCACCCTTAGTACTTGTCCTAATATATAGGAGACCGGACATGGCTACACAGGACACCCTTAGTACTTGTCCTAATATATAGGAGACACAGACATGACTACACAGAGCACCCTTAGTACTTGTCCTAATATATAGGGACTAGATATGACTACACAGAGCACCCTTAGTACTTGTCCTAATATATAGGGACCAGACATGACTACACAGTGCACCCTTAGTGCTTGTCCTAATATATGGGAGACCCAGAGATGGTTACAGCGGTAACTTAGACGGGTCTCGTGCTATCCCCGCAGGGGAGGAGATCGTAGAGCCCTGTGACAAGGCTTTAATCTACCCCGCTATCTCCTCATCTGTGGGCCCACTCCTCGGACATTGCAGGGCGGGGGTTATGGCGTCACAAACAGGATGATTCCTGCATGCCTGTTCCCACAAGACAGAGAGAAATTTGCCTCCGGCATTCTTTCCATGCTGAAAAGAAAAGATATTGCCCATGTCTGTGTGTCTAAGGACTTTCTGTTATTTCCAGTCCTCTGAGCACTCTGAAAATTTACTGGAGGGACATGGCTAAGTTATACCCTGAGACAGGAACATGTGGGGTTGTTTGACCCTGTTGTGGTGCCTAGTTTGCACTTTCTAACTGTTGCTGAAGAAATGGACATGAAGCCTCAAAATGGCACCCAGGCGTCTTCATCCTGTACTCTGGAGCCCACGAAAAGTTCCTGCCACAGAATTCCCGCCGTAGCTGAGGAAAAAGTAGGGGGGGGACGCCCCTGCCATAGAACGTCAGCCCAGTACAGAGGACCGTCCAAGAGAGGAGTCACCACTGCTGGTAAGTGAGCCACTGAATATCTCCCTTCACACCAGGGTAAGCACTCCCCCAGATGATATGTCTGCAAAAGTTTGTGTTGGCGTACCAGCTAGATACCCTCCTGCTCAACACTGCTTTTATTGGGGCGATGAGCCAGAACTACAAGGACTTGTTACACCAGCAAATGCTTCATCAACTTCAGTGCCCCTGCTGTTTCTACTGCCATCTCTTCTGTTTCTTCCACTCCACCTGTGAGGGAGTGTACGCAGAGTCTGTGGCGGTACCATGCAAGATACGGCTATGTGAAGAGCCTGTACCCTCCTTAGATACTCATCCACAAAGACAACAAGGAGGTCTGGAATTTGTTACCCCCACACCAGCTGCCCTTTGTAAGGGAATATGGAGACCAAAACTTTAATTTCATTTTTGTGGCCGACTAAAGTGTTCGCTTCCATGGACCACCTTATGTTGTTCTAGCTGAACTTCCTCAAGGATGAACCCTTAATCGCCCACCATCAGTGGAAGAAACTCGGCAGCATTATGCTAACCCAGCAGACTGGCTGGCCTGTTGAGGAGGACATTGAGAGTACATCGGTTCTGCGTTCATCATGGCATTAGTCGGATCAAGGCTGTTCTGAGCCAGCAAGAGATCCGTAGGACATTGCAGATTCTGAGGTGAGAGCCTTCATGCGAGCTAGTCCCTCTTTATGCTCGTCAATGGGGATACAGTCGTGGGACAGCAACGCCATGCCGACTGGTTTCAGTACAGAATCAGACTGAAGAGCCCACCGTGTCATCCATTGTTAAAAAGGTAACGTGGTGCTAAAGACACTCCAGTTATTGTTTCCAGGACTTTGCTACACCTGCTTCCCTGTTAGGCCCAAAAGGACTAAAAAGTTAAATATTTCCCTTTGCATACTTTGAAAAATATTTTGCATATGTCATTTCTTGCTAAGCCAGTTTATTGCACTACTGCTTAAATGTTTATTGAAACATTATGATTAGAGATGAGTGAGTATACTCGCTAAGGCACATTACTCGAGCGAGTAGTGCCTTAGCCGAGTATCTCCCCGCTCCTCTCTAAAGATTCAGGGACCGGCACAGGTGACAGGTGAGTTGCGGCAGGGAGTGGGGGGGGAGCCGGGGGGAGAGAGGGAGAGAGAGATCTCCCCTCCGTTCCTTCCCGCTCTCCCCTGCCGCTCCCCGCCCCCCACCGGCCCCCAAATCTTTAGAGACGAGCAGGGAGATACTCGGCTATGGCACTACTCGCTCATCTCTAATTATGATGTTCAAGACAATGTGCAAGAGGCTGATAGGAGTTATGAGTAAAGTCACTTGCATTGCAATGAGTGTCTGAGTTTGAGTGAATTGTATGCAAATGCTGTTGTGAGGTTTTAGCTATATGTCTCCACTAATCCACTTAATGTCAGCCAGTGCCAGTCTGTTATCTCATCTGTCACAGAGGATACAGCCTCATTATCATTTTTCTAGTCAACTGGGGTAGGGTTAATGACTTTTAGTTACCGCCCTTCAAGTACTTTTTCAGAGGAAGTGATAGTTATTCCACTTACCTCTTGCTTCTTTAAACCTGCCAGTCACCCTCTTCTATTTTTTTGTTTAGCTACAGTGATGTATTTTCTCTTTTGTCTTCTTTAGTCTTTGGAGAGAAGAGTTATGTAAGTGCCCCATAGCAATGCTCGTGCATCTTGGATTTTGTCCAACCTAGCAATAAACTCCGGTGGTTATGGCCATACCACTTTTCATACACGCATGTATTAAGGCTTTTCAAACAAAGTGACATCTTAGGTAGTCTAAGTACTCTGGGATGGGTAAGCTCTAAGTAGTAACCAGAGGGGGAGTAAATTTTTAATGGTTTCGCCTGTACCCCCCATGACTGAGCAGATGGTTCTCTAAATAATTTTTGGGTAAAGCACTGAGACCTGACCAACTCTAGACATGAACTCTGTGTTGAAGAGGCGCCGGGGTCGGCTTGTTCTAAGAAGGGAGACTGTAGTAGCCCCTCCATAAGTGTGAATGCATTTGTCTTGTGCCTATGTGTTGTCAGTGTCTTCTATGTTGCATGAATATGATGTCTCTTGCATAGCTGTAGGACTGAATGGGTTAACTGTTTGGTATGTGAGATGCCTGGAAAATGTATCACGTTGTATGTCATGTGATTGTGCTTCATATATATGTTTCAGAAAGGTGTCTGCAAGAGAGATCTGTTGCGGGCTTGCAAGAAAGAAGAGAGGAGAGTGCTGTACTGCGAGTGAGACACACAGACACCATCTGCTCTGTGTGGTCTGAAATGGAAGAAGTTGAAAGGTATCTACCAGCCTGCCCTGCGCCGGCTTTACCTAGGAGATGCCAGTGTTACCCATAAACACTGTGAGAGAGTGAGAGAGAGAGAGAGAGGGGGGGGGAGCCACCATGCAGTGTAGAGCGCCTTTCTTCCAAATGTGAGTGTTGACCAGTAGAGAGCTGTAGAGAGTGAAAGAAATTGGCCGGGAACAGAACCCCGCAGATAACATGGAGTCGTCTGTCATCCCGTGAATCCTCCCTGTCACATCACTTTGTGTTTTTGCACCATTTTTCATGCTGGAGTGTGTATACTACTGTTGGTTTGTTGAACCATTATGTTCAAATAAAGGAGCACTGTCGACTGTTCCCGGCTTTGCTTTAAATGTTTCCCTGTGTGTGAACTACCAATTTTTCTACCATCTGGATTCACCGCAGAGGAAGGAACGTTGGCATCACGAGTGACAAAAGAACCTTCAGGTAATCCACATCTTGAGTTACCCACATGAAACTCCCCCAGCGGCAATTTGGATGGGTGAGATGGTAGAGCCCCGTGACAAGGCCTCAATCTACCCTGCTATCTCCTCGGCTGTGGGCCTGCTCCTTGGATGCTACACATGCTCAATCAGCGCTTTAGTAACAGTGATATCACTGTGGAGAGAGAAGTGACCCCACAGTGACAAACAGAGTAGGACACTGGAGTCCCATTCTTAAGATCGGCAAGGGTCTCAGTGGCAAGACCCCCACTGATCAGCAAAATATTCCCTGTCCTGTGACTCGGGGGATAATTTGCAATTGTTGTACAATCCATTTAAAAATGCAGCACAATTCTTTAAAGCATTAAACAGCGGCCATTAGTGACTGATTCCAGAATTGGCAACAGAATCCTGATGCTTGAATGATTTGTCTAGCACTCAGAAAAGGTATGGGGAGAGTAGAGAGAGCTGACACAGTCAGAAAAAGTGTGCGGTCTGATCTATGTCAAAATCAGCAGGACAACCAGCTATGTAGAGGAGTTACACAGACTCTACAACAACAAAACGGTCTCAAATTTTTTAATGAAGACTATTTAGAAAGCATCTTAATTTTGCTCTTGTAAATCAACAGTAAAATTCCTTCAGAGGAAAAGTGTCCACAGCCGTTAAGTTCTTTTATCAAGGATCCATATGAACAAAGTAAAAGTCCAGCAGAAGTTATAGTCTGTTATATTAAAGGGTCACAACAATGTGGTCTTCAATGCGTCTTCTGTCTGAAGTGACAGTGTGAGATGCTGCCAGAATATTGGGTGTCAAAGTTCAATAGATGACTGTACAATGTCAAAAGCTTCTCTTGCACAGCTCGCATACTAATTACTGGAAGCCATGCAAGAGAAGCTATCATAGATTGTCTTGGCGAGTGTTTAAAGGGGTTCTGACATGAATAATTTTTTTATGCTTTAGCAGCCATTGTTCCCTGGTCTGCCTAATGGACCCAGGGAACCCATGGGTTAATGGCTGCTAAAGCATAAAAATCTTATACTTACCTGTTCTCCTGTTGTTGTTGACATCGGGGGGTCATCTCCCGGCAGCATATTAGCACTTTCTGCTTCGGTTAAGCAGCCTGACTAGAGCCACCTGATTGGTGCACGCTGTGCAGTCACGTGGTGCTGAAGAGCCAATCAGGTGGCTCTAATCAGCAGCGCTGCTTAACCTAAGCAGAAAGTGCTAGTATGCCTCCCGGCAGGCAGTCTTCTTCCTCCAGCAGCCGCGCCGCTCCGGGATCGCGCGCATGCGCAGTGGAGAGGTGCCCTCTGACAGGAGTCAGGACGGGCTGCGTCTCCACTGCGCATGCGCAGCACTCCGGAGTTCAGCCAGGACGGACGGGCCGCCCACAGCAAGCACTGCTTGTGACGTGCTTGCTGTGGCGGTCCGTCCGTTGACCTCGGAAGTGCCTGACGGACGGACCAGAGCAGGAAGCGGTCTTTTTGACCGCTCCTGCTCTGCTTTAAAGGCACAGAAGAAGATGCCGGCTGGAGGGGACATGCCTGGCGATCGGGCCAGGCCAGGCAAGGTGAGTACAATTTTTTTTTTTTCATGTCAGAACCCCTTTAAGGGGAGTATGGTTGTTGCTGACTGTTTTATTGTTCATTTGATGTTCTGCTGTGTAAGTGATTTGCAAACTACTGTGATTTTAAAGAGGGGAGGGAATGAAGAGCAGCTCTCTGAGCAGGAAGAAGAGAGAGGAAGTAGTCTGTGTGAAAAGTCTCCTGAGTCTGTGCAGTTATGCTGTGGAGTGAGGAGCAGGGGATACTTTCTGGTGTGAGAGAAACTGCGGTGTGCAGGATGAGCTCCTCAACAGGGCAGACATGTCTTTTGGATAAAGGCTGAGCTGGATACAAGCACAGGAGAGACTTCTGCCTCCTCGTTTCCTCACTTCTTTCTGCCCGGCAATGTTGATGTGATACAGAGCTGCCGGAGACTACATTACTAGTGATTGAGATTTTTGAGAAACCCGACAGATGGGGAAAATAGGATGTAGATTGAAACCCCAATTAGTGGCTAAGGATTTTGGAGAAGCCTGATATATGGGTATTGGATCCTTAACGCAATACCGCTAACACCGATTTTCAAGAATATCAACTGGTACGCAGTTCTGAGTCACTCCGGAATGGGACTTAGATCTGGCTTTTTTTAAATGTTTTATTAAAGTTTTTATTGAAAGCATACATGCCAGCTCCTGGACCCTATGTCAGCTATTCCTGGGACCTCAGTGCTACAAACATTGTCTCAGACCACCAGGGAAACCCCAATCTAGATACCATGGCCCACACTCTGCACAATATGTTGTCATATCTCCTGATAACACTTTAAGTTCCAGGTGGGATACACAAAGACAATGTAATTATAGGAGCACACACAACACTGGAGTCATGAATCTGAGGACTCAGATCTCACCATCTACTAGTATGTTGATAGACTTCATGATTAGGACTTTACCCTACTCCTAGAAAATTGCTGACTTCATATTCAGTTGCTGATTTTTGACTTCCTTTACTTGCTGTTCTGTAAATTTGGACTTTGGATTTCCTCAGACCCTTATTCCTCACTTGCTCCAAGTAGCTATTGTGCAAATGGAATAAAAGCTATAATAATGAATACATTATATGAAGACAGAGTGGTGCAGTGCATTGCAAGACCTGTAGGTGGAGCTGTGTGGTGGCTTCCTTGGAATGCAGTCATCTGCTCCACTGTTACTTACCGTCTATCCTCAGGGTTATAACAATTTGTCGTCTTTGAATTCACAATATAGTCACATGATTATAGGAGCACAGGTCATGACGACCAGATGTTTGGCTGTGTAGCTTGTATTCTTAGTAGATGATCAGTAGACTTGCCTGTATATCATAGAACATTATTTTTTGAATTTCCTGTGCTGATGTAATTTTGCCAGGAATATGAGGGTAGAAATTGGCGTCCCAAATAATCCCGAGGATGGGCCAATGTTGTCCCCAGTCATTGTGACGTGTCATATCATAAACATGGTCTGTTCTTTTCCTCCCTTTCTTTATTTCTTCTTTCCTGTCTTTCCTTTCTACCTTTATACTCCCTTCTTTTCTGTCATTAACCTTCCTCCCCCTTCATTTCTTTTTTCTTACCTTTCTTACCCCTTCCCTTCCTCCTGCTTTCCATTTCCTTTCCTCCCTTCCTCCTGACCTTACTTCCCCTTTTATCTGTCTTTCCTCGCTAGCAACTTTCTCTCTACCTTCTTTTCTCCTTCCCCTTTTTTTTCCTTCCTTGTTTTCCCCTTTCTTGCTTCCTTCCCTCCTCCCTATTTCCCTCATATCCTTCTTCTTTTCGTTTGTCCTTTCCCTCTTTTGTTCCTTCCCCTCTTCTTGACCTTCTTTCCTTCCCCTTTCCTCTCTCTCTTCATTCATCTCCCCTTCCTAGAGATGAGCAAACTTTTGAAAAGTTCTGTCTGGCCTATTCGCCAAATTTTGGCAAAAAGTTCAGTTCAGTCTGAGTTAGTTTGAACCAAACTGAAACTTCATCAGTACCTCTAAAATTATTGGTGGTGGAGGTGCAACAATGCTAACCACCAAGCCACCATACTTCTTCCTTCTTTCTCCTCCAGAGAAGAGGAAGAAAGAGAAGAAGAAACACAAGAAAAATGTTCAAACTCCATGCAGATGTTGTTCTTGGCCTCCCTTCTTTCTTCCCTCTGCCTTCTTCCTCTGCCTATCTCCCTCCTTCCTGCCCTCTCCCCCTTAGACACACTTTGCTTATCGCGACAAGTGACACAAACAGACTCAGTAAACGTCAATGATTTTTACCAGAGTTTTTATTTTCCGCTGAGTAGACCCATTTCCAAATATATCCACTTTTTTCTCAACTATTTTAGCTAGTTTCACAAATTCAGTACAAAATCAAGTGCAAAACAATACAGATTCCATGAAGTATCGGATGGATGATAAAATGGATAGTCACATTCTCGTTTGCACAACATTTTTTAAAATAATTTCGAATAATACTGTTTGAAGAGGAATAGCTCTGAAATCACAAAAACATATGAGAATTGTGCTATAATCAGGGATCTGCAAAAACATGGTGTAGGTTCTCGTATGCCAAGAAGCTCAGCAATAGACAGTGCATTGCAGAGCCGTTATAGAGATGTGTCAACAATTGGATTTGTGCGCCCCCTTGCCCTAGGATTTTCCGTCTACCATATTTTTAGCTGCCAAATGATCACAAATGCATTTTATTTGCATAACAATGCTACAGTAGTCTTAGCTTGAAATGTTTTTGGACTCTGTTTAGCCCAACGCCCCAAATCATCATCTATTAAATCAGGATTTTACGGCATCATTATCTCTAAATATCTTGTTTAACAGCAAAAGTTGGTTGAACATGGAGGTCATATCTATGTCTATGAATCAACTTCCACCTCCATCATGGGTAATGAATAGTTGTGAACTCTGTAACAATGTATATATGTACTCAAAGGATGACTCCACCCACAATACTTTTCTAGAAGCTGGTTGGATATGCAGTAGAGGACCGGACTAGTGATTTTAAAATTTAACTTGCCCAAAAATATTTCCTTTGTCTCAAATCGAGATAACCTTCAAGTCTTTGACCAGGGTTTGTGTTACCTAATCCAATGTCAACAATGAATGTTTATTGCCGTCAATGGCGCACCATGGCTAAAACAAACCGCCAAACTGTCCAAATTTTCAGGGATCATTCCATGCCCATCCCCGGAAACCCTGAAAGATCTTGTGCAGTGAAAAGATGTGGCTGATATGACCATTATGTTTGCATAACCTATGGCTTTGGCAAACTAGGGTGAAAAGCTCCACTACAAGCCGGATGGGAGAAGATATGGCCTTGAAGGCCTCATGGCCTATGTCTTATCACATGTGCCTTTTTTGATGAGAACAGCAAAGTCCGCTTCATCTGGTTTTTCGTTGGGACACATAGTCGCGTTACCTAATCCAATGTCAACAATGAACGTTTATTGCTGTCAATGGTGCACCATGGCCAAAATAAACCCTTAAACTGTCCTAATTTCCATGGATCATTCCATTCCCAGAGACCCTGAAAGATCTTATGGGTGAAAAAAAGATGCGTCTGATATGGCCATTATGGATACTTAACCTAGGGCTTGGGCAAACTAGGGTGAAGTGTTCAACTATAAGCCAGATGGTGGAAGGTATGGCCTTGGAGACCTCATATGCCTTCATAGGGACATGTTTGCCCTTAAAATGGCTCTGCAACAGCATCGACTATTGGGCTGCATCTATCTGCCAACAAAAGCTGTGTTACATTAGAGAATCTGCAGACGTGTGATCTCTGCATGGGTCGAAGAACACTGAGATTGAACACCGGCTGACGTATGGACATTTTTCATAAGCACACGTAAAAGTCTTTCACACTTGGGTGGCTACATGATATGAACTCCTAAAAATATGTTCTGTACATTTCAACATTTTTTTTTATATATATTTATATATAGACTGAATCCCTTCCCCCTTTAAGCTAATAAAACCCCCATCTGAATTAAAAAAAAAAAAAATAAAACTTTATGAAGGCACACCCATGCGAGACATACAGGTATAAATTGAACTGCTCCATGCAGTTTTTTTTCTCGTATTTTTATTTTTGTATAACACTGTATCTGGATCCTCAAAAACTTGCAGTCGATCTAGCTAAATGTAACTGGCGTGATCTTTTGAAGGCAATATTTTTTTTTTTTTGTCAGAAAAACGGAAAAATGTTTGATACACATGGGTTCAAAATCTTATCTCAAGAAAAGGCAAGAGAACACGTGCCCCCGGGAGCGTTGAAGCACGATAGTTGCCACGGCGATATTCTCATGATTTTTTTTTTATTATTATAAGGGGTGGAATTTTTTTTGCTCATTTTTGTAAACCCAAACCTGCACCTACAGTCACCAGACTCTTTTTTTTTTTTGAAAACTTTGTAAATTTACAAACATGAAGTCACAATTAATATCCTCTAAAAGTAATTTCAGAGCTGTCACGTTACCGGTTTTTTCTTTTTTTTTTCTTAAAAAAAGGACAATGTGTACTGCGTCACAACGTAATGCAGCTAAATAAAAAAAAAAAGAGGAGAAGAATTAAAGTATTTACAAAAAGAAAATAAAAAAACAATTCTAAAGAAGCCGATCATTCCCCATGTATGTACTGCTGACTACATCCCACACCGCGTCAGACAAAACAGTACCAGATCGCATCCTGTCAGCAATTGCGCAGACATCTTTTAAAGCCTTGTTGTGGTTCGGTTAGGTTTATTGTATAACGATGTTCTTCAGGTAGATTATGCTCGTGAAAGAGGAAAGTGTCAAAACCAGGTACCAACAGGAGAAGAGGATTTCTGCCCTTCCAGTGATGCCGTACTGGGCTGTGCTTGGAGCTGAAAAGACACAAAGGAAAAAAAAAACAATTATTAAATATTTTCGAAAAATTTTTGCTTTTCAGTTTTTTGTGGTTTTGAGTGGATTATTTTTGATATTTTTTTACTATACTTTTTAGACATGCAGTGAAATATGTACTCAGGTGAAGAGAAAACACATATTTTAAACATTCACTAAAACTCAAATAACTTTTGTTTCCTTCTTAGGCCGGCTTCATACGGCCAAGACGGGCTCCGCTGCGGCTGGCGGTAGCGGAAGATAGCGTGACGGACGGCTTCCATTGACTGCAATGGAAGCCGTCTGCATGTACACCCGCGGCAAATAGAGCATGCCGCGGGTGAGGACAGGTGATTTTACGGTGAACAATTCCGCACCGTAAGCATTATGCTATTAGGTTCAATAGAACCCAATAGCTGCGGGCATCGCAGCAGATTTCCGCCGCGTAATACGCGGCGGAAATCCATCCGTGGGAAGGAGCCCTTAGGGTGACTACCCACTACAGTTTTTTTACACTGCGAAATTCGCAGCGTTTTTTTTTTCTGCTGGGGTCTATGGGACTTGTAATGTTAAAATCGCGATTTCGCGGTAAATTGCGATTTTGCGCGATCACAATTTTAACATTAGAAGTCCCATAGACCCCTGCAAAAAAAAAAAAAAAAACAAGGCGAATTTCGCAGTGGAAAAAAAAACTGTAGTGGGTAGTCACCCTTATAGAGTGAAGGTCCTTTTACATGAGACAAGCTGTCGGGCAAACGATGCCCAGCAGTTCCTCCCAGCGATGCTCGCTGCATGCTGTTATACAGAAGCAAGTATCGCTGGTATCACTCATAGCACTGCCAGATTGGAGGTGGAACGGGCCAGAGAGCCCCGCTTCCATTTACTGTATGCAGGCAGTCGTTCAAAAGTGAATGACTGCTGTTTACACTGAATGGCTTGTTGTTCAGTTTTCTGCATAAACTGAAAAGACTAAGTAATTCTCAGTCAATTGCTGCATATGTTTACACAGGACAATTATCTATCTGTCTACAGAAGTCTCATGAGAAATAGTTCCAAGGGGCCTCAGAGAAGTCCTGCCTCTAACCGAGATGTCGCTGTCCTAGCTGATTTTTAATAACCAATGGTAATAAATGAATTATAAAAAATAATTATTTCAAGTGAGGCGTGTTCTAGCCTCGTTTCAAATGTCTTTGCATATATACTTCTGCTTATTAATTGAATAAACACATGACTTCCAATCACATCCAATGTATATGTGATTTGTAAGCTTCCTCAATGCTTCCTCAATACAAATTAGCTAATATTCTTGCTAACATTAGTTACCCCGAGGGGCCTGGGCCTACAGAGAAAGAAAATAATTTTTCTGATACCAACGGTAAAACACATTGTATGTTACCCTGTCTTGTCCCTAAGGCCTCCTGTCCACGGGCGTTGCGGTACCCCACGGCAGATTTCCATCGCGGGAGCCACCGCCCAGAAGCAGGAGCCGGCAGACGGATCTCCGCTGGTCAGCCTATCTGACAGATAGGCTGACCTCAGAGAATCGCATCAATTCGCAGCATGCTGCGAATTGCTGGCCACGAGCGGAGAATCGCAATGATTCTCTGCTCGTAGACACGGGGCCGGCGCTTTCCTATGGAAAGCTTCAGACGGTGTGATTCGCCGGTGATTTACCGCTGGCGAAATCACGCCCGTGGACAGGGGGCCTAAGTTAAAGTGCTGTGGGGACATGACAGGGACCCGAGGATGTGCTTTTACTCACTGGGTCCATGCTGACCACCCATCATCTCCCCTTCAGCGGCGTCTTCTCACTTTAATGTATCAAAGGAAGATGCTGCCGACTTTGGAGGAGGACCGACTGTCAGGGGGACCCCGGTAAATACAACAATCACATCCCTGAGTCCCTCACATGCCTCATTCTACGGTGCTGTGGAGACATGACAGAATGTTTTTACATTCGCAAACACGGCCATATTTGTGTGAATGGCCATGTTTGCCAACGTATTACGCCCAAAAGATGAGTCAGTGCCTATCTCTGTAAATGCTGGAAATTCCGCCAACAAATACGCTATACAACAGAGAATAAACCCATTGGTAACAACAGGTTCCATTCTCTGTGTATTCGGTTGACGGAATTTCCATCAAGAACCGGCGGGTAAAATAGCTAAGAAATCATTTTGTTAAATTGATTACTTAACCAAATTCATTTTCTTCAGATTTGTAAACAATTCATCTGTATTTGATATTGAGGCTATTAACATGTCAGGCCAATATATACACAAATCAGGAGCACAAAAGAGAATATTACGAGCTCAACAACAATCAAAAGAGTTAACTGGCCGCCAGGTCAGAAGAACATTGTTCAAGGAAGAAAATATCACTTTGTAGTTTGTACTCTATGAATTAAAAGAACTTTGTTATCTATTGTTTGATGTTCTTCCACCTTGACTAAAACACACAGAGTACCATAACAACATTTTTACGGGGGTAGAGGGTGGGTGGGGTGGCAGGAACTGGGGGGGGGGGTTAGTATTCTGCTAAGGGGGCCACTGAAAAAATGTAGGGGTTATGCCCCCAAAATATTACGTATTGTGCAGGATTTTGAAATCACCCCTTGTCTCCTTTGTATTGAGTCGTTGTTATGACCCTCTAACTAAATATTCCCCACAGTGAGGGTCCCATGAGCTGGACTGTGAAGAGTCTCCGCACGGCATGACTGACGATTGTGCCCCATCATGGGGACTGGCGTCACGAATATGGGATCTTTTTAAAAAACCTTATGAAAGTGTTCTGTTCGGGCGCCATAATAGCAGGTAACTGATCCACAGTCACTCGCTACAATATTCTACCTGTTCTCCGCACCTGGAACTAATGATACGACTTGTCATATTAACTTCCAGGAGCCGGGTCACGCTTATAATAGTTCATTTACAATACAAATCCCTGTGCAGAGTCCCAATCCATGTACCTTCTAATTGACGGCAATTTTAGGATGGATGAAGCAATATAATCTGACCTTCTCGTTAAACCGTTTATCCTATTGCTACAACCCTTCTCCGGCAGATAATTGGCTTCGACAGGACTCTCTTACATGTTGCTGTTCTGTGTGTTTTCTTACCACCGAGCTATTAATGAGATTACAGCTGACCCGTAACCATGAGGATCTCATACAATGCTAAGAGAAAACGGAATGACTCAGGTGGAGCGGAATGGGGTGTAATATAGCTACAGTACATAGGACAGTACTTAAAGGACATTTCCCATCAGATAGACCCTGAAGCCATAGCCAGCCTTAGCTACATGTGACCCATGTGGACACACAGAATGCCGGCCACCAGCTTGTAGTGGGGGCTCCAAAGGAATATGGCCTGCGGAAGATCATCCCCCTCTTAGGTCTTCCTGGAAAGATAATCTACTTCCCTATGTGGCAGCATCTTGTGAAGATAGATGAATCATCCTCCCCCTGGCTCTGTCTCCTCCCTTCTGATGTTCCGAGAGCCCATTGCTGTCTCCACAACACAATCACTTGGCTCTGCTACTGTATTTATGTTATAACCTTGGTTCTAGTGCTGCATTTATATTATGAGCTTGGTTCTGGTGCTGAGTTTAAGTTATGAGGTTGGCTTTGGTGCTGTATTTATGTACTGGGCTGGGTTCTGGTGCTGTATTCATGTTATGAGCTTTGTTATGGTACTGTATTTTGTTTAATGCTAAGAGGGAAGGTTACCCAACTGTAGTCCAGTTCTGTCCATATGTGTCCTGGCGCCGGCCCCTGTCCACGAGCGGAGAATCATTGCAATTCTCCGCTCGTGGCGGGCAATTCACAGCATGCTGCGAATTGCCCCCATTCTCCGCGGCCAGCCTATATCAGCGGCGGCAGCGGCTCCTGCTCCCAGGAGGCGGAGATCTGCCGCGGGACTTTGCAACGTCTGTGGACAGCCGGCCTTACCCTTGGTCACCCATCACTCCGGTTCATCAGTTGTCCTTCCTTTGACCACTTTGGGTAAGTACTAACCACCACAAACCAGGAACACCCAACAAGACCAGCCGTTCTGGTGATGCTCTAATTCAGTTATCTGCACTTCGCAATTTGGACCACGTCTATCTATCTCATATCTATCACATATCTATCTATTTATCTATCTCATATCTCTATCTATCTATCACATATCTATCTATCTATCTATCTATCTATCTATCTATCTATCTATCTATCTATCTATCACATATCTATCTATCTATCTCATATCTATCCCATATCTATCCCATATCTATCCCATATCTATCTCATATCCCTCTATCTATCTATCCCTCTATCTATCTATCTATCTATCCATCCATCCATCCATCCATCCATCTATCTGTCATCATACTGTAGTTTTTTATTTTGCTACAGCCCTTTGATGTTCTTTCCCCTGCTGTTGCCGCTGTCACGCGTCTATCTGCAGCCTGTAACACTATCAGGCAGATAATAAATACACACTCGGATTATTATGTGTACAAAACATGGCCTACTTCTATTTGAATACTGATTTATGTATATTTCTGAACACAATTACTCATTTATGAGATACAGTGCGGCAAATCTCAGGCAGCTGCTTGTGCGGCGCAGACTCTCTGACATAAAGAGATACATACGTAGGAAATGTCATATTTCATCTGGCAGACCGTGTGTGCGAAATTACAAATAATTGTTTATCGCCTCCGGTGTGGAGTTAATGGGGATAATAGCATTCCCAGCAGCAACGACATGACAAAATAATAGTATGTTACAGTGTTCATAGTTGGTTTTTAAAAAGTTTTTCAGCATTTTGCATGTCTGTGTTTTATGCAGATTTTTAGAACAGTTTACAGAATTTATATGAAATTGGCCTCTGAGAATTGGGCTGTTAGAGGCGATCCTAAAGACATGGGGAACCTTGAGACTGTTCATAACATCACAAACCCCCAAAATACAGAAACAGCTTCAGGACTTCTGTGGGAAGTATGTTTGGTTCACATTGCTGCTCCACGTAGCTTTTGTGATCCTAGTAGCTGGGACGTACATAGAAGTCATAGGGCCCCGTAGCAACATTTAGAATTGCCCCACCCCTAAAATATATATATATATTAGAGGCAGCATATCTATAACACAGTGGGTTTAGATACAGCGTCTTAGCTCTAGAATACCCCTATATTTACCATACAGTAGTCCGATATCAGCTGTACACAGTGATAGTGATTGCAGTGCAGTTACCTCTAGAGATCACAAGTTATAATTAAAACAAAAGAGAGTGCTTCATAGTGCAGAAGGGTAAGACAATGATGAGAGTAAATAATGGTACCCGGACAGGTTGTGACACGGCACAACACCAATAAAGCATGTTCGATAGCTGCAACCTTCCCTCCACGGAGCAGTGATGGCTCCCTTGAAATAATGAAGGAGTAGAAGAAACAGTCAGGGAACAAGATGCTCTGCAAACAGGGCCCAGGAACAGCGAGAAAAAATCAGTTTATTGACAGGCAGGATGTAATTGGCCCGAGGAAGATGCCGTTCCGGTACCAAAATGTGCGTTTGTCCACAAACTCTGAATCCTTCACGCTGTTATTGGGTCCTGGTTTCGCTGTAGTTTCTTCTACTTCTCATCACAAGTGGCGTCTTCTCAGATTGGTGACCATTGTTTTCATTTTATTCTTTTTATGAGCCTAAATGAATATGAAGATTTCCTCCAGCTACAACTCATCTCTGCACGTCTACCATCCTGCCAATGAACCTTTCCATAAACCCACAGTGCTGGTTTGCCGCCTCTGTGGCCCCTCATAGGACAGGTGTTCCCCCTCTGTGGACCCTCATAGGACACGTGTTCCCCTTTATGGCCTCCCCATAGGACTGGTGTTCCCCTCTGTGGCCCCTCATAGGACAGGTATCTCCCTCTGTGACCTCCCCATCGGACAGGTGTCCCCCTCTGTGACCGCTCATAGGACTAGAGTCCACTCTCGGTGTCTCCCCTTCCCCTGAATGTCCAGCAGCACAATTCTCACATTCCAGCAGCTCTCTCAGTCAGTGCAGGCTGCTCCTTCATGCTATCAGTGTAGTACTGCTGAGAAACAGGGAAGGAGCAGCCTGCACTGACTAAGAGAGCTGCTGTAATCTGAGACTTGTGCTGCTGGACATTCAGGGAAAGAGTGATACAGGTTAGTGGTGAGACCCCATAGCAGCCCCATGGTCTGCCTACATTTGCAGGACACAACTGCCAGGTGGAGAATCTTCCATTTGAGAGCAACATGATATTAGCAAATAACAGCCCCAATAGCCAATAGAATATGTATGGAACCATCTGGGATGTCAACTTCGACAGTCTATGAGTTTGCACATTCTATAGGCTCAGTTACAGCAAATGTGGAGCGATATGATGCAGGATACCATACAGAATCTGCATACCTCAATGCCCGTCAGTATCACATCTTGTATCCAAGCTAGAGGCGGTAAAACAGGGTACTAGAGCCTCCATGCCCGTCCGTATCACATCTTGTATCCAAGCTAGAGGGCGTAAAACAGGGTACTGGAGCCTCCATGCCCACCCATATCACATCTTGTGTACAAGCTAGAGGCGGTACAACAGGGTACTAGAGCCTTCATGCTCATCCGTATCACATCTTGTATTCAAGCTAGATGCGGCCCAACAGGGTACTAGAGCCTCCATGACCACCTGTATCACATCATGTATCCAAGCTAGAAGTGGTACGAAAGGGTACTGAAGCATCTGTGCCCACCAGTATCACATCTTGCATCCTAGCTAGAGGTGGCACAACAGGGTACTAGAGCCTCCATGCTCGCCCGTATCACATCTTGTATCCAAGCTAGAGGTGGTACAACAGGGTACTAGAGCCTCCATGCCCCCGTATCACATCTTGTATCCAAGCTAGAGTTGGCCAAACTGGGTTTTCGTAATAAATGATCCTTTTGCTCTGATGTAACCACTTACTTATCTTTATCAGCATTACAGTCACACAGAGAAGGTTTCATTTGATTCCCCCTCCTTCTAGGGGAGGGATGGTTTTTGACAATGAGTTGTATATGTTCTGTCATAATTGCAACAGATGGATATGGATGCTGATGGATCCCCTTCATTCCTATGCTGTAGTCTGCCTTAATTTTATAAGGATCGATCAAAAAGAACCAAAGAGACTTCAGCGTTGGCTCCATATGGTCTGACAAATTAAGTTACTGCAGTATTTTTAACCCCTTCCCACAAATAGACGGGCATCAATAGTAATTGCTGAAATGTGCCATATGCTTATGTCATGGTAATCACCAGTAGGAACACGGTGAAGGAGGTTTAAAGAAACTCTCCGGTTTTGGTACAAAATTCTATTCCTGCAGCAGAGGGTGGAGTTGTATATTACCTAAACTTGATTTTCTTGCCCACCTTTCCTTTTCGCCGATTCCTGTTTTCATTTTTGGGCATCTAAGATGGCTGCCATGATGTTTAGCCTACCAAACCACTTATACTGCACTGCAAGTATTAATGCACTACCAATGCATTATACCTGCTCTGTGATAGGCAATCGCTGCTCAAGTAATTACCCCTGGCTAATCACAGAGCAGTAAGGTAAGGTAAAGTCCCCTGGAGCAAGCACCAAGTCATGACTGACTCCTAGGGTAACGTCACATTGTGACATTTTCTTGGCAGACCGTTATTGAGGGGTGGTTTGCCATTCCTTTCCCGGTCATCTTTAACCCCCCAGCAAGCTGGTACTCCTTTTTCAGACTGCGGAAGGATGGAAGGCTAAGTCAACCTTGAGTTGGCTAGCTGAACCACGTGGGGATTGAGTAACCACCATTAAGATTGAGTACAGGAAATGATCTCCTTCACCCTTCCTATGATCTCAAGACAGAATTTTGCCTCAAATTGGAGGTCCGTTTTAAAAGCCATACTCCCTAAGTAACGTTGCGATCAGTCTGGCATGTCAGATAAGGGGCAGAACTATAATGGGTGCACACCTGGGCCCCGAAGCCTTACAGGATCCATTAGGTCTCTCTTCCCCATATAAGGAGACTAGTAGTATAAATGAAGTATTATATTTTCAAGGTCCTACTCCAGATCTTACACTGGGGCCCAGCAGCTGCAAGTTACACCTATGCATATTTATGTACAGATGTTCATATGAATGATCCAACGTTTAGTGGATCGGATACAAGAGAGTCGGACTTAAAGGGATTGTCAACTTTAGGCAACCCCTTTCTAGTTGGAATAATAACTTGACCATAAGTTGATCATGAGGTGTCCTACTTCTGGTAACACCCATGTGGTTGGTGTGGTAAATGGACAGCAAGTGTTCAATTCTCCTGCAGTGCCACCACAGGAGAAATAAAGTATTACATTGTTCCCATCAAAGTCAATAAGATGTTCATGTAATGCATAGATAAGCTGCGTTCTCCAGATGGAGAGATGCTTTTTGTAGCCATTATCCTTTCTAAATTATGGATGGAAGTCTGTAAGAGGGTACTAATGTCCTAATAGGGTATTTTAAAATGTTTTTTCTACTACAGATACCCCTTGATATGCACTGTCCTACCAAAAGAAATTGAACACCTGAGCAAGAATTGAAAGTAGTATTTATTTCCATATGTTAATAATCAGTGGGGCTCCTTCGGCCCTAATGATATCAGGTATTCTCCGTGACATAGTTTCTACTATCGCCTGATACACTTCAGCTGGTGTTTCTTTGCATTCATCCTGCAAAGGCTTGAAAAGCTCTCTAAGAAGATGAATGCTGTCCATATTTCCTGACCCGACGTTCCAGTTAGTCACAAAGATGTTCAGTAGTTCAGGACAGGATTCTGCGGGCCAGTCCAATCCTAGAACATCCATATCCTCAAACCAACGTAACACAGCGTTGGCTTTGTGACAAGGCGCATTGTCTTGTTGGAAGTATGGCCGACCATTCCCAATGTCAGGATGACCTCTGTGGTTATGGTTCTTGTTACTACAACCAACGGACCGAGACCATGCCACGTAAAACGTAACAGAACCTACTTAACTGTTCGCACAACATACACAGGAAAAAGTTGTTCCCCATACATCCTCCTCACCCAGGTATGGCCATCTGATGTGAAGATGGAGTAGTGTGATTCATCCCACCATAGAACGTTCTTCCATTGTGCACTTCATGATGAACAGTTTGTGTAAAGTGGTATAACCCGTATATCCAATAGCGAGCACAAACGATGGTGGACACCTCCAAGGGTTTGCATCTTATGTGGCATGGTTTAGGACACATGACATACTAAGAAGACACAATCCATTATACTGATAGGGGGGGGGGGGGTCAAAATACTTTTGGTAAGATAGTGTAACATGTATAAGCAACTTTAGGTGTGAACAGAGCCTTACTGCTTATCTTCAGGAGAAAGGAACGTTTTCTGTCCAAGGGCTACACAACGTTCAGCATATATGGTGGTCATTGTATAGGATCTTCTTCTGGAACTACTGTTTTGCTTCTAAAGACAAAATGTTGGCTCTCTAAATGTCACTGATGTCCTTCTGCGGCCACTTTGTGGTGCCATTTAACGGTCCGCTATATGTGCCCTTGTTTCAAAAGTGTTTTTGTTAAGTTACTTCAAAGGTCAAGAGAAGCCGAGCAGCCATCATGGTGTGACAATGCCCCGGACGATCTCTAACATTAACTGCTCTTAAACTAACAAAAGGGCTATTTTTGTGCAGAAAGTTCCAGGCTTCAGACCTTATCTTAATTGGGAAGTGTCTGTATAACAAAGAATGCTATAAAATTGCAATTGTAGATGTCTTGTACGCTGCACAAGGAAAATTGAAACTCTTGGGAAATAAACTAGGCTCTAAAGCAATCGAAGTGTTTGAAAGGAGACATGATGCATCTTGGCTACAAACTCTGCAACACTGGATACATGGAACGGGTCAGAGACCGAGGCGCCTAAACCTTTTATTTAACCACATGACACCGACGAGACCCCGACTGACTACACTCAGCTTGGAGGAGAGTACATCAAGAGGTTTCAACACCCCTGGAGAAGGTGATCACTTGGGTTCCAAATTTGCCATTGCCACTGTTGCACAGTCCGGCATAAGGTAGAGGTGAACATGCAGCTAACAGTGCAGAATAGATTTGAGGTCCTGGACATCTCCAATGTTGAGGAAGACACTCGTTTATAGCAGTGTATCAGTCTGCTTAATATCCTACGTGAGATTACTCAAGTGTTCGCACAGAATCAAGTTAGCCTTTTTTCCCCAAACTACATAAAGGGTGTGTATAACGCTGCAGCCAACCATTTTTATCACTGCCCAAAAACATCTAATATGCATAATGACATAACTATGGATTGTCTTGATTACAAATCTTTTATAGGCTTGTGTAGAGAGCAACTATGCCAACCTGAATGGCCCCATTATTAGAGCCCCCGGCCCTCTCACTGTTGGCGCTTCCCTGTATAGAAATTCTCCCTGTGAATCCGGAGTGCGGATTAAAGTCACGTGACATGTTCTCCATGGATCAGTTTGTATGAATCCCCATTATAAGGGAAAATCCATCAATCTGAGCGTCTTCCAACAAAGTCTGGTCATCTGTGCTAGACTAGCCCGGCCGGGGTTTCATTGCCAACCGCATGGGGTTTTCTTGTGTAATGGTGTGGAGAGTATACAGAGAATGGTGTGATCGAATAGAAGCATCCAGGGAATCCTGTGGAACACCTTGTCAATGAAAGGGGTCAGAGGAGGATATCAGGAATCATTCTAACCAACGTGTATGAATGAACAACCCATCGTTCCTTAGCATGGACGGGCTATAACAGCAAACAACCAGTTCCAGCACCATTGTATCAAAGAGAAAGAAAAAGGTAAGACTCCAGGGGGCAAAAGAGCCCAAAAATTGTATCACTGAGCAGCAGAAAAACATCCCCTGGTCAGATGAATCCAGATTTCTGTTGCATCGTGCTAATAGGAAGGTCAAAATTTAGCGAAAGCAGCATGGATTGATGACCTCTTCCTGTGAGAATGGTGCAGATGGAGTAATGGTTTTCTTGGCCCATCCCGGCCCCTCTGATAACTGTGGATGGATGCCATGATGAATTACTGCCGTTCTAAAGGCCAAAGAAGGTTCAACACACCACTAGATAATAAAGTGGCCATTAAGTTTATAGTTCATTTCTAGACTTAAGGACAAATCAAAATGTGCCAAATTCATTGGCCCTATTGGGTGGCGCCCATCCGTTCACTTGCATAAAAGTTCTATGTCAAAAGCAAGTTCTACAATCTCCATCTTTAAGTTGTAAAAGATTCTTTCAGGCTTCTCAAAGATTAAAGTGACCCCCCGATCCTGGACAAACCAAGATGGCCGCACCCTTCTCTGATGTACACTGTGCAGAGTATGCATGGGAAGAGTGAGGGTCCTTTTACATGGAACAACCTGTTGGTCGCAGATGCCCGACATATTGTCCCAGCGATGATCGTTCCTGAGCCGTTACATGAGAGCGAGCATCGCTCAGTGAATGGAAGTAGAGCGGTCGGGGATCGTTCCGGGCCTAACGACCTCCGTTCACAGTAAATAAGCAGTCGGTCATAGATGGACAACTGCCTGCTTACATGGGCCGATCCGTTGATCAGTTTTCTGCATGCGGAACATGAATGATGAATGATGAGGGTCGCTTTAAACTCTGTCCATATCGCCCAACTTGTTTGTAAATTAATAAAGCACATACCAAGGATGAGAATCTCAGCTTTCCGACGAGGCGTTGTTCTAGGTGGGCCGCTCATCCGCACGCCAGCTATTGTCTCGCCATAATTAGACACTTTTAGAAGTGGCGTCACTAAGAAGCTCTTTGTTTCTTTAAAGACGAGACTTCTAGAAGCATCAACATTGAGCAGCGAATCATCTTAATTGCTTTCAATCTGCCACTCAATTTTTTCCCCTCTTTGTTTAGTCAAAGAAAAGAAGGAAGACGTCTTCGCTCGCTTATGAAGAGGAGGAAAAAATAGTCACTCCACCTGTTTCCACTTAAAACATGGAAATTGGCGGTAATGGGTTCTTCTTTCTAATAATATTTACCTTTTTTTTAATTAACTCTTTAGCAGGGGCGTGCGTGACTGCCATGTTCCTCCATAACCGTTCTTCACTGGTGGAAGGTGTTACATTAGGGGCTTCTTCACATAACCGTGTTTGCGCGGGTATTAGCGCACGCTATACACACAGAATGGAGCCCATGGATTATAATGGATGCGTTCTCATGAGCGCGTTTTGCGCACACGGAAAAAAGTAGGACCTGCTCTATTTGAGCAGCAGCGAGCGTATTTTGCAATACCCTTGTCTGAAACACAGGCATATGTGCAAAAACGCACGTGGTAGCATGCATTTGCGCCATGAACAACGTGCTTTTGCACATATTACTGTACTGTTTGCACTTGCAGGGTGATTTCACATGGGTGGGCGACACAGCCGCCCCGCGATTTAAGAGTTCATTTAGCCAAATTAGTTCCAGATGTATTCTTTCCAACGCAAAATTGCACAGCATATTACACAATCGGGTATTGAGTACACATTTGTGCACCCCCCCCCCCCCCCCCCCAGACTTCTATTGGGCGTTTAGTGCACTAATGTGCACTAAAATAGAGCATGCGATTAGTGCATGACCTTTTTTTCCCTACGGCTATTTAAAGTCCGCGTGAGTTTGCAAAAAAACCTTGCACCTGAAATCCCACTGAAATCAATGGTTTTGTTTCGTTCCGCTATGTGGCCGTGATTATCACAGCCACATAACGAGACTAAAACACACCTATCTATTTAAGCCAGTGATGGCAACCTTTTAGAGACCAAGTGCCCAAACTGCAACCGAAAACCTGCTTATTTATCGCAACGTGCCAACACGTCAGGGGGCGGGGCTTATCACAACGTATGGTTTTACCTCCGTCATTCTTAAAAGGACAGAGCTGTTTCAAAATAGACCGGGTGCAGATTTTGACTGCGTTTGGATGGGGAAATGCTGCAGAATTTGCTACGGAAATTTCCGCTGAGGACATTCTGCAGCATTTCTACCATGTGTAAACATACCCCAGTAGTAATAGTGACCCCCCCACAGTGGCCCCAGTGGTAATAGTGACCCCCCACAGCAGCTCCAGCGGTAATCGTGACCCCAACCCCCCCCCCCCCACAACGGCGGTATTATTGTATCTTGTCACCACTAGAAGAATGGGTGGAGACAAGATACAAGCCCACAAGAAAACGCCCCAATGTGATTGGCTGCGCTGCAGAATGGCAGCCCATGGTCTCCCCTCTTGCCTGATTTCACTCACCCCTCCTCGGATGCTTGCCTTGGCCTTGGTCACTTTCCTTGCTCCTCTTTGGAATGGCTATCTTGCTGAACCACCGCGCTGCTGCTGTGAGTCTGTGCCGCTGGTCATGTAATTCTGCTAGTGCAGCCTCACCCACCTGCCTGTGCTGACCCTTAGCCCAGCGCCTGTGCTCCCTGGGCTGCTGTTGGCACGCTGTGGCCTGGTGTACCTGCTAACCCACTGTCAGTTTGTCCGACCTGCGGCGTCCCATGTATGCTATGCTGATGGTTACCCACCGCTGTCCTGGGCTCTGTCGTTCTGCCTTTCCCTGGCTGCTGTCAGTGTGTTCTGCTGACAGCGGGGCTGGCGCTCCATGACTCTTCCCCCGGCGCTCTGTGCTCCCGGTTGCCGGCCGCTGCCAGACAGCGGACAACCCCCGCTTCCATCGAGATGGTGCTGTATGGTGGAGGTATGCCACAGCCCCAGAAGTCGCCATGTCAGAGAACAGTAGGGAAAGGGACGAAGGGCAAGGCAAGTGTCCGAGGAGTGGTGAGTGCAACGAGGCAGGAGGGGAGATCATGGCCTGCCATTCTTTAGCACAGCCAATCCCATTGTGGGCGTGTATCTCGTCTTCACCCATTCTTCTGGTGGTGACAAGATACAATAATACCCCCAGTGGCCCCAGCAGTAATAGTGACTCCCCCCCCCCACAGTGGCCCCAGTGGTAATAGTGACCCCCACAGCGTCCCCAGCGGTAATAATGACCCCCTGCAGCGGCCCCAGTAGTAATAGTGACAACCCACAGTGGCCCTAGTTGTAATAGTGACCCCCATAGTGGCCTCAGTATTAAAAGTGACATCCCACAGTGGCCCCAGTAGTAATAGTGACACCCCACAGCAGCCCTAGTAGTAACAGTGACCCCGCACAGTGGCCCCAGTAGTAATAGTGACACTCCACAGTTGCCCTAGTAGTAATAATGACCCCGCACAGCGGTCTCAGTAGTAATAGTGACACCCCACAGTGGCCCCAGTAGTAATAGTGACATCCCCCAGTGGCCCCCAGTAGTAATAGTGACACCCCACAGCGGCCCTAGTAGTAACAGTGACCCCGCACAGTGGCCCCAGTAGTAATAGTGACACTCCACAGTTGCCCTAGTAGTAATAATGACCCCGCACAGCGGTCTCAGTAGTAATAGTGACACCCCACAGTGGCCCCAGTAGTAATAGTGACATCCCCCAGTGGCCCCAGTAGTAATAGTGACATTCCACAGTTGGGTCTATTACTAATAGTATCCCCCATATCAGCCCTAGTAGTAATACCTCCCCTCGAGACCCATATACTTACTCCCTTGTCCTTGTCGAAGAGCTGCTGCTCCTCTGCTTGGCGCTGATCCTAGGTGCACACTGTGATGTCAGTGTGCTGCCGGACGCCTCCACCCCTGCTCCCGCGGAACTAAAGTGACGTCAGGGGAGGGGGAAGGAGGATCCCTGGTGCACAGTGTGCGCCGGGATCAGCGCTGCTAGCAGTGTTTCTGAGTGAATACCGTCAGGGGAACCGTGGCACCCCTGCCGGTATTCACTAACGTGTTGAGCGGCTGAGGGTGGCATGTGCCAGCAGGGAAGGCTCTGCGTGCCGCCTATGGCACGCTTGCCATAGGTTCGCCACCACTGATTTAAGCCTTGAGGCTGCCTTCACACGGGCGTCGAAATTGCACAAGATTGGTGTGTGGCAAGACGCACAAATATGAACCCCATGCTTTTGAATGGGGTCATTCACATGAGCGATGCTTTCCTGCATGGCACCACAATGTGATGCTATGCGGGAAACATGCAGCATGTTCTATCTCCCTGCATGCTCTCGCATCACACCGCCCATTGTTCTTAATAGGGCTGGCCGCAGCGTCGTGAGGTTTTAATCCTCCTGCTGCGGCTGACAGACGAGCCAGGGGATTTCTTCCGCAAAGTGATGTGAGGCTTTCATACTCGGGGAAATGACATGATGGGGAGCGCGATACGGGGGCAGGATTCACTGTAGGCTGCAGGGTTAAAGTGCAAAGAATTAGGAGGTGAGGGGAGCGCCAAATTCAGCTACGGAGGCGCAGCTGATTGTAAATCAAAATTGCTGTGAAATTTGCAGCAGAATTGTCAACTGTGGAAATTCTGCAACATTTCTGCCTCGTGGGAACGGACCCTCGGGGGCTAAGTGAGCTCGTGTACTTTGGAAAGACTGTACATTATATGACCAAACCTACAACAATACTATAATACTACAACACTATAATACAACAATACTATAATATTACAGTACTATAATACTACAGTACTACAACACTATAATACTATAATACTACAATACAACAATACTATAATACAACAACACTATAATACAACAACACTATAATACTACAACACTATAATACCACAATACTATAATACTACAACACTATAATACTACAGTACTACAATACTATAATACAACAACACTATAATACAACAACACTATAATACAACAATACTATAATACAACAATACTATAATACTACAACACTATAATACAACAATACTATAATACAACAATACTATAATACTACAACACTATAATACAACAACACTATAATACAACAATACTATAATACAACAATACTATAATACTACAACACTATAATACAACAATACTATAATACAACAACACTATAATACAACAATACTATAATACAACAACACTATAATACTACAACACTATAATACAACAATACTATAATACAACAATACTATAATACAACAACACTATAATACTACAACACTATAATACAACAATACTATAATACAACAATACTATAATACAACAATACTATAATACTACAATACTATAATACTACAACGCTATAATACAACAATACTATAATACTAAAATACTACAACACTATAATACAACAATACTATAATACTATAACACTATAATACTACAACACTATAATACTACAGTACAACAATACTATAATATTACAACACTATAATGCAACAATACTATAATATTACAACACTATAATGCAACAATACTATAATATTACAACACTATAATACAACAATACTATAATATTACAGTACTATAATACTATAATACTACAACACTATAATACAACAATACTATAATATTACAACACTATAATACAACAATACTATAATACAACAATACTATAATACAACAATACTATAATACTACAATACTATAATACTACAACGCTATAATACAACAATACTATAATACTAAAATACTACAACACTATAATACAACAATACTATAATACTATAACACTATAATACTACAACACTATAATACTACAGTACAACAATACTATAATATTACAACACTATAATGCAACAATACTATAATATTACAACACTATAATACAACAATACTATAATATTACAACACTATAATACAACAATACTATAATATTACAGTACTATAATACTATAATACTACAACACTATTATACAACAATACTATAATACTACAACACTACAATACTATAATACTACAACACTATAATACTACAGTACTACAACACTATAATACAACAATACTATAATATTACAGTACTACAACACTATAATACTACAATACAACAATACTATAATACTACTACACTATAATACAACAATACTATAATACTACAACACTATAATACTGCAACACTACAATACTATAATACTACAGTACTACAATACTACAACACTACAACACTATAATACTACAACACTATAATACTATAGTACTCCAATACTACAATACCCGGCACCCAGATTGGAAGCAGCTGGATGCAAGGCAAAAACGGCTCTAAAAGCAGGCCATATAGTGGACCCTCAGGAGCAAAAGGGTTAAATGAGAAATTTTTATAGGCATAGAAGATTTCAATTTAAGAAATGTTTCTGAGAAGCGGGAAGCAATAATGCGGCGAGATGTCACATGGAATGGAATTTTCATTTCGCTCAAGAGATGCAGAGATAACCTCCTAAGTACGGTGTTAGGCGCGATCCTGTCTCAGATTTATATCCAGTGCGCCAAACCCGGCATCTAGAAGAGGAATCAGTGGAGACCGGCGGCCGAGCAGGCGATCAGCCCCAGGTCTATCATACGTGATATCGACCGATCCGCCCACGGACAGCTTCACCAGAGGAGAAGATGAAGGTCATCCCTGAGAACTCATGATTATTGGCTGTCCGGAAACATATCTGCACCCACTGCATATACAGCGTATCCCAGGGGTCAAGCTGAAGAGCAGCACAAGAAGAAATACAGGTTTTTCTTTAATGTACATAACAGGACTGTTCCAAACTACAGGATGTGCCGGACTAGAAGTCGTACTAAATATTTACCAACTGTGTAGAAGGCGAAATCCTGAAGAAGTCATATGAAGCGTTGCATTGTGGAACTGTTTAGCATATTCCCCGCCCATTCAGAGGCGTAACTAGAAGGGCCCCAATGCAGAATCTGTGGCAGGGCCCCCTACCATGTGCTGTTTATAATACTGGTATATTCTTATGTGATGGAGGGGCCTTTAGGCTCCCTAAACTGCATGCCCTATAGCTACGCCCCCGCCGCCCATGTTAACAGATCATACTCCCAAACCATGACATTTCAATCAAATAGCACATTTGACGCCCCCATCATCCCACCCCAAACACTTACACATACCAGATTGCCAAAACTAATTCAGACCCCACACTAGATCCTCTAACTGTATCCGCATCTCCAGTGCCGGCCTCAGGTTAGATGGCACCTTGTGTCAAACTTTCTTTTATCCCCCCTCCCACCCCCAATCATTAGGAAAAATGATTTATATGGCACTGACAGGCAGTCTGCCTGTATTCTGCTTGTGTAGACAGCAGCATACCTGCAACAGAACAGCTCAGTGAATGAATACTGTACCAGAGCCAAGCTCATAACAAATATGGAACAATACGTTTGCAGCGCCACCTATTGGATGGCTGCATTCCTGCAAATCAATGTCTGACCCTTTAGGGCTCCTACCCACTAGCGTTTTTTTTACTGCGAAATTCGCTGCGTTTTTTTTTTCTGCAGGGGTCTTTGGGCTATGGGAGTTGTAAAGCTAAAATCGCGATTGCGCAAAATCGCGATTTCGCGATTTTAACATTACAAGTCCCATAGACCCCCTGTAGAAAAAAAACCCTGCGAATATGGCAGTGAAAAAAAACGCTAGTGGGTAGGAGCCCTTATACAGGTCTTTATAACAATGACTGGGAATTGAAAACCAAGCCAGAATCCATACACAGACTGCTGTTTCGGGGTGTTTGCCCCTCATTCGTATGCAGTAGGATTCTGGCTTGGCTAGTGAGAGGCCTGTGATGTGGGTCAGGAGGGGTAATGTGTCTCCTTGAGGAGACAATACCCCTGCCGACAAGCTCATAACATGAATACAACACCAGACCCAAGCTTATAACGTAAATACGACACAATAAAAAAGCTTGGTACATAAATACAATACCAGAACCAAGCTCCTAACATAAATACAACACAATAAACAAGCTTGGTACATAAATACAATACCAGAACCAAGCTAACACATAAATACAGCATGAACCAACCTCAATAAATAAATACAGCCCCAGAACCAAGCTCATAACATAAATACATTAGCAGAACTAAGCAAATGTATTGCAGAGGGCTGACAAACATCAGAGCGGCTCAAACATCAGAGGGGGGGAGACAGATCAGGAGGAGGAGGATTTACATAGCCCCACAAGAAGCTGCCACACAGAGGAAGATCATCATCTGGCCTGGCAGACCTAAAGGGTAGCGGGGGGAGGTAAATTCTGTCAGATTACTTCTGCCTGCCGTCACCTGCCATCCTACGCAGACGGACGCGATTTGACCGCGTAAAAACTTGCGCGGTAAACAAATCGCGGCATGTCCTATTTCTATGCGAGCCTCGCAGAGGTCCGCACAGAAACGTCGCCTCTGACGTGCCGGCTCTGGTCTGCGCATGTGCCAGCGGAATCCCACCCGGTCGTCTGCATGAGGCCTAATGCAGACTTCCGAATGAATACAAACCCCAGATGAGACCCCCTAAATAAATACAAACCCCTGACCAGATCTCTTAAACTAATTCAGACCCGACAGTGCCCCATAACATATATAGATGCAGACCAAAAAATACGGACCACTAGCCAGACCCCCTTTAGTAATAGGAGACCCAGGCCAAACCTGTGGACTGATATAGACCCCAGAATGAATGCAGTTTAGTGTGTGTAGTGGCAGTTATAAGTGTCTAAATTTGGGGACATTGATTTCTATGTCTGAGTGTCAGTCTTCACTGTCCATGTTCTATTCATTGCGAATCAATATTGCTGTCGAGCATGTAAGGATGATAGTGTGCTGGAGGTTGAGCTGCAGGAGATGGAATTATAGGACGGATATAACAAAGCTGGAGATCATCAGTAATCAATGCCACATCAGTCTCCAACATCTATGGGGCCTTCTGGAATAGCGGCTGAAAGATCCCAGTCCCCAATTGCTGCGGTAATAGATGAATAGCCGTCCACCCTCCAATGGAGAGGCTGCAGATCAGGCTCACAGCAGCTGTAGTAATACAATCCTACTTAAAGGATGAGGATTCGTGCCACTGAATTCATTAGGCCCGCTCTGGTATCAGTCATTTAATGTTAAGGAAGAAAGACAGAAAACTCAAGAGCTTCTCCCAAGAAAGTTTTAATAGAAGTCAGGATGTTGGCAAAATTCAGGACTGATTAAGCTTTCTTAAATGCAAATTAATCCCGCCACGTCTCTGCTCTTTTGTGTATATATGTCTCTTCAGATATGTTTCGTTATACAGTATGATGAAAAGGCCCAAGTAGCCTTGAGAACTCGTACTGTTACCATCATCGGCTGATTTGTGAGCCATTAAACCTTTCCTATCCACTGTCTGACGTCTTCAGACATTCTGATTGACGGCTGCACAGCTCCGATGTCAGAAGACGTCCGGCAGGGTATTCTTACTGTATATTACTGGCCGCTCTGTTGTCAGGGGCCTCTCCAGCATGTCCCATACCGCAGTACTGGCTCTAGCTAGCAGATGGCGTCATTGTATAATGTCAGAAAGAGAAAACCCCCTAGGAAACCCTGAATCCAAAATTGGATGGCAAAGGGTTAAAGGAAGTCTGTCACCTAAATTTGGCCTATGGTGCTGCCTAAGAAGATCGGTGTTATCTTTATTTTCTTCCAAAGTGTCTCATATAAAGCAATATTGGGCAATAACCTTCTCCGATAGCGCTGTATGCTAATGAGCCCCGGGCCGTCCGGTGGACGGGCCACCTCTGCCAGTGGTCTGACTTTCTTCCAGCCTTTTCAGCTAAAAACACCCCCTTTCATACTGAATGACGCCTCCCACTCTTCCCGTTGTAAACGTTACTTGCTCCACCTCGCATGTGCCACCCTAACGAAGGAGCATGCGTGGGCTGGGAACGGGGCAGAGCACATGTGCCCGATGGTGCAGGTGAGGTGGAACACATGATGTCTCCAGTGGGAAGAGCGTGACTCAACATTAGGCACATTTTTCTGAAACTGTTCCATAATGTTTAGATACATTTTTTCACAGATTGATGAACCTCTGACCATCCTTGTTTCTGAGAGACTCTGCCTCTTTACCGTGCCCTTTTAACACACCTCAGGCCTCCTTCGTATGAGAGTGTTATCGTGGCTGCCTTGATCAAACGTTGGCTGAAAATCGCAACCCTCTGAAACACTGGATTCCAATGGCCGTGATAACAGGACATCGCGGCTCAATACGTAACCAATATTTTGAGGCGGCCAGAAAAGATAGATCTTACACAATGCGTGTGAATGAGGCCTTATAGTAACAATAGGCTCCCATACATACCACACAGGCTGCACAAATGTGATGCCTATCCCTAATGTTACTGGGGAAGAGGAGGGTCACGAATCCCCTTCAGCCCTCTCATGACCAATGATGTACTGGTACGTCATGGAGCGTCGGGGTATGTATGAAGAGAGGTTGCGTGGCAACCTCTCTTCATACAGTGCGGGCGTCAGCTGTTTATAATAGCGAGCGGCTATTAACCATTTAAAAGAATTTAAATTCTTTAAATCCCCCGAACGATGTTTGGGGGTCCCACATGCCCCCCCCCCCCCTGCAGTGGGATCGGGGGAGCTGTGCAGGTGTCATGGCAGCCGGGGGCCTAATCAAAGGCCCTAGGGCTGCCTTAACAGACTGCCTATCAAGCCATCCCCGTGGGGTGGCTTGATAGACTGCCTGTCAAAAAGCAGTATAACGTAATGCTATAGGAGTTACGAACTTTTTAAAGGGGGGAGGGAAAAACGAAAATGGAAAAAGTAAAAGGGCCGCGTCATTAAGGGGTTAAAGAATGCAGCTTAGCGCATAGACACAACATTTCTCCTCGTCTCCAGGCCCGACTCCTGAGCTGCTATTCTTGCTTCCACTATTATTAGGGCAAACGGCGTTCTTTTTCTGGGAACGACCGTAAACCTCCTTCTCCTTTTGGTGTTTACATCCAGATTTAATGTTATTCTGCGCGGTGCTATCTGCGTACAGGTGTTTTATACATACCCGTGCGGTCTGCCTATATAAATAACCCCGCCAACTGTATATAGCTTTGTCCTCTACGTGTTTATGCTCCACTATTTGTTCGAAGCCATTAAACCTTATGAGACTCTTTTCTTGCACGTTGAAATATCTCCCCTTGAAAAAGATAGATTAATAATGAGGCGCGATCCTTATGATTTGGCTCGGCGTGGCGGGTTTAATAGGTATATTCATTATTAGCGAGACGATGTTGCGATCTAGTCCTCATCTGCAGAGCCGCTTCGTCTGGTCCTCCTGAACTGACATTATTTGATGCGCCTGATGAGGATTCTCGTATTTGTAATTGACAGCAGCTGTTGGTCCGTCCTCTCATCGTGTGGCTCGTCGCAGACAACCATCTGCAGCCTGGGCCACTTGGCCGGCGATCCTGCGCTGGGTAAGTAATTGCGTTGCTCTACGGTCGTAAAGCCGTGCCATCTTGAAGTAATTATGCTGTTTGTTGCGCGGCTTTACTACTTCGTCTACTGTAACGTTGGCGGAGTTCAGCTGCGAGGCACATGTAAAATATGCATGGAATAGTCAATAATATTTACAGGTATCTAAAGAGGTGTATCGTAAAAATACGAGCGTCAGCTGTGAGGTCTGCATTTCAATGCGTCTTCCCGGCTGCAGACAATCTGATGTGACTCGCTCTGGCGTTCCTCATTGCTAGGCTGACACCCAGTGCCGGCTCTCTAAAGTGTAAGGCGCTCCGTGCTGCTCGTCGGGAACATGTTTAGCCGGGTTCCCCGCATTGATCTGCTAATTACAAAGGACGCTACAGGAATCCAGTCTATTAATGATGTCTGGTACCTACAGGACGCCGCGCAGCCCTGCAAAGTACTGGGGATTTACAGTGGAGATTAAAGGAAACCCGCCACCATAAAGCAACGGCAGCCAGATAACAATGAAGTACGGAGCGTTCCGCATCTGTTACCGCGCCTAATTACATCACACCCTGTCAAAGGGACTTTTAATAATTCCCGTGCCGTATGCTACTGTGGGCGGGTCTGGGCCGTCCCCACCACCCACAGTGTGCACCGTACTGGAAGCCGGTTGTTGCTGTGTCGATGATGGAGGTGGATGATGTCCCCAATATGATCAACGGTCCCATGCAAATCTCGCACACGCCAAAGACTGGCGCATGCGCAGATAGTTTAACCCTATTGTGCGCCGAGTTTTCTGTCTTGTCTGCGCAAGCGATGCTCGCAGGTTGGACACATGGTGGTCTCAGGTTAGATGGCATCCTGGGTGAAATTTGATGTGCCCCACTGATGGGCAGTCTGCCTGTATTCTGCAAAAAGATAGCAGCATACCCAATCCAGAACAGCTCAGTAAATAAATACAGCCCCAGAACCAAGCTTGGTACATTAATACAGCAGCAGAGTATTCGGTTCAATAAGTATGAGACTAGAATCAAGCTCATACTATGCATACAGCACCAGAACCAAGCTCAGAACACAAATACAGCACAAGAACCAAGCTCAGAACACAAATACAACATCAGAACCAAGCTCAGAACACAAATACAGCACCAGAACCAAGCTCAGAACACAAATACAACATCAGAACTAAGCTCAGAACATACAACACAGTTCATAACTTTAATACAGCACCAGAACTTAAGTCAATACATATATAGAGCACCAGATCCAAGCACATAACAGCAATACAGCACAAACCAACCTCACAACCAATCAGAACCAATCACATAACATAAATACAGCCAAAAGAAACAAATATATATATCAGAACAGCTCAGTGAATAATATGGTACCATAACCAAACTCATAACATTAATACAGCACCAGAACAACCTCAGTTTATGTATATAGCACCAGAACCAACTTCAGTACACGGATACAATACCAGAACCAAGCCCATAACATACATACAGCACCAGAACCAACTTCAGTACACAGATACAGTACCAGAATCAAGCTTATAACATAGATACAGTAGCAGAACTAAGTAATAGTGCTGTGGGGATGCCAATGGGCTGACAGCAGTATCTCCAAACATCAGCACACATTGTTGAGGAATTCTAGTATGGCAACACTTTCACTCCTAGCACATAATGTGTGTAATCGGCCTGATGATGGGCAGTAGGTGGAATGCTTTCATTAGTACACCTTCTGATACATAAGGGTGGACACCCCAATGAATTGCTATGGTTCTGAAGGCCAAAGAAGGTAGATGGGGGTCTCTAATAAAGTGGCCATTCACTGTCCGTATATTCTACGTAAAATCTGGGGCTTGGTTTTCTAAAAATGTAAATTTTCCACATATTAAACAAAAGAAGAAAAAAAATTCTGACTTTATCTCCAAGACCAAAGCGACGAGAAATACATCTATTTGTTTTGACGGCAGACAGACAGAAGCGGACGCTGTACAAATAACGGCATAAATCCAATAATAATAAGGTCTACAATGTGGACATAAAACAAATAGACTTTCCATTGTATAAATATAGACTCGGCGTGCAAGACTGATCTTGTCTCTGTCTAAATAGACATTTTAATTTAGAGAAGAGACATTTTCAAAATTATGAACTTTAAAGTCACCATTATTGTCTTTTTTATTTGCTTTTGAAACCAATTTTTGAGCGATGGATCGGCGTTTACACGGCGCTCTAATTATAAGTGATACTGTAAAATCATAAAGATTTGCCAAGTAAAGATGCTACTAAGTGCAATGTACGGTTTAGTGCTTAACTAAAACTACCGGGGGATGAGAGTGAATTAAGAGATGATGTATGCTGTGATGATACGTACAGACACATCGACGGAAATAACATCAGTAATTACTGGATGTGAGAAGCTGTCAAGTAAATAGGATAAGACGTGTCAAGCACGGCCCGGCATGTTCGGCAACGGCAAGATCGTGGACGAGCATCTTCTCCGGGACTTACAGCTTACATCACCCACACAAATGACTGGCATTGGACAATTTTGCATTTCTTCAATTGTATCCACTTTAGTTCACGATCTCTAGCCCCTCCAAACTAAACTCGAAGGCTTTGGCATAGAAAGACTACCATCAAGTACCCACTAGGAAATAATGAGTTAATAGAGGAGGTGGGGAACTCATACAGGACCGTCATCTGTAAGTGGAAGTGTTGATCAGATGCCTGGAGGACTCAACACACGTCTGCTTTACACAGATGGCTCATACATTTTAATGTAAATATGTAATACTTAATTTCCCCATGTGGCGGCACTGCAGGGAAATTGAATACTTGCTATCCGGTTCCCCTACAGATCACAATTGATCGCTAGGGATCTCAGCATCATAATATCCTGTTATTTTCAGGGGATTTTAGTACTAATTTGTGACTGTCCAGCTTCTTTAACCCCTTTCCAACCCATGAGCTACATCATGTAGAGCGTGTAGATGTCATGGGCTAGGGAGCTGACCATCCACAGCGGGATCTATCAGTAACTGACAGCCGGGGTCCCGTTTTAATGACGGGGATCTCAAAGAACTCTTAAAGGGGTTGCACCAGAATTACAAGTTATCCACTATCCATAGGAAAGGGGGTAACTTGCTGATTGGTGGGGATCTAACCATTGAGACCCCCCAAAGATCCTGATAATGGGGTTCCTGTGTTCCCAGTTCTCCTCACTGTGGGCTTACTGTGCTCCCAGCAGTGAGGAGGAGATTGAATGGAGTGAGAGTAGCGCGAGTTTGCTGCTGTTCTATTCATTTTCAATGGGACTGTCAGAGATAGCCGAGTGGCAAGTGCTAAGACATTTACAGTAGCCCCACTGAAATACATAGAGTGCCGACCACAGTGTTCTCCAGGCAGGCCTTGTGCTTGAAAAAGGCCACTATTCTATCCATATATGCCCTCTAAAATGCATCGCACTACAGTATACTATACTGGTTTGTACCTTGTTCTCTCTAAATAAATTGCATTCATCTCTACCCTTCAAACTTCTGCCTGGACAACGCTGTGGCAATTGTTAAGCTAACATGGATACTTGAGGGGGCTCGACTATGGATTGCAAACTTTTCATTCAGGTAAGTGCCTTTCATATTTCCTTCTACATGCCAACTTGTACTTCTGGATTGCTGGGATTTTTGCCAATTGTTTTTCCCATCCATCACCTAATGGTTCGACCCTCTGTCAGTGCGATGGGATGGCCATTGTCATCAGCGGTCAGCACAGCAAGTGACACCACCGGATCTCTCCCATTGAAATCAATGAGGGCACTGTGTTACTCTTCCACTTCCTGCTCCTATCCTGGTCAGAACTAGATGGTCACAGTCATCTTGACCATGAGATAAGGAAGTGGAATGGCAGCTCGGCTCTCCCAATGATTTCAATGGGAGTGAAGCTGGTAATCCCACTTCCTGTGCTGACCACTCATGACAGCGTTTGGCCTGCTGCACTGACAGCAGGTCGGATGATCAGTTAATAGATAGGGATCCCCATCGATCAACCACTTGGGAGACTTTGCGTATTTCACGGAGCTGAAGACAAAGAAAGCTTAAGGGATTGGTAAAGCTATGATATTAGGATGCAGATAGGCCTTGTAGAATGTAACGGGGTCTTCTGCCATTTTTGCAACTGATGGATAGGTCACCAGTTGCAAAAAGTTCCTTTTAAGTTCTACCTGATGTTTTTTCGACTGATGACCTATGTCTGATGACCTATGTTTTTGCAATTGATGACCTATTCTCTGGATGGATTGCTCATCAGTCGAAAAAACAACAGAAAATCCCTTCATGTTGTATCCTCTGGATTGGTAGAGTTTAGAGATGAGCGAGCCTACTCGGCCACGCCCCTTTTTCACCCGAGCGCTACGATTTTTGAGTACTTCCGTACTCGGGTGAAAAGATTCGGAGGGCGCCGTGGGTGAGTGGGGGGTTGCAGCGGGGAGTGGGGGGGGAGAGGGAGAGAAAGAGGGCTCCCCCCTGTTCCCGCTGCTACTCCCCGCTCCGCCACACCTCCCCCCGCCCCCGAATCTTTTCACCCGAGTACGGAAGTACTCGAAAATCGCGGTGCTCGATCGAGTAATTACTCGAAACTAGTATATTCGCTCATCTCTAGTAGAGTTATGATATTAGGGTGTAGATAGGCCTTGCAGAACGTAACGGGGTCTTCTGCCGTTTTTGCAACTGATGGATAGGTCACCAGTTGCAAAAAGATCCCTTTAAGTTCTACAAGTTGTTTTTTTGACTGATGATGACCTATCCATCCTGAGAATAGGTCATCAGCTGCAAAAACAACAGAAAACCCCTTTATGTTGTATCCTCTGGATTGGTAGAGTTTAGAGATGAGCGAGCCTACTCGGCCACGCCCCTTTTTCACCCGAGCGCTACGATTTTTGAGTACTTCCGTACTCGGGTGAAAAGATTCGGAGGGCGCCGTGGGTGAGTGGGGGGTTGCAGCGGGGAGTGGGGGGGGAGAGGGAGAGAAAGAGGGCTCCCCCCTGTTCCCGCTGCTACTCCCCGCTCCACCACACCTCCCCCCGCCCCCCGAATCTTTTCACCCGAGTACGGAAGTACTCGAAAATCGCGGTGCTCGATCGAGTAATTACTCGAAACTAGTATATTCGCTCATCTCTAGTAGAGTTATGATATTAGGGTGTAGATAGGCCTTGCAGAACGTAACGGGGTCTTCTGCCGTTTTTGCAACTGATGGATAGGTCACCAGTTGCAAAAAGATCCCTTTAAGTTCTACAAGTTGTTTTTTTGACTGATGATGACCTATCCATCCTGAGAATAGGTCATCAGCTGCAAAAACAACAGAAAACCCCTCTATGTTGTATCCTTTGGATTGGTAGAGTTATGACATTAGGGTGTAGATTGGCCTTGTAGAACTTAAAGGGATCTTCTGCCGTTTTTGCAACTGGTGGTGGCCTATCCATCAGTTGCAAAAACGGCAGAAGACCCCGTTAAGTTCTACAAGGCTCATCCATACCCTAATATCATGACTCGACCGATCCTTCAAGTTTTCTTTGTCTTCAGCTCCATGAAACGTACGTAGTCCTCCAAGTTTGCGCACTTAACTCCTCATTTCACTCATTTAAATGTCATCTCCGCTCCCCCCTCCATTGGCACTTCTCTAGAAGCGATCCATTCCCCATATTAAATGAACCCTTTTATCTCCTTCTTGTCAAATGATGTTAACCTTTCCTCAATCAGAATTCTAATCTCCAGCCTGTGTTTTCCAGCATTAATATGACATTAAGGTTAATGACGGACCGAGCAGAGGAGACGAAATCCTAAATCTTTTTCAAATCCCCACCAGTTCCAATAACAAATAATTGAGTGCTTTATTCTTCAGGTCGCTTCTCCTTTTAAAGACTATTTCGGAGTTGCAAAAGGTGATGGTCAGAATCCCGGGCTCCGTACACTGTATCCGTGCTCTTGCATTAAGCAGCCATTGTTCCCTGGTAACCTATCATAGCTTCCCATCTATCAAGTGCATTTTAGTGTCTCTGAAGAACATGACTAGCTCTCTGTATTACACTCCACCTAAGTGTCATCCATACTGAATTTGTCATTTCAGTTTACGAAATTAGCAGAATAAGTGGATCTGCTGATACGTTCCCAGGTAATTCTTCCTGGCAGATAATAGCTTTGTGACATCTCTTGTATGTTTTATAAAATCCACTAAACAAGGCAATTATTTCACAATGTGTCTCTGGCTCCGTCTCTACAATATTGGCCTCTTTTCTTCCTTGCAAGCGCCGTACTGTATATCAACAATGTAATGCATACACTTGGTCTATAGCGCTCCCCTCCTATACATCTCTATGGAGAGCATCGCATTCTGTGTTGCTGTTTATAAATGGCGCAATAAATGTAAAGGAACATCTTTCTTCCTCGCACGGACACGGGGGAGTTAGGTGTGATTGTGCTGGGGGTCCTCCAGGGCTTGCAGGGCACTGGGTTCCCATCTGCATGGAGCCTGCATGTTCTCCACCTGTTTGCATTGGCTTCCTCCAGGTGCTCCAGTTTCCTCCCACACTCTAATGAACCCTAATGTAACTGTGTGCATATGCCTGCCCGAGGCACAATGGGAACTGGGAGAGATGTGAATAAATAAGCTCCCCGTACAGCCCTGCAGAATATGTCAAAAGTAGATAATAGGCTAGACCTGGATTACTGAAAATACCATTGTGTCAGCCACTAGATATTTTTCACACATCTAATTAGAATGCCAGAAATATTACATCAGGGGGTCATAACACAATATCATATAAGAGGGTCCTAACAATATTACATCACCTGGGACTTTTAAATTCTTGATTCTAAAACATCAGTCAATTATACATTTAAATTAGGAGCAAAACCTGGGTATTAGAATTCCTTCCTTTTGCTGCAACAGTTCCTCTCAGCCTATCTTCCTTCTTTCCTTTTCCTTCTCACTTCCTCCATCCCTTCCTTCCCTCTTTTGTTATGTTCCTACTCTTCCTCTGTCCCTATCTTCCTTTACTCCTTTTCCTTTCTGACCTTCCTTACTCCATCCCTCTCTTCCACTCCAACTCTTTCCCCTTCCTTCCCCCTTTTCCTTAATGACCTTCCTTACTCCATCCCTCTCTTCCTCTCATCTCTTTCCCCTTCCTTCCTCCATTCCTCCCTTCCTCTCCATCTATTTCCCCTTCTTTTCCGACTTTAATGTTTCCTTAATTGTTCAGTCCTTTCCTATATTCCTACCTTTCTCCTCTCCCTACCTTCCTTTTCCTTCTTGTCCTTCCTTCATTCCCTTCTATGTTTATCTCATTAATCATTCCTTTGATTCTTATTTTGCTCTTCTTCTCTGTCTACTTTCCCCCTTTTATTATTTTCTTTTTTGCCATTCCTTCTTGTCCTTCCTTTCCAGCTTTCTTTTCTTCCTTCCCTCCTAGACATTCTATCCTTTCCTTGTCATTCCTTCCCTCCTTCTTCCCTTCCTATTTTGTCTTTCATCTCCTCCTCACCTTTCCTTCATTACCACCTCCTTTCTTCCTTCCTTCCCTCCTTCCTTTTTTATCTTTTATCTCCTCCTCCCCACCTTACCTTCCTCCCTTTCTTCTTATTTTGTCTTTCATCCCCTCTTCCTCCTAATGCTTCCTTCCATTATTCCCTCATTCATATTTTGTCTTTCATTTCCTCTTCCTCCTCCCGCTTCCTTCCTTCATTCATATTTTGTCTTTCATTTCCTCTTCCTCCTCCCGCTTCCTTCCTTCATTCATATTTTGACTTTCATTTCCTCCTCCCCCTTCCTTCCTGTTTTGTCTTTCAACTCCTCCTCTTCACCTTTTCTTCCTTCCTTCCCTCCTATTTCCTTCCTATTTTGTCTTTCATCTCCTCCTCAGCTTTCCTTCCTTCATTCCCTCCTTTTTTCATTCCCTCCTTCCTATTTTATCTTTCATCTCCTCCTCCTCACCTTACCTTCCTTTCTTTCTGTTTTATCTCTCATTTCCTCTTCCTCCTCACCCTTCCTTCATTCCCTCTTTTATATTTTCTCATTCATTTCCTCCTTACCCTTCCTTCCTTTCTTCCTATTTTTCTCAGCCCCACCTCCTCACCCTACCTTCCCGCCCTCCTTCCTTCCTTCCTCCTTTCTCGCTCCTTTTCTTACAAATCCTCCTATCATACTATATTCCTCACCTATTATAGAGGACTGGGCAGGGCTGTGACTAGCTCTCAATGTTTCATTACCATAAGGTAGTTGTCACCATTAATACGTGTTGTAAAGTCCAGAATATAACAAGCTATCACAGTAATAAATGAAATATAAGGTCTTGGCCTCCTGCCACTCTGCGACTACCGGTTCACATACACAATGCCCCCCCCCCCCCATGGTATTCAATATCCCCAGTAAATGTCATTACTCTCCAGTATATGAGCCTCCAACCTGTACGGTGTTTCTTGATAGGACCGGGATCGGCTCCGTCCCTGTTTACTTCGGCGGTTAATGTTGCCCGTTGTACCAAAACATTATTTCCTCCCAATATCGCATAGTAAATTAGGAATAGTTTGTTAAATCCCGGTCCGCAGACCTGAGCTTTTCTGTTGATTACGGTCTCTTCTGTTAAACGCGAGGGCATCTGATCCGCTGTCCACATAAAATAGATCTATGGTTCGTTCACTTCAAATGTCTGTAATATATAGGTCCATGAAACCGTGAGGACATTATTTGGCTGCAAGCATAAATAATAAACTATGTCAGTCTAGTAATTCTACATTTATTATATTAGTTAGTAAATGCAAAGGCCATCCTTATTCTCCTACAATAAAAACTACCCAGCCTTTTCATAAAAGATGATTGCAATTTCCAGTAGCCTGTATTTGCAATAAAAAGTCATAACTCATCAGAATCTGAGCTATTTGCTCTTAAGATACAAGAGCGCCCCCTCCTCCAGAGCTGTACGTGATATTAAGTATTCATAGATCTGGGAAGGAGCTCAGATATGGCCCAAGTATAATTGTTCCTACTTTTCAACTTGATTGAAATCGTTTCTGAGCCAGACGTATGCTGCGTGCTGGTAACTGGGCGGTTTAAGGGTTGTGAGAAAGTGCTTAGGTGCCTGCTAAAGATTCATATCCTCCAAGAGTTCCTCCTCCGACAGATAATTACAACCGCAGTATTCCAGCATTTTCATCTTTCTTGCTTAGAGTGATGGCTCTTACAACTACTGAAAAGTACTGTGTATCTGTATCTGCATGGACCCATTGCTGGCCTTAGCTACGTGCAGCCACTGTGGTCACACGGGGGGTCGGCCACCAGCTTCTTGGGGGGCACCAGGCAGATGTAGGCGATGGCTCCCCTTAGGTCCACCCAGCCAGATGATCTTCCTCCATGCGGTAATGTCTTGTGGGGCTACATGAATCCTCCTCCTCCTGGATCTGTCTTCTGCCCGTTGATGTTGGTGTTGTTGGCAGCCCATCGGCGCCCCTGCTAAACAGCTTCTTGGGGGGCACCAGGCAGATGTAGGCTGGAGGCGATGGCTCCCCTTAGGTCCACCCAGCCAGATGATCTTCCTCCATGCAGTAATGTCTTGTGGGGCTGCATGAATCCTCCTTCTCCTGGATCTATCTTCTGCCTGTTGATGTTGGTGTTGTTAGCAGCCCATCGGCGCCCCTGCTAAACAATTTCTTAGTTCTGCTATTGTATTTATGTTATGAGCTTGGTTCTGAGGCTGTATTTATGTTAGGATCTTTATTCTAGTACAGTATCTATGATATAAGATCATTTCTGGCACTATTCTTATATACCGAGTTTGGTTCTAGTATTGTATATGTGCACTGAGCTTGGTTGTGGTGTGGTATTTATGTGACAAGCTTGGTTCTGGTGCTGTACTTATGTACTGAGCTTCAATCTGGTGTTGTATAGATGTACTGAGCTTGGTTCTGCAATTATATCTCCCTCTGGGTCTGCCTCCTCCCACTTTATGTTCCAAGGCACTGTTGTCAGCCCATCGGCGCATAAGCAAGACAATTGCTTAGTTCCGCTGTTGTACTTATGTTAGAAGCTTGTCTCTGGTATTATATCTAAGTACTGAGCTTGGTTCTAGTGCTGTATTTATCTTATGAGCTTTTGGTACATTATGCACTCACTGGGTTGTTCTGGTGTGGGTATGCTGCTATGTTGCTGCTTTCTGTGTAAGTAGAATGCAGGCAGATTGCCTATTAGTGTATATATATATATATATACACACACACACTTTTTTCTTATTGCAAAGGGGCACCAAAAACAATTCTGCACAGTGTGCCATCTAACATAAGGCGAACACTGAATTCACATATTCAGAGCATAGGAGTACACAGCATAGGGGCAGGCTATGTGACCTTGCAGGGAGGTGACCCAGCTGTGGTTGGTCCCATCCCTGATGCTATTGGATGGTGGCTAGAACCAGACACAAACAGCAGACACCACACATGCAAGAAAGTATAGGGGCCTTGTACCAGGTAAGGCTTTGTCAAACTACAACATGGTTCTGGATAAGGACCAAGAAAACAAAATATCATCCCTTAACGTGATTGTATCCTTCACAGCCAATGCTAAGAGCTGCACAGAGTGCTGTGGCCAATATACAGTAATCTAGGCTAATAACAATGCCATCATTATCAGGATAAAACTCTTAAAAATTTGGTATAGATTTGCTGTGCACTTTGCGGTATATATATTTCAATGCCAAAATACTGTTTCGGATTGAATTGCATGTTCCTCCTTGAGTGGAATTATAAAATATTGCTTGCCTGCAGGCACCACTAGAGGGAGCTCACTGCATATGAATTTACACAACTAGTATTAAAGGGGTTTTCCGAGTTATTCCAATAGTTTTTGGCCCCCCAAAAAAGCATGATCAGGGCTAGTGACTTGTAACACTTGGAAACTGATTTATAAATAAGGTTACATTCACACAAAACTCGCACTGCGATAGACCCCATTGTTTTAATGGGTTTATGTACATGTGCAATGTTTCTCCCAGAGTGATGCTGCAAGATAGAAAATTCGCAGCATGTTCTATTTGTCTGCGAGTCCACAGAAATCTTGCCCATTGTTTCCAACGAGTGAGAAAAAAATCACATTGCACTCGCATCGCGTTCGCATGTACATGTGACTGCCATTTTTAACTTTTTTCCATTGAAAATACGTTAGATTTTTACGCATGTGAAACACATGCATGAAAATGTCCAGCGATGCGACACCCCAATTTTCAAGCGCTTGCCTGTGTGAATGTAACTCTAGCTATTATTTAGTGGACTATATGCGCAATTGTGCACGCTTTAGCGCAACACATATACACCAAGAACGAGGTAGATCGATGCACAGTACTGTACTCTTTGCTCAAGCAGAGCCTGTTCACATGCGTGCACAACCCCCCCCCCCAACCTTATTTAAAGCCCCTATTTAGACTAATGAGGTCCAGATGTGTTCTATTTTTCAGAGCATTGCGCAGCGTATTGCGTATTTGCGTACCTCCCATAGAATTCTATGAGGGCCTTTGCTGCGCAATACGCCGAAAGATGGAGCAGGTCCTATGTTTTTGCGTGTGCATGAAATGCGAGCTCAGAAGATGCTGATGAGAACTAACCTATTGTTATCCATGGGTTCTATTTTCTCAGCATTGCGTGTGCATACATTACAAGACCCCAAACACGGTCGTCTGAAGAAGTTGTTAAGGCAGCTTCACAAGGGCCTACGCGTTTTTGTGTGTGACTCAGAATCGCACTATAAACGAGTCTTTTTGCATGCGCATAGGTCTATTTTACAGTACTTTTGCAGCCGCAGGACATGATTTTTTACGCATGGGACACAACCAGCCACAATTTAAATGGTTATTTAACCTGTGGACACGATAAAAACGCCTTCTGTTGCCCTCATCCACTCCCGGCTCGATTATTGCAACTGATCTGCCTCCCCTGCACCAGACTCTACCCCCTCCAATCCATCCTGAATGCGGCAGCCAGGCTCATCTTCCTGTCCAGCCGCTACTCAGGTGCCTCTGCCCTGTGCCGGTCACTGCACTGGCTGCCCGTTAAATACAGAATTCAATTTAAACTCACTACCTTCATCCACAAAGCCCTCCACAGCGCAGCGCCCCCCTATATTGCTTCCCTCATTTCAATCCATCTCCCAGCCCGCGACCTTCGCTCTGCTAACGAAATTAGACTGAGCGCCCCTCTAATTCAAACTTCTCATTCCCGCCTCCAAGACTTCTCCAGAGCAGCACCGGTCCTCTGGAACGCACTACCAAAGGCTACCCGAGCAATCCAGGACTCGCAGAACTTCAGGCGTGCTCTAAAAACGCACCTCTTCAGGGAGGCATAGCATATCTCCTAAACCAAACCCCTCTGTACTTCACCTGATAACATGCTTCCTGACCTACCGACTGCAGTTCCTGCTAGCCATAACCAGCCACCCCCTGCAGTCACACCTGACCATTGTCTATGTGTATAGCATCCACCCTGCCATACCGTGCTAATCCCCAGCCCCTTTACCTTCTGTATCTCCCCGTTACTTGTAGTATGTAAGCTCGTTAGAGCAGGACCCTCACCCCTACTGTCTCCATAACTTGATTACTACATGTAACTGTGGTTTTGTTTTTATTTTCCCTGTTCTGTAAGCGCTGCGGAATATGTTGGCGCTATATAAATAAAGATTATTATTATTCCGGAGTCCCATATGTTATTTTTGTCGCGGTATTGCGCAGCTTATTACACATTCTGCTGAGCATTGTACTGCCATCTGCACCCTCCACGAAAGTAGAGCATGCTGCACGGTTTTTCACATGTGCGTAATGTGCGCGCAAAAAAGGCAAATGAGGACGTACCCATTGAAATCAATGTGTTCTATTTTCTACGGATTTCACGTGCGAAAATGCTGATATGCCCGTGTGAAGGAGCCCTTCAGGAGGGGAAAGAGATGAACGCGGCCCCCAGCCTTTTCTCACTACGGCACCACACGGTAAGGCGCACTACTGCTCCCAGCCATAATACAGCCATGGGGTAACACACGTGAGCCAATCTGCAGTCTAATTGGCGCGTTAAGTGGCGTTAATCGTGACGGTTTGTTGGTTTCTACTCATTCCTCTCTCTGCAGGCAGGTAGACGGACGCGTCTTTGTGTGAACACAATGCAGCATTGACGGTACAGAAGCGCCTGTTGGGGCGAAATGATTAAAAGACGCTTTAAAATAGAACAGAAGAAGAATGAAATAAATGCAGGGAAAGGTAAACGCGACGCCTGAACGGAGCGCGGCGCCACTTCCGGTAATGAAAGTCACGTTCCTGCTTTTTGAAAACAAAAAGCTGTGATTTTCCTTATTAGATGACGGCGCCGCTCTTCATGTTTGTTCCTTTCCTTATTGAATTTATTGACAAGCAGCCGCCGTTCTCCTCGCTTCATGTTTTTGTAAAACACAATAGCATAGAAGCGGCAATGGGAGCGCGAGGCGGGGAGAGCGTTCACATCGTCGCTGCCGCAGACTGCGGGCTCGTGGAGGACTTCTAGGATCATTTGTGCACATTGGGGGAGATATACAAACACTGCCTAAAACAAGAGCTATTGCCCATAGCAACCAATCACAGCGCAGCTTTCATTCCGAATGCAGCTGAGGTAAAATGAAAGCTGCTCTGTGATTGGTTGCTATAGGCAACAAAGATGGCTCTTCTTTTAGGCAGCAGATTTATGAAAACTGTCTAACAGTAAAACTGTCTTTGTTGCCCATAGCAACCAATCACAGCGCAGCTTTCATGTTACCTCAGCGGTATAAGAAATAGCAACCAATCACAGCACAGCTTTCATTTTCCCTCAGCAGTATTAGAAATAACAACCAATCACAGCGCAGCTTCCATTTTACCTCAGCAGTATTAGAAATAACAACCAATTACAGCGCGGCTTTCATGTTACCTCAGCAGTATAAGAAATAGCAACCAATCACAGCGCAGCTTTTATTTTACCTCAGTAGTATAAGAAATAACAACCAATCACAGCACAGTTTTCATTTTACCTTAGCAATATAAGAAATAACCAATCACAGCGCAGCTTTTATTTTACCTCAGCAGTTTAAGAAATGAAAGCTGATCTCTGATTGGTTGCTATGGGCCAAAAAGACAGTTTTAGGTTGCTTTCACGCGGTCATGAAACTCGCGCAAGATTTGTGCATTGCGAGACGCACAAATCTCGTGCAGATATGGAATGGAGTCATATATACGAGCGGCCTGTCCTATGTCTTCGCAGTGGAGTCATATATACGAGCGGCCTGTCCTATGTCTTCGCAGTGGAGTCATATATATGAGCGGTCTGTCCTATGTCTTCGCAGTGGAGTCATATATACGAGCGGCCTGTCCTATGTCTTCGCAGTGGAGTCATATATACGAGCGGCCTGTCCTATGTCTTCGCAGTGGAGTCATATATACGAGCGGCCTGTCCTATGTCTTCGCATTTCTCAGAACGCATCGCCCATGGATTTCAATAGGCCCTTAAAGACATCGCATCGCACTCGGCTGCCGTCCGATGTGCATGCAAGGTTTCCCATGGAAGTCAATGGGAAACACCGATCCTCTATGGCACATGGAGGTATTTATTTCCACCCACTCACAAGCGTAATATCGGCCTTATATGGCGCTCGCCGGCGTGTAGGTAGACTTACGATTAGACAGTTTTGATGAATAAGGCCCAGTGTTCAGAAATCTGTCCCCGTATGTTCCTGTCTTGGACGTAGCAGGACGCAAACACACGGGCGCGATAATCACGGGCGTATAAGCGGACAAGACGAAACCACTGACTTCAATAGGATTTCAGTGGTTTTATTTTCACTATCGAGGTTTTCCTCTTTTGCGCACACAGGCCTTGTTCATTGAACAGACACTGCCAACGCCACCAGGAAACAGATTCCGGTTCAAGCCGCTGGGTGTTCGTAAGTGAAGTTGTTCCCCTGGGATGCGTCAATGCTAAATCCTTGGCCAAGGTGGAGAACAATAGAATCAATGGGACTCTGACAGTGCCAATGTAAAGGGTTAAATTTGGTGCCAAGGGTTAATGCAAGGCCTTACAAGTAGAGCGTTTATACTGAATTGTAATGTTTATGATGCAGGATATATGCAATTAAGGAAGATGTAACTGCAGCGTCCCATAGCGTGACCCCAGACAGAGGGCATATGCTGAGGAGCTGGCAGGGTAGAGTGGTCACTTGTCACGGTGGCACTTACCAGGCTCCCTCACGGAGGGATGCATGTAGCCTCGGCCAGAGCAGCGCTGGGTCTCTTCCGGACACCCCTAGGATGAGGATGCTCAGTAAACTAGAGAACAGGGATTGTACCAGGAGGTAAATAATGGAGCTGCAGACAAAAGTAATGTACCTCAGGTCCCTGGGAATGGTCAGGGCCTGGCAAAACTTTACCTAACATTTGTTCTAGCAGATGGTACAATTTACACAAATTGGTAGTACAGATAAAGAAGTAAACTTAAGAGTAACTCCACCCGGTGACACCAGACTTCAGGACAGCTGAATGGGAAAACAATGGGTGTACCTCTACGCGGTGATCCCCTAGATCAGGACGGCAGTGTAGGAAAAATAATCACATTAGTAGGTAACGCTGCAGAGGTATTGTTCCATCTTCCTTATTTGCATATATTTCCCAGAGAAGCATGGCTGGCCTTATAAGTCTAATAACTCACGTTCTAGGTGCTCTCCTTAACAGAGTTTTCCAGAGAGAATACTACTGATAACCTATCCTTTGGAAAGGTCATCAATACTTGATCAGCCGGAGTCCATTGCTCGGGACACCGACTGATCAGCTGAGCAGGCGCATGCTGTCAGCGCTGCAAATACACAGAGGACGGAGCGATAGCAGCGGAAGTCTCCGCACCGACCTCTGTGTAGTAGCCGATGCTGGTAATTGCAAGCATAGCTTGCTTTAATTTCAACGAGACTCCAGCCTGCAGTTACAAGCGTCGGCCACTTCACAGAGGTAGGCGCTGAGACTTCCACTGCTACCACTCCGTCCTCTGTATATTTGCGGTGCTGGCAGCATGCGCCCAGACAGCTGATCGGTCAGGGTCCCGAGCGACGGACCCCAGACGATCAACTATTGATGACCTATCCTAAGGATAGATCATCAGTAGTATTCTCCCTGGAAACCCCCTTTAAGGAGAGATGACACCCTTCCTGATGCAGGATATATAATAGCGCAGCAAGGAATACACATAAGATGATGCGGCAGGTAAAGCATAGAAATTTATCTGACGCAGGACTGGACCACCTTTGATGTGTGATGACCTCTGGATATAGGTGACGTTTAGCGTTCTGTGGGTAAGGACGCCTCTCCTATGGAGTATTTGAGGTTGAGCCTATGGCCGAGTATACTGTATATGGCGGTTGAGCCACACAGAAGAGAAGTTACAAAAGATGCTGACAGTTATGGAAAGTGGAGAAGAGAGATGTGCTGGAGGTGAATATATCAGCGAGGGATGCCAAGTAATGAGAAAGTTTATTTTGTGTTGCAGTAGATATTCAGAGTACTGTCCCTTTAAGTAAGGTGACCAGACGTCCCAATTTAGGCGGGACAGTCTTGCTTTGGGACCATGTGTCCCGCCTTCTGCCGGGACCCCAGTGGGACAGGCATTTGTCCCACTTTCTGGTGATGTCTGGTCACCATTAAAGTGATTACCGGGGCAAGGTGCCGCAGCTCCCCGTCCGGTAATCACTCTGTAGCACCTGCAGCTGGATGCACACACACTGCAGTCTGGGATCCTCCTCTCCCCTGCCCTCACCTCTCATCTTTGGTTCCGCAAATGAGGAGAGCAGAGGGGAGGAGGCGCTGTTGCAGGTGCACAGACTTCAAGGGGGAACTATTATTGCTGGGGCTACTGTGAGGGGACCCTGTTAATGCTGGGGTTACTGTGTGGGGTCACTTTTACTGCTGGGGCTACTGTGGGGGGGTCACTATTACTACTAAGACCACTGTGCGGGTCACTATTACTACTAAGGCCACTGTGCGGGTCACTATTACTTCTGGGGCTACTGTGGGGGTCACTATTACTACTGTGGGCACTCTGTATGTGGCAACGTACCTCAAGCTGACTTAGGGTATGTTTACAAATGGTGGAAATGCTGTGGAATGTCCGCAGTGGAAATTCTGCATCTAAAAAGACTATCAAAATCTGTACCATTGGTGCAGATTTTGACTTGAAATCAGCCACATACCCGCAGCTGATATCATACTATGCCGCACTCCCCCTCACCTCCTCTGAAGGCTTTCCGCAGTCAGCGCACCCCACTTCCGGTTCCTAGCGGCCTGGTCAGGTGATGCTGGTCAGCAAAGGCCACTACAGGCCTCTGGGAAACGTAAGCCGGGGAGTGCTGACAGCGGGAAGCCTACGGAGGAGGTGAGAGGGAGCGCCACATAGTTTGAGATCAGCTGCAGATACGCGGCTGATTTCCAGTCCAATTCCATACCAATAGTACGTATTTTGACTCTTTTTTTGTTACGCCAGAGTCATTCCGCAACGTTTAAGTATGAGAACCCTCCTATAGAGCAGGTATTGTGCTACTGTTCAGTAGACGCCTCTGTCTGTCATTGCCGTGCCATCTCGTTACCACCTGCCCATTACATTACACCTGTACATCAAATAAAAAGTTACAACACATGGAGTAGAACAGAGGAGAGCGATACAAGGATGCTGATTGGTTGCTGCGATGCGATTAAGAAGAGACATACATGCAATGTGTTAAACCTTGACTTTTGTTTCCTGGCAACAGTGAGCAAATAAAATCCAAGGGTAGCGATTTATTACTCACAAAGGTTAATGTTAAAGGTTCTGTCCGGGAAAATAATGAATTGTAGTGAGGTCAGCACAAGACCGCGCAGGTAAACAATTTCCAAGTGTCTGGAAACTGCCTGAAGGAAATAAGAAACTACGAGCATGGCGTTCCGGCGGTACAAACACCGGGGACTGAAGAGTCAAATGGGAGCAAAAATATGCCGGCACTCGAAAATAATGATGGAGAATGATTGATGAGCTTTAATGAATGCAGAAATGGGAAAGGGGGCCTTTAGAAACCCACTCCGACGAAAACACGTTTCTAGGCCAGCCCCCTCACCTGATTGCCTGTCACGCTCTGGAAGTATCCTCTGTGTATTGCAGCCACTTCCATGTTTGTCTGATGCTTATCAGGCACCAACTTGAGAGTGAGATTTTTCACATATATCCCCCAATGCATCAGCACATTTCTGCCTGCTGGGGGGACAGTTTAATTATCATTGCCTTCTATATTCACCTAGATAAGCTACAGATCATAAGGCCACTCTTGCTAAGGTGTTTGTAGGAACATAGCATTTACAGAATGAGTGGCCTAAGTATACAGTCAGGAGGATGAGTTGTAATCGCCTCTATTATACCGGTGTGACAGGAGCTGTGTGATCCTCATCGGTGACTGTGACAGGAGTGTCTGCTTCCCTCTCTAAGCAGTTAGTTTCTGTGGTAGGATTCATATAACAGCATCAAACAGACTGAGAATCTAACAAGAAACTGAATCCATAATCCCAAGTAGATCTGAGCGGGTCGGAACTGAGATCACATGATGAGAAAGAAGTCAGAGGTCTCAGACAGAAAGAATTAACTAACCAAGGTAACACTAGCTCACTTATATATAGTGGGGGATAGCATTAACTGAGGCTATACCATTTCTACCTGCTGGGGGACAGTTTAATTATCATTACCTTCTATATTCTTCTATATAAGCTACAGATCATAAGTATACAGTCAGGAGGATGAGCTGTGATCTCCTCTATTATACCTGTGTGACAGGAGCTGTGTGATCATCATCAGTAACTGTGACAGCAGTGTCTGTGTCCCCCTCAAGGCAGTTTCTGTGGTAGATCCATGTAACACCATCACACAGACTGAGAATCTGACTAGAAACTGAATCCATAACCCCAAGTAGATCTGAGCGAGTCGGAACTGAGATCACATGACCAGCTGAGGAGAAAGAGGCCAGGACAGAAATGTAAATAACCAAGGTAACCCTAGACCACATACATATACTGGGGGAATAGGTGCATAATGAATGAAAACCAATCAACGGAGTGGCCCTTTAAAGCTTCAGATCAATGCAGTAGCTGGCCTCCAGTAACGTGGGGCGAAGCCGGTGATGTAACGATCGCGTTGCAGGGGGTGGAAAGAAGGCTATTCTGACCCCAGTCAGATGTATCTTGTACATCCTTATACCGTGGGCCAGATATAAATGGTGTTTATGTACTGTAAGGATATTCTGCGCTTCACATAATGTTTTTCATGTTTTTTTCCTTATACATTTCCATATAACAGCCACGAATTGACAAGCGGAAATGCAGTTATCCCTTAGATTTGCAGTAACTACACTTGCAGAGACAGATTCTTATTGACTAAGGTAGTAACACGCAAGGAAAAAAATCTATATTTCTGTTCTTTTGCTCAAACAAAGAAGATTTCATGCTGCGTAAAAATAATCTAGTAAGCAGTCAGTAAATCAGGAGCAAGCAGCAAAAACCCCAAAAAGCAGTTCTTCTGCAGTGAAATTATACACAACCCAGACAGGTTAGGTGATTCTGGGTCGTACGTGCTACTGGGGAAAGTATAATCAAGATCTGCTGCCAACATAATTACTGGAAGTGGAGCCGGCGGAGGGAGATTTACTCACTTTTTAGCTTATCTTTAAAAAAAAATTTCTAATAATTGTAAAATATAGAACCGAAAATCCGTAGGAAGTGTGAAGTATCATTTGGTGTGATCACGGGCTTGGTGTTCAGAGGCTTGAAGGCCGTGTCACATGTACATGGATGTATTATGGCTCCATACAAATTAAACCGGCAGGACATGTGCCCAAGGCGGTGGGTGACAGGAGGCGGCTGCTCTGCCATTGGTGTGGTATTTAGACATATGGCTAGTGAATCACTGGCCTGGGTGAAGGCAAAGTATGATTCTGATACAATTCACATAAACATAGTATGTAAGGCCATGCAGTTCGGCCTATTACCCCTGCTGTGACCGGGCGAATCCTCAGGCCGATGTGGGGTGAGACCGTGGGGAATACTAAAAGGGGTCATCACGGGTAGCTCTGCAATCTCTCCCCCGGTAATGGCAGCAAAGTCAGGACCAACCCAGCCGTGCGAAAAAAGAAAAGCGGTGCAGTCAATTGGTAGTTGTCACGGTGACGCCAGTACCTTTCAGCAGGTGTAAACTCCAATTGGCCATGATTAAGCAACTGAGACGAGTCCACGTAGCTTTGTGGTAAACCGAAGGTACAAGGTTTACTCAGCACAAGAACAGTTCACAGTGGTGCAGTCTTTTTTGGCACTTGAATTAACGTCGCTCTGAACACAATTTCCACACAAGGTTTCGCTTCCACACTCTCTCTCTCCGGTTACAGCTTCTCCCAAGCAATTCCCATCAGTCCAAGTTATCTGAGGGTTGTCTTCTCAGTGATAACGTTAGTGGGTGATGGAGTAACTGTGGTTGGGCCGCTTGCACTTCTCTGGCTTTCATCTAACATGGACTCGTACAACTCACAGTCAGATAGATGGCTTCCAACTTTTTTCTCCACTTGGCGCTCACTTCCGTAGTTTTGAGCTACTCTCGCTCCCCACTTTAGCAACGCTACTTCTGCGACCGTGCTGCACACTTCTTGTCATTGCAGGGATTATCTCTCTGAGCTCCGGCGCCCAGGGTAAATCATCCCACCGGGACTAAGGTAGGCCCACGACTCGGCATAGGCAGAAGCAAAGCGAGCGGCAGCCTCCCGCTGACACGTCTGCCTCCACCATCTACATCTCTGCTCTCACTTAACTCTCGTTGTTCTAAGTTCCGCCTCCCAACTCATCCTAAGATCCCACAATACACACACAAACAACGCAACAAGCGAGACAGGAAGGTTACAACACAGCTTGTTAGCATCACACAGAACACAAATCGACACAGACACACATATACACGTAAAAGACAGATTATATGAAACAGACACAACGTTACCCTGAAGACCCTCAACTCTGGGCCACTACACCCCCCAATGTTGATCCTAAGGAAGGCAAGAAAACCCAATGAGGTAGAAGCCAATCTTCCACAGAGAAAAAAATCCTTCCTGACCCTAATCTGGCAATCAGAATAATCCGCAGATCAACAAAGACGCACCAGAGCCCCGACAGCGGTGGAGAGGTGATGTTTTGTTTGTTTTTTTTTTAAAGCAGCTAGGGATGATTTTCAAGGAAGGGCTTTTATTTCAAGCCCTTCCCCGAAAATCACTGCGGAGGTTGCCTGAATCCCATTGCTGTCAATGGAGCTGCAGCAGCGCCTGTCCTATTGAAAGCAATGGGCACGGAACTACAGTCAGACGCATTTTGCACATCCGTGCAACACTCGTCTTACTGAGCCCTAAAGAAGTTGTGCCAAATTTTAAATTCTACTCTATCCACATGATAGGGGGATAACTTTATGATTAGTGGAGTCCAATTGCTGGGACCCCCACCAATCTTGAGAACAGAGGTCCCAGAGGTCCCTGCATGAACAAAGTAAACATAGGGCAAGTGCACCGCCGATCCATTAATTTCAATAGGATCACTAAAATTTGCAGAGTATCAGCTCTCGCCAATCTCCGACAGTGCAATTAAAATGAATGGAGCCGCACTGCGTATGCACGACCTCCACTCCGTTCATGCAGGGACATTCGGGACTCCCATTTGCAGGATCGGTGTGGGTCACAGTGATTGGAGGTTAACTTTATAACTTGGCGCAACCCCTTTAACTGTGTCTGATAATTACCCAACACATTTCTCGGAGAGATGAGAGATTGTTCTGTAGTGAGACACTTCTGGGGACTTAAAAAGCAGAAGAAGAAAAGAGCAAACCTTTGAAAAGTCTCACGAAAGAGACTTTCTAACTCGACATACGGCACATGCGGAATATTGAAAGACGTCAAATTGTATAGATGCAGCGAAAACCTGACGTTTATACCAAACAGCAATTAAGAAACTGATGAGACTGATGAATAAATCAAACCGCGGAGTCACAGCTCTGAGACGTCTTATTTTAGGTTACGCGAAAAATGAAATTAATCTCTATTATTTCATGTTTTTTTAACTGTCAGCTCTAATATGCTAATTTTTAAAGATAAGCAACCTGATCGCTTAGCCGAGTTTATAAATGAATCCGAAAATAAGTAGGTCACGTTCATTCCTCCTCGGCTACATGAAACGCTACGTTGGCCCAGTAATGATGGATTGTATTACCACAAAATGCTAATTCAGTCATCTGAACCACATTCAGTGCGCAGAATATCAAATGTCTGCTAGACTTGATTGGATATCGCTGTGAACAACACTTATTAAAGCGGCGGAGTAATTTATTCCCAAGTATCAAAAATCTTTGATTTACCGACCACCAATAAATATGGGATCGTGTGAAATTTGTAAGGCGACACCAAACCCAAAAATAATTGATACAAAAAGGGACAATAAAATCATTACCTGCTCATTAATCTGCAAAACAGCTAGTTTTATAGAAATCTGGCCCTGCCTACTTATATTATCCCCGCCCACTTACAGAATTCTAGCCAATTATTAAGGGGTTTTCTTCCTATGGTTTTTCTCCTTGCTTGGATGAAATGTAGAAAATGGGTGGGGCCAAACTGAGTGGGCAGGGCATCTTTTTATCATGCCCCACATATATCTTATTCAGTATCTATCTCATAGCTTAAGACTCTAAACCAATGTAATATTCATTACGTCTCTGATATAATAGATATAAATCTATCACTCAAGTTATTTATCTAACATAATCATCTAATATCCATCTACCTCATATTTATCTATCTATCTCATATCTATGTATCTCATATCTGTCTATGTATCTCATATCTATCCATCTATCTATGTATCTATCCATCTCACATCTATCTATCTCATATCTATCTATCTCATATCTACCTATCTATCTATCTACCTCATATCTGTCTATCTATCTATCTTATATCTATGTATCTCATATCTGTCTATGTATCTCATATCTATGTATCTCATATCTATCTATCTATCTATCTATCCATCTCACATCTATCTATCTATCTATCTCACATCTATCTATCTAATATCTATCTATCTCATATCTATCTATCTATCTCATATCTATCTATCTATCTCACATCTATCTATCTATCTATCTATCTATCTCACATCTATCTATCTATCTATCTCATATCTGTCTATCTATCTAATATCTATCTATCTTATATCTATCTATCTATCTCATATCTATCTATCAATCTATCTAATATCTATCTATCTCATATCTGTCTATCTATCTAGCTACCTCATGTCTATCTATCTATCTATCTATCTATCTAAAAAATCTATCTATCTCATATCTATCTATCTAAAAATCTATCTCATATCTATCTATCTCATATCTATCTATCTAAAAAATCTATCTATCTCATATCTATCTATCTAAAAATCTATCTCATATCTATCTATCTAATATCTATCTCATTTCTATCTATCTATCTATCTCATATCTATCTCTCATTTCTATCTATCTATCTCCTATCTATCTATCTCCTATCTATCTATCTCATATCTATATCTCTATCTCCTATCTATCTATCTATCTATCTATCTATCTATCTATCTATCTATCTAATATCTATCTATCTAATATCTATCTATCTATCTATCTAATATCTATCTCATATCTATCTATCTAATATCTATCTAATATCTATCTAATATCTATCTATCTGTCTGTCTATCTCATATCTATCTATCTGTCTATCTATCTATCCAGCTCATATCTATCTATCTATCTATCTATCTATCTATCTATCTATCTATCTATCTATCTATCTATCTATCTAGCTCATATCTATCTATCTATCTATCTATCTATCTGTCTCATATCTATCTATCTATCTATCTATCTAGCTCATATCTATCTATCTATCTGTCTCATATCTATCTATCTATCTATCTATCTCCTATCTATCTATCTATCTATCTATCTATCTATCTATCTATCTATCTATCTATCTATCTGTCTCATATCTATCTATCTATCTATCTATCTATCTATCTATCTAGCTCATATCTATCTATCTATCTATCTATCTATCTATCTATCTATCTATCTGTATCTCTATTTATCTATTTCTTTTGAGAAAATGGAATGAAGCTCTAACAGAGTCACTTTGTTGGTGACATCTGGAATGTTGCTGTACTCATTATATTACAGTTATATGACAGAGCCGCATGTAGAACTTTTTAATTTCTTTCTGAAGACTTTTAAAGCTCGTCTGGTAGTTCTTGTGATTATTGTAATAGGAGTGATTTTGATTCTGGCTGCACAAACTCTCTAATAACTTGATATAAGACAACAGAAGGACTGGAGAATAAATGCCCATGCACAAAGATGACTGAGATGCTGACCATTTTCAGGCCAAATTTCTTCCTCCACCGTCACATATAATGAGTCCAAATGAACACCAGGGGGCGACACTGTATGTTCACAGAACTCAATGATGTAATATTATATCAGTACGTTGCTAATAATTACTTGCAATGCAAGAAAGACAGCAAAGATCCTCAGAAATCTCCTAAAATCCAAGAAAATCATGTATAATGTTTGTTTAGTATCTAAAAGGTTCCATAAGTAATCACTGTAGTGCTTAGGTTAATCAGTACTCAATTACCAACCACAAACTGCATAATTGGCTTCACTCGATGAGTATGTAGATTAATTCATCACAATTTAATACATTTTGCTTCTGTGGTCTCTGGGGACAGTTGTTATCTTGTATGGTAGAAATGAGTAGGCTGATTAGCTATTTACCAAACTGTTTATAAAGCAGCCTAGATGGTTTAATGCAAATCTACAGGTGACAGACACTGCCTCTAGTGGCCACTGAAGAAAACTGCAGGGCTTCTAGGACTCGAAGCAAAACACTAGTTTGGGAACTATTTTACTGCATGTAGAACACAGTGCGCTCATTTACATGGACTGACACGCAGAAACTGGTTTAGAGAAAGTGTGGCCCTGGGAAAAATTAGCATATGGGGCCCAAATGCTGAAACACTGCGATATGAATGGTTACATAGAGTTACCGGATCAAATACGGAGCTGAAATAAGTCATCTAAAGTGGCCTTAATGACTCACATTCAGGCTGCGTTCAGAGTGCTGCAGAGCTGAACTCCGGTACTTCCAGGGATGCTGCTATATAAACTCATGATGAAATGCGTTGGGCTGTAACCCTTGCAATACTGGAAAGCTGAAGGGCCCCTTACACAGCATTACAGTTCGGGGTTTGAGGATGCATCAGAGGGGTAGCAGAGAAGAACAATTGTCCCTTGACAGAACTTTGTCCCCAAACCCTACGGTCGTTTTAAGACATTTGTACCTCTTAGGCCGGTCTCACACGGCCAAATTCGAATTGTGGATTCCACGGACGCTCCGCGGTAAAATTTCGGTATTGCAAGGCATGCAAGAATTTTCAAATTTTCCTTCACACTTGCAGATACAAATTGCGTATTCCGCGAGGGGAAGAGAAACCGCAGCATGCCCTATTTTAATGCGGATTCTGCATGAACGGCCTCCATTGAGAGAGAGATGTTCTCCTCTTTCTTTAGTGCGGACGATATGCAGTCTATATGCATACAGCCGCGTGGAAATGCCACCATATCTGTGACCGATCACGTCCATACGCAATTTGTTTCCGCAATAGATTTCAGGTCATCCGATGTAGATTTACTCATGCAGAATCTGACCCATTCGTGTAAGCCCCGCCTTATGCGGCTTTCACACGGTCGAGAAAATCATGCGAGATTAGTGTGTTGCGAGATGCACAAATTATGAACGAATATGATTCCCATTATTTTGAATGGAGTCATATACATATCCGAAAAATCGTGGCATGTTCTAACTTTTCACGTTCCTTGGAACGCATCGCCCATTGTTTTCAATGGGACAGGGAAAGACGTTGCATGGATTGCAACTTCCCAGAAGTGATGGGAGGCGCTTTTGACAGAAATTCGCCTCGCGTCCATGGGTACCTCGCACGTTCATGAGCGCGATATTGGGCCGAGTTTCACGGCGTGATATCGCTCGTCTTTGAGTAGGAAGCCTTAAAGTGGTTGCACCAAAATATAAAGTTATCCGCAGTACGTTCATGCGCGCCGCCGCTCCATCCATTCACTTGACAGTTTGGAGAAGGTTGCGGCTTTGGTGGCGATACGTTTGGAGCTTTTCTTTCCCCGTATATTATAGCCCTTATGCCCCCTACTGGTTTGTCAGGATGATCTGATACTGTATAATTTCACAGTGTTGTAGTAATAATATAAATGTGTTTCTTATATCAGCCTAGGCAAACATATATAAATTCGTATATATACCTTCATAGGAAATACCTAGCAGTTAAATGGTTAACCAGCTCAATATTATACCCTGGTATGTAGAAGTAAAAGTTGAAGCTGAACCTCCCACGTACGGTTCCCAAAGCTAACAAGGTGAAGAACTTCTTATCTCTGACTGCATACTTTCAGTCCAGATTGGAATATTAATAAAATCTATGCTACTTTGGTATATAGGAATTACATGTTCACATAGCGACATACACCTGGGGCGTAAACATATGGTAATCATTAGCGTCATTACATACTAGGCCAATCATGAGTTG